>NW_019211455.1:48062348-48163986 GCF_002443255.2 Varroa destructor | reverse complement strand
TAAACTGAATGGACAAGTACGACGAATGCCGATGGCATAAAAGTTTAGTTGCTGAAGCTGAACTTTTCATCTTTAAACCTGTATATTTGACAGTACCTTCGATAAGAAAAATTCGATGGATTTACTATCTAATGAATATATTCACCTACCCCAAATGACTGCTATATCTTGGGCCATGCTGTATTGCCCAATGTAATGCAGTTATCAATCTAGCAGATACTAGCTAGTACGTCGGACATGATGGACCTGACATCCTGATGACGTTTCGGCCTGTAGAGGACGTAGCGATGTCGTCGAGAAATGCGGCGTAAATACACTGAAAATGACAAAAAAAATGGTTTAAACATAAATAGCTTCTCATGTGGATTTTTTAAAATAATCAACATTATATATTTCGTCTAGTTGCTACTTTGTAAAACCGAAGTAAGAAAGTATTGTGGAGGTACGTTTTTTTTTTTTATTCTTAGATTTATCAGAAATGCCCTACCTTGTGTGTTATACACTCCATATACGAGTCGTATTCCTCTATTGGAAGTGCGTAAAAGGGTGCAGTTTAAAACATTTTATTATTTAATCAGAGGATAACAGTTTACAGTAGCAATTTAAGGAATATCTTAACTTTTCTTTCCAGTTAACTTTCGCACGTTTACAATTTTCTTATTGAACCAGTTATAATAAAGTGTGAATATAATATAGAACTTTACTGGTGATTTGTGCACTTCAAGCTTAGCAGACGAAATAACTTTTTACATGCTTTCCAATATGTTCCCGATTATTGATAATCTCTTTTGTTGCTTAGTCAAAAGCTTGCATATTGTATAATGAAGTTTAATTGAAACTACAACGTAACTTAGATAAGCTGGTAAAATACGACGTAGTAATAAAGGTATTATCCAGTTAGAGAAAGTGACAGACAGACTTATATTGTACAGTCAATATTTATATGTTAACGGTGACATTCTGATGAGACAGTGGCGTATAGTTTAGATCTCTGCAGACGTTCCGCTTAAAGTGCGCGTTTCGATAAGTTAACTATTGTTACTTGCACCCATATACTCAAACATATTAAATCTAATACAACTAAGTGTTGTTCATTATATTTCTGCGTTCACGCTACACCGGACATTTGTCCAAATTAGCTATTCGCTAAAACTCCACGAGGTTTTTTTTAGTAAGCATTAGCTGATTTTTTCTTGTTAGAAATCCCTTATTCGTCACTACTGAAAAAGAATCGCCTGGCCTACCGTCATAGATTCTACCTCATGTTTAATTGTCGTCATCGGCCTTTAAAATATAGCCTATATAAATTTTCTTTATTGTCTAATCTAATTACATCCCTTATTCGAAGTTTGCAACTCTTAGCGCCGACTTCGCGCAATTGACATCAACAATCAAATCGGTATCAGCAAAGCTTCGATAACTTCTCACGCTTCGATGAGATTGGTCAAATTTTTGGCAAATCTACCAGACTAGCTCTCGAAGATTTTGTCCAGTCTAGATAGAAGTCTAATCAAAACCGTCCAGTACCAACCTGTGTCGTTCTCTATGGCATCGTAAGAAAAACCAGTTGGGGAAGACATTATAATCTACTTTCAGGCCAGTTTCTTTATTTGTCCTGCTGTAAGGGGCCCTCATATGAAATCAACCGTCAGAACCGTGCTCCACCTGAAAATGCATGCTATCAGTATTAGTACTATTATTACTAATTAGATAATTTCCAATTCTCGAAATATTTATCAACTACTCATTGTTCCGACTTGGGTTGAAAGTCGAATAGACTATAGTTTCCAGCTGGTTGAGGATCTGATCTTGAATGTATTGGGAACAACTGCAAGGTCAGGTTGGCCTGGCCATTGTTCTGGTTATTAGGACGCTTGGCGAGCAGTGTTGCTGAGCGATGCAATCGTTGTCTGAATGTCAACCGATAAGCCCGGGTGTCCAGGACGGCCATTTTGACCATTTGTCGGGGCCAAGGGGGGCGGGACCGAGTACATTACGCGTGGCTGTGAAGGGAGGCGAGATTCAAGGCGTTTTCGCTGACTACGCAAGAAGAAGCGCAGTTGGCAACGATAGCGGAGATACGCGTATTCAATTCCGGCAAAATACTTCCCCTGGGAAGTTCGAGACTCGTTTCAAACCAGAATCCATAGTGTAATCGAAGCAGTGGACCCTACTCGGCTGAAAAATACAAAGCGACTGTACCCATTTTCTATTATCGTTAGTTTTATGTCATTGTTAAAAAAATAATCTTCACGATCTCTTGCAGCGGGAAGTAGGGCTAATTTAGGGGACACGCTGTCGATGAAAGGAACAACGTTGAGCTGGACAAGGCCTTCTTTCTTTCGTATCAAGATACCGAGAGTCATGCTCTGCCATGTGTACGACAATTTACGAACAATAAACAGTCGCTTGGTTTCCTGTTTTGATATTTTCGGGGCTACCCGATAATCCTCTGAGGTGTAGAGCGACATCTATTGAATGATATGGCTTGACCTAAACATTTTTCCGAAAGTTAGTGGCTAAGATCATGCCACTATTCCCAGTACTTCCCGAAGAAATGCAACTAGGACTGATGCTATGGTTCTAATCTTAAATATGCTCGTTATATTATCTATTGCATGACAAACGTTTGTTTTAGCACGTTCGGCTTATCGTTAACTTATGTCCAGGTTGATATAAATAATTTGAATTTGAAGTTACTAAGTCTTTAGCGATATAGCTAATATAAACGCTTTGTTCGTTTTGCTATAGATCAGTCGAAATTGTCGCACATTGAGCTTTGCAGATTCTTTTGGTTGACAAGATCCCCTGAATGTCCTGCAAGAGAAGACGAACTTGGACAAGCAGTGAATTGTCATTGAGTTTAATGAATCGATCTGAGAACCGTTCAACGTCACTACAATAGGGATCCAGAAAGCCTATCCTAGTACGTGAATCCTATCCTATCCTAGTACCTACAAGCGTACCATTCTACTTGTTGGAGCATACTTTGCATTTAAAAGAGATATCCCCGCGTACTTCTGCTGGCTGTAGCATATTGGTCGTATCCAAACATACTAATTCGTTTTGTATTTGAAAATACAGCGCCAAATTGCTTTTCCGATGAATATTTGACCGTCGATATTAATCGCGCTAGCAATTCGCTATATCATCATCGGCTTTTTCGCCCGAGCCTTATCGGTTGTGATGCGGCGAGTGATGACTGTCCATCTGTTGAATGTTCCCTTGAGCCTGAGCGCGTCCATCGATGAGAATCTTTAAGTGAACCCCCTTAGGAAAGTTGATACAGCCTTCCAACCGATAACGTAAATTTATTCTAATACTTATCATATAGATTAGCCACCACTATTTAGCTGACTTTAGTGGCTTTTAAAAACGCTTTTCGTTTAAAGGGCCATTAATACGTACATCTGTATAATACATTTCATCGATCTTATCGATACGTGTACAGTGAATGCGTCCGAGAATGCCGGGTGCTCCAAATAGCTTCCATTATCATAGTTCCATGCAGGGGATCAGCTATATGGATTGTGAACTAAAGATAATATTCCCCTTGCCCTATAATAAATCGAGGAACAATTGAAGTAACCGATCTCAACCAGCAGTTTTAAAAGGGAGTCTATTTTTTCTTAAGATGTCAAGTCATATAAAATAAAATTCATAAATATTACATCGAGAATGGTACACTAGTAATAAAATTGTTATTACTGCGCAAACGATTAAATATCATTGAAATTGATGCATAATACACTTATGAGACAGCTTTCCATAAAATAATTTATTTAACATCTCAGCCATTTGCAGCGACGTGATCGCTTCTCGTCTAGTGAGCGCCGTCTGAAAAAATTGCCCAGACGCGATATGCTTAATAGCTTCAAAATCGCCTACAGAAAACGTTATGGTTTGCCCTAGGGAGCAATTCGCGTATGAACTAACTGTGCGCTGCCTCGTAAATCGATCGACTGCGCACTCGTTCAGTAGCATCTACGTACTTATGCAAGTAGAGTAGCTAAACTTTGGAGAAACATAGGAACTGGAAACCACGAAGCGCAGAGATTCATTAGTAAATTCAGAATTTTATAAGAAAAAGTTACTGTTAACGGCGAGTGAAATTGATATATCTTTCTAGTTTGTATGGCAACCGAATTTGAAATACGGCGCCATTGTTACACCTATGGCCTTTTACTCAGCTAACAACTACAGCAGCAGTAGTACGACACATTTTTTTAATTAGATCCCTACGATATATACAATAACTTAGAACGATTCGCTTTTGGCCGAAGATGACCATGTGGCGGACAACGCACAAACCCAGTATTCATCGCCCACTGAAGAAACGGCGCGTCGCCATGACAAATATATAGCTATTAGAATATTATAGACATGAAATCTGCGCCAAACTCTGGCTAAAAAAACATCCTAGATGTTCAGGATAAAAATCCCAAATAGATAGAAACGGCACAAAACTGTCAAGGCACACCCAATGAACATGCTTTTCTAGCATTAAAAGTGTCAATTTTGACATAAGATCATCGATTCGTCGAAATCTTCTTATTGAGTTTATGGAGCGCCTGAAATTTTTTAGCTGATAAATCGTGGTCAACTCAACCGGATGATTTGGAAAGGTCCACATAAGTGCAGTCGAATTCCGGCAATTTTCGAAATAATGCCTAGTCCTGGATCATTAACAGCGAACTTAAGTGTGGCCGTCGCAAAAAAAAACTAATCTGGCCATTATTGTGTGCAAGGACTTGCAAACGTACGCGGCAAGCTTCTCGAAACGATTTCACCTATGCTAATACTTACATCTAGTAGGGAGTTCTATTAGCTTGCGTATCATAAAATTATTGGTGGTAACAACAACAAGTAGAATCCGTAATCAAAATAAATATTATTCGTTCGCGCCATGAAAAAGAAAGACAGAGCGGATATCAACTAATTATTATTTAATTTTAAGGATGCAGATGCCTCCCTACGTTTTACTTGTCGGTGTGGATATCAAACGATTCTTCAAGGCCTTAAAACGAAGCTGCATTTCCTTCCTTGAAAGATTTACTGTTTATAGAAGGCACTCCGTAATTTAGACTTGTTGTGACTGTTATTGGCGGGTCACGATCAACCATATACTTACTTGTCTAGACAATGTGCCAGCAGTGCAGCTGGTAAGTTAAAACCTGTTAATACGTATAGATGCATATAAAGGTTGAAATTAGGTGTTGCAAACAGTCAATAGGATGATGAAGCACGAGCTAAAGGGTCTAGTCTAGTTAACAAGACGCTGATTAGCCTTTATTGATTTTTTTGTAGAGACGTGTGCCCTGTTACGCATCAGACCTCAAAAAATATACCAGTATCGCTTTATTGCCATCCCATTGTAAATGGCCTGATATACCCGGATATGGATCACAGATTTCTCTGTTGAGTTAGCCGGATAAAAATCGTGTTGGTGGGGAACGATGAAACAGCAGGTGCCTAGGTGGGATTGCAGTTGCAAAAACAGAGGACTTTTCAAGAAGAACGTTATCGCAAGTGGACAAAAAGAACTAGGATCACCTATTAACCGCTTGAATTTGTAGATAGGAACTTCCAAAGCAGACTCTAAGTGAGACGGAGAAATTCTAGGCGAAATGGTTAACTTCCACCGACAGGGTTGTGCAGCGAATGCTAAACATTGTCGCCTACGGTAACACGAAAGAAAAGGTAGAGTTCTGATAATTCGTTTTAGGAGTTTAAGAAACATGAACGAAACGAGCAGCCCTGATCTTAGGAGGGAAGAAAGGGAGAGCATGGATCCTAAACTGGTGGGAGCTTCAAGTGCATCGTTAGACGAGAGCTGATTTCACTTGGCAGAAGAAGTAGCACAATGCTTAGCAAAACAAGCTTCAAAGCCAAGAAAGGGCCGGTGTATTCACTAAGACCCTTGCCAACTTGAGAAAGAAGAGAGTCCTGTCAACGAATTATGAGCAGCGATAAGGGTTGGCAGGACAGCTACGAGCTGCTTCAAACTTTCCTAGCTTCCTTGATCGCACAACGTTACACGGTGAGCAATCTGTAGAACTAGGTTTTGTCAACCAGTGGTTCTATTATAGTTTCAAAATAAGCATTTAAGGCTCGGCCAAGTTTTATACAGCGACTCTCGAGATCAGTAGGTTTATAGGCTTACCAAGAAGAGCGTGAAGGACCGGAAAATATGATGAAACACAACGACCGATAGGCTTAGAGCAAAAGACATAGACCGCCTGATGCGGTTGGATTAAGTACTAAAGATCTATGCAGTGTTCCTATTTCGGAGAGTCATAGAATTTACCACAGCTCGATGCAATGAAAACACTGTCTTGTTCGCTAACTAAGCCATATTAGAAGAAAATGGCGCTTGAGATTCTCTACTACGCAATGTGTATACTGCGCTAGCAGAAGTGGTAATGACCCACTAAGCTAGATGTGGTATATATCTTCAGAGGTGTGTAAACGAAAAAATAGTATTTTCAAGCCCAAACGTGATAAAAGTTTGAGGAGAAAGGCGGGTGACCCAATCAATAATGATAGGATAAAAGTCTCGGCTTGCTAGATAATTTCTTATAAGCACAATGCTTACAAACAGCTTCGAAAGCTAAAGAATTGTACTTCTCCAGCGCCAAACTAAGATATTTTATTGCATGTAATTGCATTGGAGGGGTGACTAGCGCACAACTAATTAAGGTAACGGTTTTTTTGAAAAATAAAGAGCTTTTTTTTAAGGGATCCTTTTTTTAAGGGATTAATGACAATAGAGGGCGGGTTTGGATGTACTTACGTAGAGTGAATGTTAGTTTGGACAATCACTTGGTAAGTGAGTCGTTTATAGACAAAGTAATTATGTTTAATGCAATCGTATCTAGTAGGATTATACAAGCTCAGCATTTATATGTCATGCGACTCAAAGTACTATGGAAGTACTATGCATGTTATCAGCACATATTGGCTACGTATCGATGAAGTACACGATCTTATTCGAGATGATTTGATCGTTATCCAATAACAAATTGGACTGTTACTGGCAGATCAATGTATTTCATATACAAAAAAAGCACCGAAGTGCCATGATTCGTTAGCCTGCATTACACTCCTGTAAGGATGTAAAGTCTTAAGCTCAGGTATGCCAAACTAGTGGCAAAAAGGCTAAGAGCTATTTCGTTTAAATAGTCCGATTTTCATCACTAAACCTCCCGTTAGCGTAAGGGCCGTCTTCGTGAAGAACTGTCAAACGGTGACAGCACCTTTTAAAGCGTAAAAAAAGCCGATTAAAGCATTTCGTGGAATATACTCAAAGGAGCATTAGTCAATATTAGGCGAGCCAATGTGGATCGCTGAAAACACGTTTTGATCCTCTGAAAGATCTGTGAAGTTATGCCCATTCAAGCCTGCGTTCAATACATACGATAAACTGGGTACCCTCTCAAAAACTCTCCATTCCCATGAGGGTGCAGCGGTCACGTATTTGCCTACAAATCGAACTGGCAGAAAGGTGGTCTAGGTTCGAATCTTCGCACAAGCAAACTTTAACCCTCCAGTAAAAAATTTGTTACGAGAAAACGAAGCGCATCAAGCAAAACGACAGAAATTTCTAGGCAAATACTATCGCCAGTCAAATACGAGAAAACAGAAAATTACCCTTGTTTGAAACACTACAGGCCATCAAAAGGCTCATCGAGGTAAGCCTGTTGAACCTCAGAATTTTCCAGGCCATCGCAGCCACCGCCGCCTGCCCTGAAGTAACCATAGCTAATCCATGAACTGGCTCATCCACTTTAGTATTTACCAGGGCTATCCCAAGAACGACTAGGCCGATCTCGAAAGAAAGTGATGAATTTTGCGGTAAGTAACGCAGCCGTCTAGGACATCAATCTCCAATGGTGTGGAAAACTCAAAATCAAACTGAGTATGCCCGAATCCGGGTAACCAGAAAACCAGTAACGTGCCGTCTTACGACACGTGTACGATGAATTAGAATTGACAGACCTGTGGAAGGCATTAATTATGTACATATTTAGTGTCAGATGTTCAAAGTGAAGCATGACAACGAGCACTAAATAAATCGACCAAAAAGTCATCGTCACTTATCATTTTTTTAGAGGGCTATGCCTATCTTGATAGTTGCCCGCAACTTAGCTTGCTCGCAAACAAATTCAGACCCTCTAGGCCTGAACTAGAGGTGCGCACCCGTATTTGTTGTGGTTGCTTTGTCCTTCCACTGCCCTGTCAGCTAGCATCGACTAGTCGTGTTGCACCGCGTTTATTTTGTCGTAGTAAATTATTTTATTAATTTATGTTACTATCATTCATTAGCCATTTGTAATTGTTCTCATTGCCTCATTTGAGGTTTCTCAATGCTGGTTCAGGAAGCGTACTGCTTAAGTGAATCTGGTACATAATTGGGTTGTCCTGTTTACCCTGTTTTAGCAATCCGATCGTACTGATACAAACATGGCGCTAACTTGTTTCAGTTTATTAATTGCGCTGATTCCTTGAATCGACACGGCGTAACAGTTATACCTGTCACCCGAAAATACATTAATTTTAATTACAAACGTTTGGTAACATTGCTTTAATAAGACTAAGTCCAATTAAATCATTGTGCTTAAAGATAAATGCAAGGCTTCGATAGAGAACATCAGGGATGTACGCTCGAAAGATCAACTGGGACTCTATCGTCATCGCAGATCATAGTCTGCGTCACGATTTGGATGCATGAAGATCCGCGCGCAAATAAGTTCGCTGATCTTCAAACACTAACGCCTCAGCAAATCACACAACCTTACTAAGGAGCTAACGAAACTCCCTGTGAATACCCCACGTGGCTTCTGATGAGTCAGACGAAGCAGAATCATTTATCATTACATACAATATTCGTGAGATAATCGTTCGCTCGTTCAGCTCATAAAAATTGGCCAGTAGTGATGCCAGACAGAAGCACAAGGGTACACCTACATTGTACGCATATACAATAAATATCGTTCCGCTTGAACTTCAGTGTCGTTTAGTATAATATATATATCTATATATATATATATATATATATAATTTAGTATAATAATAATTATTTAATTTAAGGACAACAAGAAATTAGCTAGAACGCCTGCTACATATTAAGTCTACGTTTTCTAATAAACGAAAAACGTTTAGATAAAAATTGCACAAAATTAGACAAAAAAAAACATGCACTGATGATAATTTATTGTTCAATAGAGTTAATGACAACTTAAATCTTACCGAATGTATACCTTTAAACATTGACTACTTGAGTAAAAAGCTACCTGCCAGATAGGACATGCGTTTCACAACTCCATACCCGTTGACTTATAGATTTAACCTGTAGCATTTTTCAATAATTTTAGATATATATATATATATTAATGTGCAATATTATAAATATATGGGTAAATAGAATAAGATTGAACTATTTCGTGTGTGTTAAGCTCCCAAATGCGTTCGGTTGGAACAGGTGTACCTAGTCCTCTAACTACCTGTCGATGATTTTTGCAACTCAATTGACCTAAAAGAAAAAGGCTCGATAATCGTCCATTGGTTTTTACTATTGTCATTCAGCATTGCTACGAAGTGTATATTTATTTATAATGAATAAAGGCATAATTCGAATCAGACGTTAAATCTTTATAGCATTTGTTAGTGAAACGTGTTTAACGAGTGCTTTTAATGATATCTAAAGGTGTTCTAAGTTACACAAAGAAAAACAACGCAAATAGAAGTACGAGTGTAGCAACGACATTTTCCCTACATAATCCAACGAATGAGTGAATCACATAGTTGCCATAGCCGTGTGGAATTTCAGCCTTATCCTATGGAACATTGTAGCCTTCGTTTTATATTGAATTGGCTATGTCTAATAATCCATTTGACCAGTTCAGTTTCATTTAATAGGCAAGTCTGAACTCTTGACTCTGATCGCCAAACAAATGAACTGACCTCTCTTATCATTGGCCATGGCCTGTTTTTAAAGCCTTTTTAGGCTTTATGAGGTTGACTGTTTATGAAGCACACATTCGGATCCTCATGTTCACGCAAGGCCTCCGATTTGTAGTGAGCCGCTTGACTGCCAGGACGGAAATCTATTCGGAGCACAATATTATCATTCAACAAACCATCAAATACCTGCCCTTAGTTCCGTTAAACGCAACTTTCTTAACACTAAACATTAGAATAAGAAATAAGATTAAAATAAATACACAAATCAATACAGAGTCTTGTTTTTGAGCTTTATTTAATTCGGTTGCCTTCGCTATTGGAGCAATCTCACTTCGACGACTATTCTGTTCTTGGCCTCGACGTCGAGTTGGCGCCGGGAAGATATTTTGCGAGCTCTTCAGCTAGGCCAGCAAGACCTGTTTCGCTGAATTTTTTTTGGAATTCCTCAATCCTATTGGTCAAGGTATCAGTTCGATTCGAGAGATTAAGTAGCAAACTGCCTAGGTCGAGAAAAGAACGGGGCTGCTCCGTCGAGTCTGCGGGAATGTTGTTCCTGATGAATTCTGGCTCTTCAACAGCAGAACCGCCGTTATCTTCTCGGTCTTGGCGAAGAACAGGTGCTCTTACAGCATTTGTCGCTGACTGGACAACTTTAGCGTCAGTTGTGGCTGTTATTCCAGGTTCGGCCGCAGTAACTACATTAGTTCGAGCGGGTCGGGCAGTCGGAGCATTCATCTCACGTTGAGTCGCACCTACTTTTGCACTTTTCGGAAATTGGGCCCCGCTAGTTTCGGCGTTTGTCCCAGGCTGTGTTTCACTAGTGGCTGCTGCCATAGTTGCATTCGCAGCAGTTATTTGCTGAGTAGTGTGGGATGCTGTTAAAGTATTGTTGATAGCTGTCTCCAATCCCTGGATAGCTTGCGTGATCTGGGCATCTAACGAGTACCTTAAACTCCTGATTGAATCAAAAATGGCGGCCAGCTTAGTTTGCAGATTGGGCTGGACGTTAACGAAAGCGGTATTTGCTGGCGGGTTCGCCCCAACGGTGGGGGCAGCTGGAGCTCTGCCAGTAAATAAAGATATGGTCTCCTGAAAGTTAGGGTTTTGAGAATTTTGACCGTGGAGAGCGCTGACACTCAACGCCTCCCCACCCCTCAAACAGCAAACGCCGATAAGGAAAGTCACAAATTTACGCATGTTCGCTCTTCAAATTTCACTTAATTGTTTGACACTAACGATGCCAAAATTACTCGTGGCAGTGTGTAGTACTGCAGGAGTAGAGATGAACTTGATGCTGACTGCACGAAACCGCATTTTTATACGGTCTTGAAGACGAAACCCTCACTCAACTCGCCAGTGATTCGAGAAGCAGAGTTCTGTGATAGGGGTGCAGAAGGGTCGGCCTCCTCTCGCTCAATAGATCTGAGGTGAATGGGACTTCGTTCACCGAAGTGCAGCCGAACACTGGTTACTTATCCTGCTACATGACCGCCACTGACATGCACCTTTCCTGCCACATGCCTTAGGACACGGGTCGCGCAATAAGCTGCGTGTTGTCAAAGGGTATCTGATTTGTACTTTAGACAGGACTGAATTGTTCTTGGAAGCCTGATTGGGACCGAAAACTTTATCTCGACATGTCTGCATGGGGAATGCCGCATGTGCATGCTACATTCAGCTACTGATGCTGTAAAGGTATACCTCAATGTATCCAAGCTGTGCTTAAGCGAAAATGAGCACGGAAGAGGGTTCCTCACAAGATGCTTAGAATGGAATCACGGTTACTAGAAGCTAGAACAATGAAGCGTTACTGTAACTGGTATGAGAGTACGCTGATGTCCAAATAAACGACTGGGTTTTTTTTTTGCTAGAATTGAACCTTCAATTCGCATGACATATAACGCTTCATATAACATGCTAAATCGTTCTTTGAATTTCCCAAATATTTTCCCATCTCATAAACAGAGACTTGTTTTTGTCTATCAACCAGGTCTTGTAAAACAAGGAAATCGTCATCAACTGCCGAAAGTATATCCTGGGTATTAACGTGCAATCCAACTTGCTAAAAACTTAGATTCGTTTTTTGTACTGGTCGTGCCGCAGAAACTCAAACAATAGAGTTGTTGCCGTTGCTGCTGTACGTATTTACAAACAAATCGGTTACGGTGAAAAGTACAATTGTAACCTAAGCGTAAATATTAAAAACAATACTTCCTCGCATAATTGTGGTAGTCAGCAAGCATGAGCGACTAGTGACTCGACTCCTCAGAGTGAAATCCTTATTTCTCAGTCCCGACTGATGCCCTTCAGTTCAATTGGACTTTTCTTATCTAATAAGTACCACCTATTTCGCAGTACGTTTTTCAGCTTTTGCCGTGCATACGAGTTGTGTGCTTTTGCTCCGTTCGCGGAAATCGAGGTTTCATCGTCTCTTAATGCATTTGCTTTGTCATGGTAGTTGATCAGATAGTGTTATAGAAACTCCTTTTTTGCTTGGGAGTATTTCGAAAATATTCAGTAGGTTGCAATAGATAGATACATGTAAAATTAAGGTATAAGGAAAGGTTATATGCATAGAAAAGCTAATCTACACGACTAATAGACGCTAAGGCAATGTCATATATAAGTACAATAGTTATAGAACTTTATATACTAACAAACATATATATAATAGCATGAATTGTCTACAGTGTTGTACTCTCACAGTGCATGCACCGCATGCATTGGTACTTGCTCGTTCGTACATTTTTTTTTTTTTAATTAAAATAACATTTCAATTTTACACAGTTACTAGGAACGTTTGCTTCGCTACTATATAGACAGTCCTCTTTGACAGTATTGTCTATGGTATAAAGCTGATTGAATTCTATTGGCAATGATTTCCTCTCGCCAATAAAGGTATTGTAGATCACTGTCTTTAAAACGGGAAAAATTCAACGCAGTTGATAACTTGTACGCCGATGCTTTGCAGACTGTGGCCTTAGTTATGCTCTAAGCGTCAATTGTTTGACCAATGAAAAAAGTCTCGTTAGACAGGACTTTAGATTAGGACTTTAGATTCAGATAGAACAAGATTATCGGTAAGCATAGACTTCATTGGACACGCTCAACATTGCGCGATATAGAGTTCGAGCAGCTTACGCTCGACATACGTTCGAACACAGAATTATCTGTCGATATGTAAAACTGATAGTGATAATTTGTTTCTTACTGTACTGTTGATAAAGGCGTTTTTTTTTTGTGTTTTTTTTTTTCACTACTGCAACATGTGCTAACAACTGTAAATATAGTACGACATTGTAATTGTTTTTTTATTATTCAGTAGATTAACTAATTCGGCTGTTTGAGGATCACTAAGGCGTGTTGCTTGTGCGTACGAAACGAAAATAGAGACCGGCAAAAGTACCAGCAACGGACTCGATTCAGTCTAGACAATATACCAAAGAAAAATATAAATAATTAACTGTGTTTTTCCGTTGTCCAGACATAACACCGTCTCGATTCGCGTAATCGTATGCGATAACAATAGGAACGTTGCCTAGCACCTGTTTACTACGCTCAATACTATTTATTCCACCTGGCCGTCTTGTAAGATATTTTAAACAATAAATAAGAAGTTCACTATTGCAAAATGGTTGGAGATATTCTCTTACGTATGAGTATGTCGCTAGATTCATACTATACTTAATCAGCATAATGGTTTCAGAAGACAACTTCCGAATCCTCTGTGCTCCTTAGCGGAATCGTAGCAGGTGCTATAGGAAAAGTACATCTCGATCTGATGACGATAGCTGGTGATTCAGTACGGCTCTCTCTGAAGTGACTTTACGCAGTGAACAGCGAACGATCCGATCATACGCCTTATGGGGTCAATGAAAAGACTGATGATGATGATTTAGCGATATAGGCCTATTCCATAGATAGACATTGCTTCACCACAACAAAGTGGCCTGGTGTCATAGGGTTTTTGTTGGGTAAGTGATTTGACATTCTAAGCAACATTAATAGCGCATTCAGCGACATTGTTCCAAGCGGCCTTTCTATAGGCTCTTTTTTTTTGGGAGCAAATCGCAGGCAGCTTCGCTTACATGAACCGACCTGAATAACTTTAGCACGATTTTGAGCTAAATTGAATAAAGTTTCTTGGGCCAGTTTTCTTTCTTTATTTTTTCCAGTTGTCTGTGACATCCATGCCGGGAGGGCCATGCTACATATATACGTAGTAAAAAATTGTAGACGGTAGGTTACAATCTTTGCGGGATTTAAATAAACGGTTTAATTCGATGCGGGACAAACAAAAACATGTAAAACCGCACGGACATACGCGGCCTTCGGAATTCTACTAGCTCCTTAATGTCTTCGGAGAGACAGCTTGTGCAAAGAGCAAAATCTGATCGGAGAGTTTGTTCGAGTAATCGAGTCCCAGACGCTGGTTTGTATAGGCGTCGCAGTCCAGTGAAAATAGATGCCATGCTACCGCTGTACGTGATATAAAAACACTTTTAACACGTTCAGTATTTAAGGCTATTGTAAGGGCAGCGCTACTTCAGCTCTCGATAAAGCTACTATCTAAATGGCTGTAAACTAAAAAAAAATATGATTTACCACAGTCAGGTAGATACATTCACTATATAATCTACAAAATGTATAAACATCTAAGTTAAATTGGGTGCTCAATGATATACGGAAGTGAGCACATGTGGCCGTACGGAACAAAGGTTCAGCTATTATGGGTTAGATTCATCAAATGGAAGCAAATGTTTATAACCAAAACAGACCTACTTTTACTAGGCTTTGCTTAAGATAGTTATAAAAGCTTGCCATTTAGCATTGTGAGTATCACGGTAATCGTAGATGACAAACATTACGACTCACGATTGTTTCTTTACGAGACAGCCTCTAATTATTTAAAATTATCGCACTACAGAAGGTCGACAGCAGACACTTTCGCCGCGCGTACTTTATTTAGATTTAAGAAAAAAAAAACTTGCCACCTTCAGTGTATAGTCAAACAAACTATGCTTATTGACAATAAGCAACTGTTTTTCTTAAACATATAATGCTCAATTAAACTGTTTTTTAGTGCATATGACTAGTTTTTATTCGGTATACAGACAGTAAATGCATACACCATTTGAGTTACCAGAAACGTGTCCAATATGTGTGTAATGAATTGATGAACCGGTTGCCATCGGTAGCCATTGGCTATCATCGTCCCTATTTGCACATGTCGTTCTTTGGATTAACTCGAGTAAAACCTTCTCTGGCTCCTGGGTCGATGATCTATCTGCCGGCGTTCGGAGGAGTCAGCTCTACTTTTTGGGTCACATTAAATTGAAGAAGTGGCGTACTATCGACGCACGGTTATTGCCGTAGGTGGACACCAGTCTGTTTCTAAACGAATACTCCGAAATGATCTTATTGCAATGAAAACGTTTGACGTTTTACAATGCCGCCTGCCATCGGTGACTACGTTGCTACTAGGTTCGACTGCGGCAAAACTTTCTCCAAATCAATAGCCAGATTTCCAATTAAGCGCGCCTTCTGCAGGGCCGTCCTGCACAACTCTAACAATTGCAGTAATTTGCTGGGTTCGACGTAAAATGTCACATAGAACGTTGACGAAGTTGAAACTTCTACGGGTCCGTTTCCAGTCGCGTGTTGCGCACCGCCATATCCTAGCGTCGCCTAGTTGCGCATGCCGAGCCTGAATGAAGGCGGCTGGAAAAAAGCTGATGTCTATGAATCAATTGTACTTCCAAAAAATTGAGAAACTGTCGTGGTTATATTGACAGCGCCTTATTTATTTATTTATTGATTGGTCTGCCCGTTGGAACCAGTTATGTCGCTGTCCATGGCTGTTATTGGTCTCTATCTAGAGATGCCAGCCGTTGCGCCCGTATGCTCCCGTTATTACCAGTTGTTGAGCATTCGTTGCAGTGCTCACTTATCCGTTAGCAGCCGCCAATAGGGGATTTGCTGTTGCCCGTTGAGCCGGCCGACGCATGCACAGCTCGCTGAGTCGTCTCATTTTGTGTCACAGCCATTTTCAGCGAAGCGGTATCCTGGTTGGGCTGAGCGTTCAAGAAATACCTTAGGCTGTTACTGAAAGCAGTCGAAAAACTCGCCTGGTTAGTAGCGAGTTGGAGAGCTGATAGGGCAATCGGGACGGCTGTAAACGCGGAGGTCGTCGTGGCAGAATTTATAAAAGACGAGAGCGTTTCAATGGTCCTAGAGCGCTGCGCGCAACACTCGGATGCTGTTTGGAAATAAAAGCTATCTTCGCTTAAGAAACAAAACGCGACTATTATGACGGTAATAAAATTGCATTGAACAGAATCAGCCAGAACTCAATATGCTAAGTATCAATCTTCTCGAAAACTTAATTCAGTTTAGATTTAGACGACGTTTGAATGAACTTCAAGTTACCAATGCGAATAAGATGACCGACTAGCCTCGAGCTTCTCTAGACACAGCCTTCACTCGAATTAAATACAACGTATGCTGAAAATGTCTATATCGACTTTAATTTAATTAACTAGAAACTAGATCAGCTTCTACAGACAAAAGGCTCAAGGATTAACTAAAGAAAGGGTGTAGGGATGGTCGAGACATTGAGAGCCACCGCCATCAATGCTCGGTATCTTCCCTTCCGCCCCTTTGTGAAGCTGTGACTGTTAAGGGGTTGTGCCTAAATCATCAGCCTTTGATTGAAATACAGGATTTGGCATCCATGACGAGCCGGGAGATAGGTTTCATTGTTTGCAAGCCCTTGTCGTCTTCATTAAGCCAAAGGGGCTGCTCTATGCAACGGTGTTAGCATCTGGTACATCCGCAAGACCACTTAACAGTATGAAGTTCTCAAGAATGTAAATACAGAAAACATACGTATCATCTTACGGTTACGATAGATCACGGTAGATAACGTACGGATGATTTCTATAACATCGTCATGTATCGATCGCGATCCTGCCATATCACCTAGCAATTTATGATTTTTTAAGCATATACGTACAATTGGCGAACTATAGTGAATAACTGTAATAACTTCCATCACGATAGCAATGGTAAAAACAACGACTTAATTGATATACTAAGGTTGTGTGTGTATTTTTAGTACAAGTACACGGGCAATTTCCTCTGTTTATCAACTCTCCGAATACAACTTGAATGACTCGAGAACATTCCGTTAGCATCGGTGAATACATAACATAAGAGAGCATTGACGTGGATACGCGAAAAGCCTTACGGTAGAGTTATCATAAGCGTTGGAGAGGACTTATGGAAAAATCAAAAGAGGACGTCAATAGAAATGCAGCATTTAGCACCGAGTATTTTTTAACTAATGTGACCGATCGGAGCTTGTTAAGGATAAACAACAATCGTATACCGATATGGCCTTAATACGACGCTCACGAGTCATTGTTGGAAGCGACAGATAAACGCAGTCATAGCTGAACCGCACTGAACGTGACGAATCTAAGCTCTATGAGGGCCGATACCAACCGTACGGAGGAGAGGTCGCTTAGATGGTAAATCGATAGGCAATCACATGCGAACCAGGTGTCGAAAATGAACCGCTCCAAGGATTTTTGTCCAATCGGCACGAAGAACGCGCTTACGGAAAACCGCAATGCAGTGACTTCACCTCTTCCGCTCGCTGCTGTAGTACAAAAATGGTTACCGGTTCGCGGGTCACGTATTCCTATTAGCTAAGCGTCATCACACCACTGTTCACACGGTGTTTTTGTATTCTCCAAATACGGTACATGCAAAATAAGTAACAGACAACCGATGGCAATGGCCAGAGCAGAAGATCCGGACGCGAAACGGAATACGACTTTTTGAGAAAACTAAGGATAACGAAGGGAAACACAGAGAGAGGGGGATGGTTACTTCGGCTCTTCAATACTACTGCTACGAAACCAAAGTTGTTTAATGTCAGGTAGCCGGAGGTCATCTTATCTGTGCGTTGTAACACATTTCAGTTAAGTGAAGACAAGCGTTAGCCCAGCCGTCGTTAACTTTTGCGGCCCATCGACCTTCTGCTTTTAGACATCCCACAAATGCAATCTCGCCTTTTCCCAAATCGTACATGGTTCCCTACGGACTTGTAGCGCAGTGACTGGCCAAAGATCGGTAGTGCGCCTGTAGTTGTATTTATACCTAAATTTGTTCGTTCATTTCGTCATTTGCTATTATTGGGATCCTTTCAAATGAAGAGTAAAAGTATATTTCTCTCTGAAAAGCATTGGTAGAAAAATGTTTGAATATTGTGTGTCGTTGTGCTCAGTATCGGGCGAATATCTAGAACCATTTCATTCCGGAATGGACATCAAATATTTCGAATACTCTCTCTGATAGTTCTATTCAGCGGTATTGTAATGGAGCTGATAGTGGCGGGCAAAGATAGACTCTTAGACCACAAAGGGTTGTGACTATATAATACAATGAAAATTAGCGCGCGAGGCCCACATCCTACTAACTCAATCTAATCTAGAAATGTCGCTTGAAATTGCTGTCGGATCCCCAGCCTAGCGTCCCTATACAGACTCTCACTGAACGGCACCCCTTTAAAAAAAGGTAGACTTGTAACGAGACGGTAAGCAGTTTCGGGGGTAGTTTATAGCCACGGTTGCTGTGTTAAATTTTTGAGAAAATTGCTTAACTGTCGGCTCCATGAAGGGGGGAGGGGGGTGACTGTGTCGAGGTCAACAAGACGTTTATTTACGATCGGCAACAACTTCACCTGATTCTGGAGTCTTGCTTCCAGGCAAGTTTGCTTACAGCGGCGACGATCAACTTGAACGTACACCTTACATCTTGGGGCCTACCAAAAAGTTGTTTGGTTGACGGGGAGATTTAAGTCGCGCGGATTAGTTGGCTCTAGACAATGAAAGAGAACCCAATCAGAGAGTTCAATTAAAATTAGCACAATCCGACCAGCCTAAAGAAGGAATCCGTCTTGGCCATACAGGCTTCGAAAGTGTGCTATCTAGAAGAGCAGCATTATGTAGCTGCGCCGAGGTTACATTGTCGAAATCGAGCCTATCAAAGAAACAACTGCACTGAAATACAACTAATTAAAGAACACCCGGTAAAAAACAAGGCAGGTTTTTGAGTCCTGTCTGATTGTTTATCGAGTCAGAACACGGATAATAGGACTAGTCGACATGAGCAACATCAGTTTCGCCCAATCTAGAGAAAAAGCGTTCCGTAAATTTTACTCTAACTAATTGCTAACTTTGTTATTTTAGCTTGTAGAAGTCAATTTGTATTGTGTAGCTTTAAAAAAAAAACTTAAACGGCTCGTGATGTGGCTGTTTATTGAATTGTCTCTTACGTGAACAGACAATCAAGTGGCGTACTTGATTGCAATAGCATTACGTTCTTAATACACTCAACTGTTGAAAGAAGAATCGACAGGTGATCAGCTAATAATAATAATAATAATGCGTGCAGTGTGATAGGTGGACCTCGGTTAAAGGTCGACAGGTAAAATAACGCGTTCTAAACTAAATCTTTACCACTAATTCTGAATTTAGTAAACCAAAATTATGGTCATCAATATACACACATTTACTTAATATATATATATATATATATATATATATATATATATATATATATATACTTATAATATTAATACATATATTTTCCAATAGGGCCGCAGTGCGACGAAAAATTGTTGGTTTTCAAAAATATGTTTGAAATTTGGGTTCAATAAAGTAAATCTATCAGCTATTTTCCGTAACGACTGGCAGTCGATAGTGTAAGCTTGCGCAATGTAGTTTGACCTCTGTTGTATTTTTAGTTCCTTTCGTTTTTTCGGTTTTTGGACGAACCTTGGCAACTAACTTACTTTATGTAACGCTTCATTGTCAGCACATTGCTATGCCACAGGGGCTTGTTGCGTACATATAAATGTTGCTGTTGGCTGGACACTGGTCCAGATACGTGACTCTTGTGTGGATCTTCTTTCTTCGTTGGCCATTTAGTAAGACACTTGATCTTCATAGTAGTCTAAAGCTGCTCGATTCAACCTTATTTCCATCTTTTTTTTTCCGCCTTTTGCTTTTACCTACCATAAGTAGTTCTGTGCAAGCTGTGCATTATTACTAATGCACATCCGTGCTAACGCTTGCTCACAGTTGTTGTTGCCCCCTCCTCTCTGAGCCTCCAGTATAAAATGAAGAGCGGCCTGTGATGCCGGTGCCGTGGACGAACGGAGAACGTTTTTTAAGTCCGCTTCGTCTCAATCGATGCCTATGGCCTTACGCAGTGCTTCTATCATTTGTAAACTTCCTCATCTCATCGGATGGTAGGGTGCACGATTACTGCCATCGGCGTTAGGTACTTGAGACGCTCTCGCGTCCCTTCTACCAAACACAATAGATATGCAAATCACTATTTCCAGGCAATGATTGCTCGGCGGCAGTAAACAAGAGGGTGGCAACTAGCAAATGTGAAAGGCACTGAAGGTATTGCGCTATTTACCGATACGAGTGGCGCGCAGTTCTGTAGCCCCACCCGTTTGCTGAATTCAACCATTTTGAAAACGACTGCAATGCTATAGATGTGAGAAAAGTGCCCTAAACGCTTGGATGCTTCCAACCATTAGTGGGCCAGAGTTCACATTATTGCTTGAAATGCGGTGTTTAGTTAGTCACGACTGTTATCAGTATCTATTTTCGATGCTGTCCTGAGTGACTCGATAAAGAAGAATAAAGCGCCATCCCTTCAGTTCATGTTCTTTCGGAAGTTCTTTAAATGAGATGACGCATATAGCATTAAAGCTGTTGTATCCACTCGCACACGCGGACTTGAAGTGGAAGAAATTCCGCAATGCCAATCTTCACTTTTACGTCTACTCCCATACACACTGCTACGTTACAGCGGACTCAGCTCACGGATTAGCCTTCGTTCCCGTTACGGTAATTTTTACAGCATCCTACCGCCGACGATCCGGTTGGGAAGCCAATCAGTTAGATCTTCAATTCTAGAATCACATCCATTTGCTACGCTTTACGGCGATTGATTTTATGCCGCGTCTCATAGTCGAACGGGTAAATGGACAAATTATGCCAGCCCGTAGTATACAATCGGCCTTATGCATTTCGATGAAGACGCGTGACACACGGCGTCCTGATTTTATAACGGCATTAAATCGATTCGGACGCTGCTGTTCAGAGATACGCGAATGCATTATCTTGACTAAATCGAGGGCCGGAAGCCTACGCATCTATCAGGTCTGATAACGGGTAAATGACTTTTTCATAGCAGTTGAATTGATTGAAATAGAGACTGGGACTTCCTAAAGAGAGATAGCATGCTACATCAATTGGTAAATACGTCGTCGTCGTCGTCGTCGTTGCTGTGACAGGCAACGGAATGAGAGGGGCTAGGGAAGACGTTAAAGGTAGCCAGTTTGTAAGTTGTTTTCTGGGCACACGTTAAAGACGGCTAATCGTCGGACCAAAATGTTTCCAACCGTTACTGTTTCTGCCTCGTAAAACTGCGACTTTTTGGCAAAATCGCAAATGCTGATCTTCCCCAAGACAGATTTCTCCTTGACTTCCTGAGGCACTCGACCAGCGCGATGGTTCAAATAGCCACCGCAACAACGTTCGCTGTTCAGGAAATGCGGAAACCCGCTAATACGTTTAATCGTTGTAAATTTCAATATATTGCTTTGTCTGTAACAATAAAATAATGCATGGAAGTCTTGCATTCACATGTTGAAACAGCCTAAGTCTCACGGCACTGTATTAATAATATATAATTACTTGAATAAAATCGAAGAACTAGGCCACCGCTCAATCTGGCCCGTCACACGTAACTAGATTGGATACTCTGTAAAAAAAAAAAAGATATCATTGAAAATACGTTAGAATGTAGGACGCAGTCTATAATGTTTCTTTAATAATATGTATGCGTTTATTGTCAGCCATAACTATTTAGTTTTTTTTTTTTTTTTTTGTTTTTTCGGATCAATCAGTTCGAAAGAATACATGTGAAATATAGTAAAGCATCGCAATTTTCGAAGCAGTTCATTGATTCCTAATAGTAACGCTGAGCAAAGATCGGCAGCATCGTATATATGTCTATGCATATACATCTATAAGATTGTCTCGTATCATCTTCAACTAAGTGTGCAGCTAATTACAGTTACTCTTCTTACGTCATCTCTAACCCTTTTACATTGTGCCGGTTCGATCGGGCTGCCTGTACATAGGCCTCCTCGCTTTAATAGAAATCATACAACAAACAGATTGCTCTTTAAATTACCATTCACACTAAAGGTATCTCCCGGAACGTATTTACCGGACGTCGCTGACAGCAAAAACAAATGTCTCCTGTTTTATGTCCTTCTAATTGCACGCATATCTATTGAAGCTATCTATCAATTGAAGCTGGTCCCGAAAAAAGGATTCACGTTTCTTGTAACAGTTACCCGCTTCAAAGAAAAACTAATATATTTTTTATACTACTGAGTCATATATATATATATATATATATATATATATATATATAGGTTTTTGGAACTCGATATTTTTCTTTGTTCCATACACAAGTTACTAGTGTGCTATTTCTTTTTTAATGATGTATTATATATAAACCTTCGAAGTGATACAGTATAATCGAGATCTGTTTGGCTAGATCTCGGTCCTAGCCAGGAATCGCGTTCTATTTGGGAAAGCGGTTTTGATGATATTTGAATCAGCCAAGGTTGGACAGGAAGTAATCTCAACACTGCCGATATACTGTAAAGGTACGTTTTTTTAATACGGTATAAAACACTACTAACGAAATATTTCCAAAAACAACACCAGTATGATAATATGATGACATATGTTGAAATAAATATTTCCAACGGTACGAAAGAAGTATATACATATATATATATATATATGTCATTTGATTATTGAGCGTTGTCTACGGTAGCTTTCCGATAGTCATAATTGTCTGCCACTCGACGAAAACTAGATCTTCATTTGTTTACCAGTATCGATGTTGCGACCATTAAAAGCTGTCGATATAATCCACGTGTTTGACGATGAAAACGAAACAACCATTCAACGCGTGTTTGATTATTTTGGACGGTCCTCTAGTACGCTATACAGCCAATTTTGGGCGGTGAAGCCACCACCAGCGGCTTCCTTTCCCAGGTTGGGTTAATGTCAGCCATTAAACGATCTTCCATGTCCAAACCGTTGGGAATCTTCTAAATTACCGGTTCGTCCTATGACTTTGTTTTGCGTTTCGTAGCTGAGGCTCTATCAGGACGCAATATCAGCTGTGGCGGCGAAAGACGTTTCGCGGCGTTGGTTGCTAACGAAAGTGAATCTGCCGCTATTGGCAGCTTGAAATGTAGAAAGACCACAGGAAACCAATCTGGTCCAAGTGTGGCCCAGAAGGCAACCGTCTGCTGAACCGTTGCCTTTTGGGCAGAAGGGGTCATTTTGCTAGAAAGCAAACAGCACATGTGCGGCAGTGGAAAACTTCGCCATTTTTTTTCCATCCAACGCCAAACGACGTTGAAATCGGAGGCGATGCGAATGATTATGCTAAGCGGTCAAAATGAAAGAAAAATAATACACCATAAAAAAGGCCCTCAGACCATCGTATCATCAAACTGTTTTCTAAATATTGTAGATATATATTGTACACATGTTAACAGTAGCGGTAATAGTACACAAATATGTACACTCAGGTTGTGTAGTATATGTCGTTGATCGGGTTTCAATCAGATATTACTTTTGATATATATAAAACACTTCATAGCCATTCTACGAAAAAAAGATATCAGGATCAGAGATTTATGTGATTAAGGCACATTTAAACTTACGAGATATTGGCCGCTACTTCCATAACCGAAAATATAAAAACGATGTGCTACATTGTTACAAACAAAATGCTAACAACGCTTTAAACCAATGAGGAACTTGGGCGAAAGGATTATTTTAAAACGATCTGAAAATAGCATGTTGGAGTAGTTCCGTGTGAAAACAATTCGAGAGAATTCTGAAAGAAAGCTATATTAACAAACCTGGATGAACCCTGTGTGTCCTCTGGGAACCGTTGGTTAAAGCTCAAAGACTGAGCTTTCGAAAGTAGGCGACTAGATAGAACCTAAAGGTAGGACCTAATATTAGTTCCTATCATAAGGAAACACAGCAATACAAAAACGGTGACCTCGTCCTGACCCTTGCTACGTCAACTAGATGTTACACATATCAAACCATCAATAAGTGTAGCGGTAAATTCCGTAACACTGACATTTGAATCAACCTAGGTTATGATTATAGGCTGGGAGCTGATTTGGACAAGGATGTTGATATTAAATGTTGTCATCACCTGTTTGTGGCCAATTCACAGAGCAAAATGTCCGATGCTCGGCTCGAACGGCTCGCGTAGCCACAATTATTGGCTTGATCTCTGATTTGAATGTGCGGTGTTCAGAGCGGTCGTATCGATCCGACGTATAGTACGGGGATTAAGTAGCGGCCGTTCAATATAATACGGGATTATGTTGACGGTCTACTACTGAACTATTAAAAGACGTCGAAGCCTTCGTGGGCGGAGACAATGGTTTCCCTCTAATAAAAGTTGGAAGCCAAAGAAGGTCTGACTAAGGGGTAGGAATGAGGTCGATAGGCCGAAGAACGGGAGCTTATCGAGGGATCGAAATTGGTGCCGAAGTCAGAAAGTCCTGTATCTGAAATATGGTCAGATACTCATGCTGTTGGGTGAAGAAGTATCATACGATATATCATAAACTACAGCGTAGGCGGATAGTAGGTAGATGAGCGAATTCGACCATGAAAATACTTGCCCATCTACCGCTGATTAACGGCAGGTATATAGGACATAAAAAAGGGTAGTCTCAAATACCGAGGGCATTGAATTAAAGGCGTACGGCTTTTTGCGCGTGGTGTAGGAAAAACGTTTGTTCGAAGAAGCGAGGAGAAAATTGCCTTGAAGATTAGGACAGAAACGCCTATCAGATATAAGATTATTGCTTGTCAAAAAATAGGGGGAAATTCGTTTCGATGAGTAATAGGGCGACAGATCGCTTGCTTATCACTTGTAATAGTCTTAATAGTTGTTACTGACCGATGGTACATTCGATTCTCCAGCGCCACTTCCCTTACGATCACATCTGCGAGAATTGGTTTAAACCGTTCCTGTTACCCTTTATACATATGCTCTATGAGAAGATTCACTGGTTTTTTAGTCCATTGGATAGTCAACAGCAATGTAATGAGAACAATGGACCTTCTCAGTTAGTGGAAGCAGAAATAAAACTAATTTCTTAACAATCCCGTCGATATAAAATTAGTTAAAGATACTATTATGAAAGTTGGTCGAATCTTTCACTTAAACCTGTCGAAACCACTCTGTGAGCCAAACCTTTTCAGACGTTACCCGTTGCAGCCGGCGCTGCAATTTATTTTTTATTAATGTGCTTCCGCATATGTGTAGATTCCAATTCACATTTCCTTGAATATAATAAAAAAAGTTTTCCATTAAGGCAAACTTAATCTGGTCCAGTATACATATAATAATAATAAGCGATAGTAGTTGCTAACGAAGTAAAGAGCTATCTGTGCGATACGGTTACTATAGATTAATATTGTAATAGGATACAGTTTTGCTCACTTTGAATTCATATAGTTCAATTAGACATATATTATCTTGTGTTGCGATAATTATACCGTACCTGTAAAATATATATCGTATACGGTCACTACGAACGTAGGGGCCGGAGTGAATTGACAAAGACCGGGGTCTGAATCTCCAAACGGCAATTTGTTTAGCGATAGAAAGGAAGTGATGATTGAGATATGGTATCAGTAGCTGAATCATCATACCAGTTATTTTTCCAAGGAACAATATGAAAGCCCAATTGCTAATTAGCGTTTATATGTGGGAAGAGATTTTCACCGAAAAAAAAATCAACACTAACTGAATATTACAGGTTTAAACTCATCCATTTGACTGGGTAAATAGGTCGTAACACTTGCTTGCTATTTGTGTACCGTATCTCTTTGACTTCGGCAAACTGCCTATACAGTCTTATTCTACTGAAATGTCAAATAGTTTGTTGATTTTCTGTTGTCACTTTTGGAACTCAGACATTTTGAATATCTTGTTTTAGGCGGAAATCTGCAAATAATCTCAAATTCATACAGGTTTATACAGGTTTGAGCCTTGCAATCAATCCTTTGAATATATCATGTTGCTCACTGATACAGGACCCGTAGTTCGGTCGTTCGTTATGCATTCTGGGCGTGACGTTCTCTTAAGTTGCATTGAAGCTCAAGGGGAAAGGATTCTCTGAATTTCCGACAGGCCGCAATAGTTCATTACCTGATTTAGTGCCTTTCTGCCTTTCTGAAAGAACAGGCTCGAATATGATGGAACTTTTACAGTTATAGCGACGCTGACCTCTTGGTAAGCTGGCGAACTCTTCATGGCTTGACTCTGGGGAGCTTTTTTGTGGAACGGTATGAGCTGGCCTTTCGCTGACATGGCTATTACTTTTCAGTTCGGGTGACAGAACCTGCGTTGGAAATTATTCCCGTGTGAGTGGCTTAGAAAAGTACGACATTAAGGTTCATGTGGGCAGCAGCATGGTCTTTGTTGTGGGAAGTCAGGCCAGCCTAACGATACCCATCCTAACAGGTGTTTATTTTGAAGCGGAACATGCTTTCCACTGACATACTTCGTAAGGGCTGAGGCCTGCGGCTTATAGTTGCTGTTACTGCTGTTTTTACAACTAGATTTGACTAACTGGAAACTTCACAGGGGGTAAGAAAAACAGGGAAAATAGGTATTTTTAGAGTATTACAAACAAATCCACAACTTTCCGTCCAAACCACGACGATGGCGCATACCTGTTTTTATGTTTCTATATGATATTGAAAAGTCAACACAAATGAAGATACTTGTCCGAATCTATTGGCTGTATATTTTCATCAGATGATTGATGTTGCCTTCAAAATTCTACGCTGCAGAACTCGTTCTAAATTATTATTGAATCAATGTATGTCATGACTAGAACGAATGTGTAATGCTAAGACATTCAATATTTCAACACTTATATAACACATATAATATATGCAATTGCTTGCGCCGCTCAAACACAAAGTCATCGGAACCGTACAACTATCCTAGAGCTTTAGAAAGTACACGGCTTTAAAAACAAAAAAAAAGGGTCGCTTGCGTACATTTTAGGCGTGCATGACTTTTATCTAGAATTTTTTAACATGTCGTTCAAAGCTACTGGTGTCGGGCCGGCGGTGAATGTTACGAGAAAATCTTAAACGTTCCGTATGCCAAAATAACACAGTTCTGTTTATTGAAAAATAGAAGGGGTATGAATTTCCGTGCCTTATTTTTGAGCCATTTGTGGCCACCTCTGGCATGTGCCTAGACTTAGAATGGCTATTCAGAAGCGTAAGAACTTTCAGCTGAATGAATAAAACACAAACGGAAAATTAGGGGACTATGTGCGTTTTCTCTCTGGATCATATTCCATTAGGATCTCCCGTAATGCGTTTACCCGATCGCCTATCGGGGATCAATGAGAAATAATGCACAAGAAATTATCTCACCGACAAGTGACTGGTATTCCTAATTCCAGTTTTTGGAAACAATATAATTGACGTGTCGCTCGGTTGTGGCTAATACGGAGAAAAATTTGCGCAGTATCGAAGTTGAGCCTACAGGAGAGTCAGTAAGGAACTCAGTCAGACAGGGCAGAATTCTATAGGATCAAGCGCCTGGCGAAAATGTAGGCTTCTGTTTCATGCTTAGTAAACTCTTGGCGCAAGCAGTTTCCGACAGACACTAGTGAAAAATAGTCTTTCTCCCGGCGCATCACCTTTAAACTGAGACCGAGATGTAGTTTATCAATCAATCACTCTCCTAAAACTACAAGACTTAAGGATAAGTCGTGCTTTTATGGTCACATGAATGTGTGTGTATATTTTGAAACTGGATCTTTACCCTATCTATCTTCATATATCGAGAACTTCTTTTATATGAAGGCTTCTAGGCACTCAGGCGTCGAGTTGTGTTATTTCTGAGCTTCTCACGCGGTTAGGGACTACCAGCTCTTGACGACATTTAAGTACTAACACACGACAATTCGTTGGGAAGCATGTTGATTCCACAGAAGTTCAAAGGCAAAAAAAAAAATTAAATTAAGATTAAACTAAAAAAGCCAACTAAACAAGTGGGACAGGAAATACTATGCGAAGCTTGAAGGATTAAGCCAACCCTTCTAGTAGACGTATTACTCGTGTTTTGCGATTATCCAGAAACTTGCGTTTACGCAAATACGTTATTGTTATTATTATTTATTTATTATGTTTATTATTATATTATTTAGTTATTGTGTTGCGATATGTCAGCCATTGTTCGTTAGAGCGGAGCAACTGATGCTCTATTAGGGGCTTTTTTTGCAAGTGGGCTTTGCGGACAACAACAAAATACATTGTCAACAATCAATAGGGTCTATGATTTTTTTTTTTTGCTTAATTTGTTATTAATTTAAAATGCATAATTATTTTAGGAGTTCAATATAGGATTGTCAATATATTTTGTAAACAACTTTTACAACGGGACGTATTTACCATATCTGATTATATTCTTTGTCAAATCAAAGCTAAGAAACTGATTTACAGCAAATGGGTCTCACGACCCGCTTCTGATCCCTATTCGAGACGTGATGTAATAGGTGCGTGACATTTATGATGCAAACATACTAAACCTAAGTCGAGATAAAAGGGATAGAATAACGTATCGTAGCAATGTTAGTTTTAACATGGGTATGCTTATATATTTGTGGCCTGCTAAGACGACATAAGAGGGATATAATATTTCATTATAATGAACGTATAAGGAAACCTTCCGTGGACTAGGCATTTATCTATTATCTGCTAGTAAAATTTAGGCTCATAGAGATAGACAGTACGATATCATACACAATTTGGCATCGTATTACAAATCAGGCCACCGGCGTTCAGGAAAAGCAAATATGTACTTTAACACGCGGTGCCGGGATAGTATTGCGTTCTATTCTAAAGCAAGCTTGGTAAAAGCAAACGCGCATCTAATTTCTGGCTGCTAACCCCTAACAAACTCCGTTGAGCCCAGTTCCTCCAGACACCCTTCGACGGCAAACTGGCCTCTCATAGGCTCGCTAAGGCCAGCTCGACGGCGAGAAAGCTCCCATGTAAGAAAAAGTAGATCCGTTCCGCCCACAACGGAACAAATAGGTCGGAATTTATTTTTTCGTCGTTTTTTCTAGCATGGATTTCATTACAGTTAGAGGAATGAGAAGGCCAGTCGCCGCTGTTTGAAATCCTACAAGAAAAAATAACTAACTACATATCTCAAACAGTAGTTTAATTAAGATAAATAAAATTTGATAAAATCTGAACTCTGGATATTTCTGATGCCCTCGGCACATCTGCGTATTAATTGGTACCGTGATCTATTGTACAGTCCAGTAAGGCAACGTAGACTCTACGCCTTCGATTGTTCAATATTGGCGTTATGAATTACTAACTAATTAGAATAACTTGAATGAGCTCCTAAGTTATCAGAATATATTTTTGCGTCGATAAAGTTCAGTTACCCCCGGAACTTAGTGCAGCAAGCCATGTGAAGCACGTTCGTTGCAGAGAACAATTGTTACGCAATGCTCGCCTATAATAATCCGCTCCGTTAAAACACGCCTTTGCCAGCTTAGGCCAAAAAGCAATCAAGGGTCTCGTACCCGAGCATATGAAGACCATAGTGCTATTTTCAAACAGCTATTCTATGAAGCGATGTTAAGCGTACAAAGAGTTGTTGTCTGTGGCCATTTTGTTGCCAAAACCGGAAAAATTGACTTTGACAGTATGAAATTTCAATACGCGATGGTGATTGCCGTTGCACAGTTGAATCTTCTATGGGGCATCTGTGCAGACTCAACGTCGCAGGACATTTTCGCGTGGAGTCTTTTTTCGAAAGGCAAAATTTTAAAGACTAGGCCACTCAACAATCAAGCTTGATTTACATAGATGGATATCGAAATCTGTGTATGTTTCGTATCGGCAGTATTATTTCATCGGGTAATTTTCTGACGTTCATTGCAGTTTAAAGACAGTACAGAGAGAATGGATGACCCAATAGGGACATTTCGACCTCTGCTGCAGTTAAGAACTGCTTCAAACGGCCGGCTCTTGGCAGAGGACTAGATATTATAGTTGTTTCCGATCGCCTTCTTTTAATCAATATTGAGATTTAACGCAACCTATAATTATATTATTACGATGGACTTTCATGCACTAGGCTTAGCCGCTTATTTAAATTCGAATTAAAATCATCTTACGCTCATTAAGCTTAACGTTTAAACATAGTATTAGTGAGCCATCATGCAGAAAGATGACCCCTTGTCTTGTTTGCTTGTCCTAGATTTATTAGGGTGAGTGAAAAGTTTGTATCTCTAAAATTTATAGAACGGGTAGCGTTTTTGGTTGCTCGTAAGGCTCTATGATAAAGCTAAGACTTATATGTCGTTGGCAATATAGAAAACACTGCGCTGATATGGAGCGTGCCTACCGAACAAACGTACAGGATTTCGATCACGAAACATCGTATTTGTGGAACTTGTTGCCACCTAACGAAGTATCAGTTTCCTACCATCCATATAGTAATACCGCAAAAAAGACAAGAAATGCAATATTAGTTAAATGACAGAAAGGGAATTTCTAGTCAAAGTCCAATGCACGTTATACTTGGGTAGAAACCGATAACTAAAAGAGGCCGAAAATGATTTTGATGGATGCATAAAGTAGGACAGAAGTGTCATAGCTATGCGTTCGAAAGGTCAACGAATATTTCTCTTAACAAATATATTTGCGTGGCACATAAATGTTTGAGTTTCTATGTAGTAGCGTCCCTAGTTTGAAGGAGGAAGTTGCAAAAAAGCACTAAGTTCAAAACTGTTATATAAGCAATACCACTTGAGATGGAAGTGTGGAATCATAGGCAGCCCCCTGCGAAGTTATCTTGATACCGAGCCACTGACACCACTTCTAAGTAGCCCCTATGTGGGAAAGGGTATTGATAAATAAGTGACGCTCAAGACTGTCGAATATCCAGGAGTACGATGCCTTACGAGGCAGCAAGCTCTAGCAGACCGAGAAGATGAAATTGTCTGCTGCCAATCTTTGTTGGTCTATTGTTAAGGCGTAGATCCGACACCCGCGGTATATCATGTGTTAAGCCATTACTATCCAGTGAAAATGTCGTAGAAATGAAATTACTAACACCACGCGTCAAAGCTATAGCTCGGAGATATATTATGTAATAAACAGTGTTCTTGACGCTGCGGCTTTTACTGATATAATAAGAAAAGTTTCAGTGTTAGTATATTCCATGAAGATTGCGTCCCTTCAAGTTAGGGTAATTTTTTAATGACGAGTAAAACGTATGACGCGATATTGCTACCCGATACGCATTGCTACCCGTGAGCTTCGAGAATGATCTATATATTTTTCTGTTTTAAAAAAAGTTTCAAATGCTCATACAGATACAATCTGTTCCAATAATCACGCGTGCCCCCCATACCGTGAGGCCTGCCACTTGCGCTTACTGAGGACCTAGGAAGCAGGGATTTTAAAACAAGTGAGTGTCCTGCACGGTTGAACGTATCGTTTAAGATGCTTTAAGCGCATTAAAACTGTTTTCAGTACGTGGTTAGAACTACTCTCGTTATTTGCTGTATTCAAGCCTATTTCGTACGGGCCTTGGTGGCTTACTCCTCAGTTTGGCTCCCGGGATCTGGGCCGATGGCGTGAGTTGTCCGTATATTTACCTGTAAGACAACACAGAGACAGATTTTATACGAGTAAAGGATTGAGCTCTGGCGTTAAAGTAGCGTCCTCTTCTGATGATGAGAAATAGACCAGGCAGATCTAATTCTCGCTGCTACAATTGGCTTTGTACGCGTATGATTGCTCACGGTGAAAAGGAATAAGCCACGATTGTGACTCCACAATGAGTTTGTATTTATATCCATGAATAAAGGATGATGCGGAACATGTTATAAGCATGCCGCAATACATTTTTTAAGATGTCCTAGGCACATTTTTTAGGCCTACCTCATCAAAGGCTGCATTTAGGCATACAGCTAATAATGTACCGTGTTTATCATGCGATTGTACGAAACATACGCGTCGTTGGGAACGCATAATATTGTCATTAGATTATTTGTAGACTGCGGCAGGTGCTCAAAAGGAACCAGCTTCGCAAAAAAACAAGTGGTTTTTTTGCGAAGCTGGCTCCCAAAGCAAAAAATTTTTTAATGTGTCCCTTAGTATATCATAAACGGTTTACCAGCTAAACTGTGGTACGTAGTCAAGAATATTATATCAAAAATATGTACAGATGACAAGAGAGCTTCGTATATTCTAAGACTAGCATACCGTGGAACGCCGAGGGATATTTTGCTTTGCGAAGCTAAAATCTCCCCATAAAACCTCTGCTGGTAATATTTCTCCGATCATCTGAGAAAGTTTAGCGGATCTGTGGTCAAGGCGGACTTTCACATATGTATTCATGTTTTTATACCGCATTGGGAGAGTGACAAATTAAAAACTATTTACTCCACTATAAAATATGCGCCCTAGATCGTAATGAATTGAATTATAATATCGTATTGAGATCGTATAATATTCATACACCGACGCACCGGAATAAACTAACAAACATACACTTAATAACATGTTTTATGTAGACGTAATGAAGAATTATAGCTGAGATCCTTATCCTCCGAGGTTTCGACCAATTTCTGTCAAATTTTTCGAAATTATCCCTGTAACAGCCTCTACGGGCTCTTCGTACTTCGTTGGATGGAATGGAAAAACTGGGAATAGGTTCGTTTACCCTAGCTACGCTGCTACTTCTGAAGCAATTAAAGCTAAAACTTTGAGTCGATACAAACCTCAGTATAAACGAATATGAGGGTGGTGAGTAAGGTACACAGAGAAGGACATTACACTGGGTGCACATTCGGAAAAAATGGTACTCTATGGAAATTAGAGATATTTAGAACGAATTTTATCTAGCTATACGTATTTCGGCTAACGTGAATTGAGACATATACATTTTTCGTCATGAATAAACCGGTCTAATATATATATATATATATATATATATATGTGTGTCATAGACAGTAGTTAAAAAATCTTCTAGTTCGAAATTTGTCAAGAGCTATCGGGTGAGCTTAGCTCTGTTAATGGATGAAGAAGACGCGCCATAGATTGTTTCTATTCTCAATAAACGGTAAGCAAACGATGTCAACGAAGCATTATCGTACATGAATATTTCATTGATCAGTGCCATTAGCAGGGGGCCTGAAGAGACTCGAACGCATGTGCATGCAAGATTTATGCAGAAGACTTGAACAACACCTAGGTTCTGAGAAAGTTAGCGAATCAGGCAATAGGTTAAAAAATTTTTTACCAACGCTTGGAACGAGTCGAGTATGTCTGCACATCGTGACAAAATATCGCAAGGGGCTTCGAATATAAAGAAAAAGCTGTAGCTCCAAGAAGATTATAGCGGGAAGTAATCCATGCTCTTGTTCGGCTTCAGGAAGAATAGAAGAAACGTTAATAATTATAATACTTCAGCTGAGCAACTATGTCCGTAAGATATTGACATAATCCTCATGGCAGCAACCTCATCACTAGAAGAGTACCTTGCAGGGGTGCAGTAGATTATCCTATACGTACTAGTTACGACTATAACCCAAATATAATAGAGACACCATTTACAACGACTAAGGAAACGGGTTTTATGCGCTTTCAGTCCTTCTGTCAAACTATTGTCTGTAACTAGGCTTGAAAATAAAGGCGTTTAGTCGCAAGTGAGCTGGATAAGCAACTGCTGACGCACTAGCTGTTGGGCCTTAGCAAATCAGCTAAAAATAAGCATTGTCTCTAAACGAGGCCTGATTTGCCATTCCTTCTTAGAGAGTGTTCCTTCTTTGGAGAACACCAATCCTCTCTCACTTTTCAGCGTCCGTATTGAACGATACAGGGAGTTCGCTAGGTCAGTATGTTGTAATTAATTTTGTGCGCTTCGGTCTTACATTCAGATGGCTTTCGTTGAGGTAAAATAACGTTCGCGACATTTTATTATCGGCACGCAGCAGGACATTTAAACGATGATACAATAAAGGACAGTTTTTGTTGAGGGGCGTAGAGATTCACGCAATGTATGTTTTTATCGCTGGAATGTTCTGTTATTAAATGACAGGTTTCTTTGACACAATGAATATGAATGACGTCAAGCAAAGAGCTTGTGTAGCCTAGGTTGTAAATGATTCATTTTTACATCGCTAATCAAATTTAGAGCTGTCACTCTGTTGGCCCTGGAACCGAAATCTTGTCGAGTTTGTGCCGCACCGAGGACGTGTTGAAATATGATTTTTCATGGGTCCTTAATGACGAACGCAGCAAAGGTACGAGTTTGCGAACCAAAACGGGTAGTCCCACTATTTATCAGTACGTAACATTCTTTGTGCTGTCAAGAAGTGCTTTTATTTCGTTGACATAACAAGGAGACGCTGGATCAACCTTACATCCCAAGTGATAGCGTCCAGACCAACTAATTGCTTGATGATAATTGTAGTTTTACCATGGAAGTTGCTTATCCCACTTAAAATAAAACTAACTTGAATGTTTGCTAACTTCCACTTTATCAACGGCGGAGTCATTCTCATGGCTAGAATTCAATACGTCAATATACCGCAGCCCCGTAGACCTATATAGTGACCATATCTGAGCCGTTTACCAATGCTCACTACAAAGAGATCTGGGATATCGCTGAGGCCGCAGCATCAAAGGAAATACTTATTAATGTCTGAAGTGTACTTGCCTCCGAGGGCAGTAGAGTACTTCAATATCCCGGATGGTTGCATTGCATTATTTGCTCATGCGATTGATTCCATACACCTGCGCGTAAAGAGAACGGCCGTAATATAATATGATGGCACAGAAAAGTAGGCGAATCAGTATGCACCGTAGATTCCATATATCTGCACTGTAAGTCAACGCTAGCTGAGGATCTTACTGATACCGATGAGACTAGACAACCGAGATCTCTATTTGAGAACGCTCGCGCCTTTGAATTCAATCCATTTAGTTTACGTTGCGAACGTTCCCCGCTCGCCACGAAGAATAAGAGAATGACGCATCGTAGATCTTCCGATCACGCCAGCTTTCCCCATGAGAAGTTTTAGGAGGAGCACAACAAGGAATGTTTTGCTCAGAAAACTCTCGAAAACGACGATGTTTCAGACGAATTTCCCGCCACGTGGCCAACGAATGAGGTGCCACGAGTCGGAGATCATTTTGAGAGCCATTTGGCTGGGGTCTGTCAAAGGCGATATTCACACTCTGATTAATGATAGCCTTACTCTATTATACTCACTTGCCAAACCGCAGACCGTAAGGTGTTCACGCCTCGTTAGTCATGCGAAGGCGGAGTTGGCGGGAAAACGCAAGACAAACAGGGTCAGCACACATGATTCTGCTAAATTATCATCCACAGTTCTCGGTAAGCCCGTCGCTCGTTTGTCGGGTGTCCATACCTAATGTTGATGAGAACGGCGCTTAAGTTTATTTTGAACGTTCGCAGAAAACGCTGGCTTGGCTAGTAGGGGGCTCTGGACACGCGACCGTATCAAGATCAAATCAAGAAAGAATTATGGAAAATTGATTTATATAAAAATATTCCATTTCCAACCGAGACCCTACAGACTGCTGCTAGTTTTCATTTGTTTCCACGATTTCCGTTTTCCACGGCTGATCCAAAATGGATGGTTAATAACAGCGAGCAACGAGTGTCTCTGCGGCGCAGGCGGACATATTGGAAAGGACGAATTATTTTCAATTAAAGCAAAAATAAGGCTAAAAAAGTTATGAAACCTTCCTGAAACCACGATAACTTATTTATACATCGAAAGTAGGTCTTTGATAAGCAGAGCCATTACCATTTAGTTATTGATTTCCTGTTTGTATAAAGTAAATTAAGTTCAACGTTATAGGGCTTCGTAGATTTTCTCATTTACGTGATAAAGTCACGCTGATAAATCACAGTATAACAGGTATTATGGCGCGTGCAGCAAAGAGTTCAGCTGTCAGATCATCGTTCGCCAATGCAAGCTTAATTGAAAAAAGTTAACTTTAGGGACGGCCAGCTGTTCAAAGTTGATTCGTGACGACTTATACGTTGAGAATCGAAGTATCGGAAAGTGCAAATATTCGCCAGGGCTTACCTAAACCTGCTAAGACAAAGGAAACAAACGCCGGTCTGAGGTATGTTATCGTAAATTTAGATAAAAATCTTTTTTAGTTCATACGTAAAATAGGAATTGCTGTACGCGACGATCGAAATTGTGCGCCGGTGAATACCAAAGTTGCGAGTTATGTAAGTATGTGAGCTCTCAGCCTTGCCAACTTCCTTGCAGTTCGCACTGGGAGTAAACATGTCCCTCACAGTCTTCCAACATGGTGATCAAGGGCCTTCAATACTTCGTTTTTGCGGAGTTGTGCAGAGCAGTAACGGCGAAAATAATATGACAAAACGCGTCAGAAGACCCTCTGAACGAAGCCTACTGCTGTGTGATACTAGGTTTGCACATAGGTTGGCGCTAAAAATACCTTTCAGTAGCAAACGGTGACGTTTTCGTATCGTGCAAAAGTGCCTCTGACTAGACTGACCTCTAGCGACCGATTTTAGCAATATAAGATCAATTAAAACCGAGCGCGAATCAAATTAGCCATGAGTGTTCGATAAAAAAGTAAGTACCGATTTAAACATCTAAACATATTCCTTTACGAGAAAAATCTTTCAAGATACTAATATGGTATCATCGATTCAAGTCAATTTTGGCCTAATATCTTTTAAGGACTCATATGCCTTTTACGATTTCAAAACAGCTTCGCTCGTAATGATATCTATGAGATTATGCTGATAAAAGTAAAGTGTCATTATATTTTTATCACATATTATTTTATAACAGGCAACAACTCCAACATACGTGGAGGTGCCGATGAGAGTTTCTATCGATCATTCGGAAAAAATCTATTTGTCTGCCCCAACCTTATTTACTAAAGATATTTTATTATTAAGACAACCCTCCATATATATATATATATATATATATATATATATATATATATATATATATATTCTGGCTTATAAGTGCAATAACTACTTGAGAAAAATTAAGGTTTTTTAATTATTATGCTATTTTTATTTCTTTTTTTCTGTTATAGAATATTACATAGAGATCAGTTTTTTAAGCTTATCAGCATTTGCTACTTTCGTACCAGTATAATGGTGAATTCAAATAGGTCGCGTCTGTCCTTAATGGAAGCATCTAACAAGAGTGATTTTAATCATCTAGTCTATTTGGCTTCTATTTGAGGTACCAACGGCGATTGATCCATGTTCACATTATCTATGCGGACTATATATGCTTTTTATGGAAGAAACGAGAAAGAAGAATACTCTCCCCTGTTAGCTTATTTCTGCGGCACATTAACGGCGTGACGTAAGCTTCAGCGACGTTCACCTGGGGGCAAGTTGCTGATCTGCGTGAAGTTCCTCAGGTGTGAGCAGCCTACCAGTTAATGCTTTCCGAGAAGTTTGCCTCGCAATCTCTGTCCCAGTTTTCATATTAGTCTATCCGAAGAATTTTTCACATTTCTGTGCTTTATTCGGGATTCAGTGCAACTATCTCCAGACTCGATCGCTTGAAACAATATTAGCCATGCGATCTAATGGACGGAGGGCCGTTCCAACAACCGATAAAAGTCGTATCGGTGGGTTCTATACTGAATCTCATAAAAGTAATTTTCTCTCAACTTCGTGAATTCCAGTAGAATAGAGCGTATAGTCGCCATAGATTTCCGGAAGCGGAAGTAATGCACGCTTCTCCGTCTCCGACACTATGTGTCTAGTTCGTACCTTTGAGGGTCTAATGTGTCAACAGGCATCGAACGCCATCGTCACATAAATATATATGTGCGTCGCATACGTACATACATCTTTTGTCCTTGTTCGTGTAGGGGGTTCGTCCTCTTCTGGGGTAGTGACTGATTATCGTTTTTAACCATTGACGATTCTGAGCCGATAGAAATCCAGGTAGTCTTCAGGCGAATGACACAAAGCTTGCTTCCCTAACCAAAAAAAAAAAGCAAAAGGTCGTGATAAACAAATTGACGCGGGTATTTCTAAAGATACTTTTCTGCCTTATAAGGTGCGGTCCTGACATGAAATGCTGGATAAGTGTGCTAAGTTGCTCTCCTAGCATAACGTCAGAAACAGGTCTGGAAATGTTTGCTATAAATCGGAGGCGGAAACTCCCGACATCGAAGAGAGATTTCATTCCCGAGAACTGCGTCTGAAGGTGCGTTTCGCTGTTTCGTTCGTAGCAATTACACTTTTCGTTTGCAATAAAAACAAGTACGTTTGGCAGCACAACAACTCTATCGACGCTATGTGAGATGAATGTCATGATTATCATCTTAGCAGCTATCGTAATGAAGTGTGATTTCCGTAAGAGCTTTATAAACGGGACTTGGAAAATAGTCGAACGTATTTATATTGAAGCCTTTATTTCTGCAACGTGCAGAAGAACGAGTACGTACCTACAGCTGTTGGCGTTGACCTTTATACCAGTCGAACAAGGGCGTTCTTTATGTCTACATTATCGACGAGTATGTCGATAGGGCAAATGATCTTCTAACACTTATATGTTGCCTCTTATGATACTGAATAGAAAGCATGTTCCTCATTCGATGCACAGGTTAAAAGTAGAGATAAATCTAAGCGAGTTGCGTGTCCGGTTTATAATGGGTTTTCCAAATGTATGCATCCGGAGGTCGCATACTGTGTCGTTAACAAATTCGTTTATATATCGAAGCACTTACAGGAAGCAAGCATGATGCTGATCTGGAAACAAGATTTTCTAGAAATTTCAATTTTTCCCGAAAACTTTATATATATATTTAATCATATTAGATGCGGTGATCTGATGCAGAGATTTCAGACGCGCAATTTTTGTACAAACTGTCGACACTTGATTGTAAAACAGACATATGGGAATTACGTATGCAACAATATATTTAATAAATACTTTCCTGAACTTAGGTGCCACATTACAGGGAACTAAATGGAAAATGGCAGCGGTCAGATCTACCTTTACGCTGATCGCTTCGTAAGTGAACCAAAGTATTGTATTAAGTATAATAAAAATCCACATGTGTCTTTAGAGAAGGTAGCGCATGCCGAATTTTTCATCATTGGACTGCTTTTCTTCGGACACGCTGTCAGAGATGAATAAACAGTCATTCCCTAAGCGTGTAATTTTCCATTCAGACGGTCAGAATCGAGTGCATAAATCTAGTGATCCAGCGCCTTTGGAACGATATGTCTGAAATTTTTTTTGAAGTAAAAAAATCAGCAGGTCCACAGTCACCGGAGTTTTAAAAGAGGGCTCATGTTGCATCACTGAGATATGGTCAAAATTATCCCAAATCGTAACTTAGCATCTTACTAGAAGGGTAACTTTAATTTCTCACACTATCGATTCAGGTTACTACGATGGTTCTTACCTCTCTCCCCCCCTACCCCCCACCCCACCCCACCACACCAGTAGGTGGGATTTCTAATGCTCTTAATCTTTATTTCAACAAACTTTTCCCACATTGGCCAAATGGTGTATTTTGCCTTCGTTCAATGGCGATGCTCACGGCCCTGGCTAATTGAATAGCATCAGTAAAGGTGGCCTAGAAATGCCTCAAGTGTACTTGAGATTCAGTGTCGAAGATATATGATGGCTTTCATAAGTAGCCATTTGCGAAGGCACAGACTAGTTCGTTCGAACCAGCTTCCGCGCGGCTACATTTTTTTATTTCGATCCGATGTAAATTTATCGGTGAATTGCAATTTTAAGCTGGCTTTCGAATTTCCGATCTGCTATACAGTTCCCTTTCATTCATATAGGAAAAAATTTTAATGCTTGACTAACAACTGAACAGCCCAGGTAGTTTACAGAGTTGACGGAGCGTATTCAGACAGACAATACAGACCTGCTGGCTTCGCAAGCTCTTCATAGATATACAACAACCTTTATCTAGGCATCCGCAAATCTTCTGTAGATCCAAGCCGTTTGCTGACAAAACTGCAAAAAAGGAATAGAAGTCGAAGCATTGAAACAGTGCGAAATATAGACCGCGTCGTAGGCAAGTCTTGAAGACTCGAGCCCGGTCAGATATTTTTTATCTAAAACAAGAGAGCATATTTTTTCACCAGAGCTGTCGTTCTACTTAAAAAAGAAGCTTAATCGGTACTCTGCTAGGAATAACTTATTGAAATTTAGTAGCAAAATGTTACAACCTAAAACGTTTATGTTGCATGATGGTACTGCTGACTCGCAGCTATTATAGGTCTATTAGACTGTCTCTTTAACAAAACGCAAATAATAGTATATATTTATTGAGTTAACTTTGAGTCCGCATTCAGTGTGAACAGGGATCCAAGCTTACTTAAATCATACTTTGGCAGGCAACGAAAACGTTCCCACGAAGTTCGTTTGTTCGTGCGCTTTGTAGCGAGTCGCTGCTATTTCCTGACTATAAATGGTAAAGTTCGAAACATAGCATCAGTGTAGCATTCAAGGCCCGAATCAAAATAACCTCTTTCATTTTTTTATGTATCACATTTATTTATTACTTAGTTATTATTAAGGTTTATCGTTACGCCTGGTAGCATCAATTTGAAAAAATATTCCGTCTACACACAGGCACCAAAACCAATCAGACTGGCATTTTCTTTTGGACAATTAGAATACCTTCTCGCATCTATTTCCACAGGTATATGTCGACGAGGTTCATCAATTTCGTCTCTGAAATTGTCCGTCATAACCATAAAGTGGAACGAAAAGAATAATTATTCCTAGCCCTTATCGGCTTTCCTTTGCCGTCTGCGCTGTATCCAACCTCTGAAGAATCTGTATAATTCATTCTGATACACACGCTGCTATATTGTCTAAGGCAGTAAATTATATCATTGAAAGGTCTGATGCAGCTCATTTGATCAGAAAAATATTGTCCCTGTCCGTGTTTACTGACGCTCTGGCTAAGTGCTTTGAATTAACAATCTACTTCTCCATTTTGCCCGATGTAATAAGACAGTGAAAGACGTAATAGAACATTGAACGGAAGATGTTTTCGGCTCCTGTGAGCAGAAATCTTTAACCTATACTCGGCGTAATTGGACAGCTGTCGTTAGAGGTTCGTTTGAGGCCAATACATGCATAGCTGAAATTGATTCGCAGCAACAAACGTATAAAAATCATTCGGTGGATGTTAAAATAAATGCTTAAAAATTATTTTGATATTATCTTTAATACGAGATAGCATGTGTATCATAGACATGGTGTTCAGATTCTCGGATCAGAAAAAAACCGTCCCTCAAGAGGCTCGACAAAACGGAAGCTGGGTTAAATTCCATCGTGGTTACGGAGGTCTTGAACGCTTAGCTATTATAGCTGGACCGAAACACAGATGAGGGCGGCGAAAAAATGCCTTGGAAAAAGAGCAGTAATACGAGCGATAGAATGATAAGTATAAACCGCGATCGAAGTTGCTAGACGCGGACGGAAGATGGTTAGGAAGTTGTCAATTGACTACGTTTCAATAAGTTAATGAAAATAACTAACGTAGAATTGTATAATATGGAAACTGGTTACAGTTTAACAAGAGCGTTGAAAAGCTTTAGGAGACAGTGAAAAACAGAAATTGTGGACAACATAGGCCTATAAAATGTTATTACGTATGTAACTATTTCTATTATTACGCACAGGAATGTGTGACATAAATCCTCCTTCAAACAGCAGAGATTGGCATAGCGAAGAATGAACATTGTAATATCTAGCAGAACAGTCCTATTGGGAAGCTCAGAAGGAAAAGACGCCAAGCCTCAAAACATCACCAGAAAGCCATTAAGGATCGAGCGCGAGAAAGAGAGAACATAATTTGTGGGCACAGCACAAAAAGAAACGAAGGAATAATTCATAGTGGCGGTAAAACATGTTATTACGGAAAAAAAAACGACTCGAATAAATAAAAACTAATTGCAATCGCGACGGAATCCGTACCCCGTTGCAGTGTACTTAAAATATGCAGAACAAATCGTTGAAAGCGACGAGGAAAAAAATGTTGAATTCGGACGAAATGTCATAGTATACATAAGTAAATGCTCTAAACGCAGAGAAGAACTTCGACAGATACTGAGTGTTTTTCCAAAACAGGAGCAGGATTTGGGGAGTTTTCTTTTAAGATAAGATACGCAATGTTAATATTCTCAAAGTACATTGGCACAACGATAACATATATTAGTAAAATGGATACGCTCAAATAAGTAGCAAAAATAACAAGAGTAAGCTTACTTAAAGCTACAGGTATAGTATGAAACCATTATAGTTTTTAAAACATTCTGAGGTCTTTAGGGACAAAGGGAACACGAAAATAGATACTGAAAAATGCAGTAATAATGCAGACTTGCGCGGCCCCATTCAAAATAAGACATCTGGGAAGTAAAAATCGATTTGTTTGATAATCTAATTAATGGCATTATAATCAGTGTAACAGGTCTCGTTCTAGAAAAATCTATTACGTACGGAATAACTTTATCTGCTCCGTTGAGAGAAAAAGACACTCACACCGAATTGTCGGCAGTAAAATGTCTGTAAACTTTTTATGGTAACAAATTTACGATCTTGCCCAGAGTTACCATTTGAACGCAAACGAACACCTGCCGCCGTAGACCAAACACATTAAACCGATATCGGTGCATATTCTACCTTTCTAGATTTCTCATTCTTAACTTATTCAAGATTCGAAATGTTTATAAGTAGTGAACTATTATTTGTCTTCAACTTTTAACTTTCATCTACAAAGCTGACTGCTGATTTCTTTTTAATTAGTCAATATTAGTGTGCCCGATGGGTCTCACGGTCATTAGCTAGGCTAGCTAGAAAAGGCTTTGATTTTTGGAGTTTTGAAGCGCAGGCGATAAGAACTTTATGAAAGAAAGGTTAGAGATTTTATATGAGCCAGAAAGGAGCACTCTGTAAGTAAAAATGCTGAAAAGAAGAGGGGAGCAAAAAACGGGGTAAATAGACGGTATAGCCATACTGGCTTTAGGAAAAGAAAGTATAATGCAAAGCAATATATATGAGCAAATAATATTATATTATTTTGAACCGGTGTCAAAAAGTCAAATAAATAAAATTGCGATCAGCAAATAGCGATTAAAGCTCTCAGGTGCTCTATAGGTAGGACTTGAGTACTGAAGACAAGGTGTCCTATACGCTGTTTTCCTAAAATAGTTAAAACTGTTTGCAAACTGTGAAATAGGTTCGTTAAGGCTCGACACTGTAAAGGAGAAATACTAGGAAATAAACTATCAATTAATAACATACTATGATCAATTAAATCACAGAACTTAAAATCAAGGAAAGCTTTCATTTTTAATTTAAATGTTTTGAGGTTTACGTCTATTACTTAAGTATGTAGTTTCTTCTCAATATAGTTACGGTCTGATCTGTGCTTAGGCAAACACTTGTCTCTACACGTAGTTACGTCACGACTACATTATCCCAAAGACAACACGAATAAAAAAGGCATTCTATAAAAATAGTTGCAGATAAAATGTATATAATATGTCGTTCATAAACATCTACATATCAATATGATTAAATACTCCGTGTAGTCCTAGCAATACACAGTTTCTATTATTTTCGGGCAATATATATATATATGTATATATCATTAAATAAATATCGGTAAATATATTTACGCTTTATTCATAGGCAAGATACTGGCCTGACCTATGTTACATGCTCGAGTAGTATAAAACTTCAAACACTGTGTGTTTGCTAGGTGAGCTCAACACTTCTCGATTTGTGATAGAACACATTTTTAATATTCTTCGGTTAGGTGTCAAAACGCACGTTCCGTTTTTTCGCACGTTTATTAGGGTGTAAAACACGCTTATGCCAATGGACGAATCCGTATTAAGCCAGTGTGGCACCTCCGAAACTGCTGTTATAGTAAATGTTCATTAAGACCCACACGTAAAAATATTCGGCAAAAGTCTTAAAAAAACATATTTGACCTTGGCACAGGGTAGCGTTATGGACTTATAGAAGTTATAGTTTGCTCCCAGCATAGGTTCCCACTCGAATATAGCCAGCCCTTACACTCAGTTTGCAAGACAGTTAAACTGATCTAAACTTATGTTACGTACGGTTACGTGGATAAGTAGGAGCGTCTTAGGCACTTGCTTCTTGTAGCACCTTATCATGAAGTCAGCGACGCCCCTGATACTGAGAGGGATGTTTTTCTAGTAGCAACGTTGCATGCTCATTACCGATTCATCATACAGTCTCTAGGTCTGTATTCTTCAAAGCGACCTATTGACTGTCAGACAGAGAAAGAGGTATCGAGCTATTGTAAGATTGTAGGATCTCGGCTTTGTAGTGAAAATGGTGGTTTTCAGGTCGAGCTTTTCCAACTTTGCCTGGTTGCGACTAATTAGTTCTTCTTTCAGCCGCGGCAGTATAAATGCAGCACAACAAAAACACGCAACGGAATGACGGCTCCAGTAAAGCGTATCTCAAAGCGATTTTGACTACTCTATCGTTCAACTCGTTCAAACTATGCCAGCCTGGTCGACTACACACACTATAGGCACGACTTTTCTAAAGATAGCTCAAACCGAGTTTCATAAGTGAATCATGCATTAAGAATTGGTTCCTGGTGTCCATCCAGCACGGTAACACCACCCATAAAAAGTAATCATATGCAGGAACGGCGGTAAGCGCGACACATCAGTAGGCAAACATAGGGTGCTGTTACCCCGGAACCTAGAACAGAGAAATAATCCGGCACGCGTAATTCCGTACCTACGCTGCTCAATCAACTTTGCTTTCTTAACCAGCGGGCCTAGCATGAGGTCTCGTCATTCCGCTTTTAATCAGGTGTATTTTCAGCTTGTCGGAAACTCGTTCAGTCATATAAAATCTCTTAGCCTTATTTTCGCGCAGAAAGCCAACTCCTTCAGGAGCGCAAGGCCAATACTTCTTCATTTATAACAGGCCCTGATACGGGCAAGTAGCATTAAAACTTTGAACAGGAGTCGTTAAGATAATTAGTCATTCAAGAAAACCTATATATGGCCTGGCGATTAGCAGAGGGTGGTAGTAGTGAGCAGGCGCGCTAAAAATAATTTTCGACTCGTCCTAACCGTATCGTATCCTGTTTCGAAGGTGTCATTTACGTTTAGGAATATCCTACCCCTTCTAATATAGGCGAGCGTCATCATAAAGTAAGCATCTGGTTCTAGTAAATAGTCTTACATTCGAAGATAGAATGTGATGGTAACTGCTTGAGACCAACCATGCCTCACGAATGTAATTTCTGTAACAAGATGTGAACTTGCCAAAAATCAGACCCAAATTCCGGAAAAAATTTGTTTGGAAACGTCATCGGCACCTGCCCGTATCTTTGGATATAAGTATGTCACTATATATGAAGGGACAAACATTAGATAAGTTTAAGGGTTTAGTTAGGGATCACTTGCAATCGGTTATTGTAATTAGTCGAGCACTGGCTTCACGAGAACCTTCTTCCTCTACGATGAGTAGCATTCCTCTTGTATACACCAACAGGAACTTGTGGACGCTATGAGATAAGACAACCTTCGACCCAAACCGAAACAAACGTAAATCATGTCCTGCGTCATAAACATACATGATCGACCAGGCAGAATGCGCATTGGATATTTAGGTAGCAGCTTTAAGAATCACAAGATCGTGCACAAGTAACGTGTATAGACGCTGCTGGCAGAGCTGTCTACGCGTTCCAATCCCACCGTATTAGCGCATAGCTTATGACGCGTCTTCAAATTGCTGCCGCATTTTTTGAACGCAATCTTAAAATGCCTGAGAAGTTTGGTTTCTTCTACGAATACCACGGTTGTTGTACCCAATACGGTTAAACAGCTTCATCAAGGCTGAAGTGACGCGAATTAAGCGGGCAGCATAGTCAGATTGCAGTGCAAGCATAATCTTATTCACTTGGAACATTGACCTTACTCACTTTTGCACTGCGAGGGCGGGAGGGAGGTAGTATTAATAAAACCAGGAACTCGGGACAGTTCTCCGGGCATAGTTAGGGCGCAAACTCGATGGTACTATCGAAACTTAATCCCAAAAGCTTCAGTTCCCTCATCAGGACAGCGCCATCCGCTAAAGGGGTCACTATAAGGGCAAAGGCCTGGTAGGCAATCTCTAGCGCTTAGTCCGATCACTTTTGTTTGAGTTTCGTCGCAGTCTGTGTTAGTGTAACGGAAGTAGTCGGCATATTCCGCTAACTGAAGCCCGTAATTGTACCGTACAGTGAGGTAGCTTGAAGGAACCAACTGGTCTCTCGGAGTTTTCAAAGGTCCGCTTAAAAAACTGGCACTTAGCATTTCATGCTCTATCGGACATACATTACGCAATTTCATGAGGATTTCACGTGGAAAGAAACAATTTTCGATGTCTAGCTTACCAGCTACGAACCCGTTTACGCTCTTCATTCCCGACGGGCCCCGGTACACTACTAAGCCAACCGGCTACATCTACTCTACCGCGTAAGACCCACGGCCTCGAGTTAGGACCTTTCACTGGTACCGTCCGCTCATGGCCTCTTCTCCCTTTTCTACCGGACGGAGATGACCAGCGAATAATAAGCTTTACCCAAGTGCATTGGATTAGGTGGGCATAAACGTGTGTTAAACATTTGCCCTCTGAATGGTGTTATCTGACAAACCAAACGCACGCGGGTTATAGGCATTGGCAAAGCTCTGAATCATGTTTTGTTTTCGTACGTTAAACCCTACGTTTCTGCCGAATGGCCGATGGGTGGTAATTAACTCTTCCCGGCCGGCAAAAAGATTAATGGAAGAATATTAAAACACCATTTAAAGCTGAATACCTAGCGATGAAATTTTTAGTCATGACAGGTGCCATCGATGGAGAGTTCGAGGGCATAAATTAGTTTACGAAGTTTTCAGTCGTGCCACTGCTACTCCGCAAGAGTCGTAAGTAGACATATAATAATACTGCAAGGGTTCTATCTTCGTTTTTTAATAGCAGAATTGGAGTCAAGCTAGCGGACAACCAGGTCTCGCTCTTTTATCTCCGGCATATTTTTGCGGGTAGCAAAAATAACTTTACCATGCAACTTTCATGGTAGGTGGAAAACTTCTGTAGCAAGTTCGTAGAACCTTTACAAATCTAGAACATAGCTCGTCCGCGGCTCTAGAAAGCAGGAAATAGCAGAAACGAATGTATTAATTAAAAGTCGGTGCTAAGATTGCAAGTTAATTAATACCTTGCAGTTCGTATGAAGAGCTGTTATAAATTAGTCAGTCTTAGATCTGCGACTTGGTTGAGAGGTAGGTAATTGGAGCTTTCTAGTTCCGTAAGTTTTACAGTGGCCTTGACGCGAAACAGCTTGAAAACCAGATAACGGTGCTTGATCCACTTCGCAATAACTCTTGCCTGAATGAACCCTAAATGACAGGTCCAAAGTCCAATTATAGATTTTACAATGAAAACCACGGTTAGCTTGCTTAACCTGCCTAAAGCCATGCGGAGAAACCTGGACCAGAGATTGTTTTTGTCCAGGCCGTGTCTTTAAGAACGCACCTTTCGAAGGCCACGTGAGCTATCATCGGAACAAGCAGTCGACGACTAAGGGCTAAGCCGCAACAGCCTAAAGCAGCAGAATGATTCTGAACGCATATGACAGTCCCACAAAAGCCACCAGACATGACTTACCTCTCAGGGTCATGGTAAATAATACCGTCGTTTCTTGTGCTCGCCTTTTGCGGGCTCTATGAAGCTCGTCGCGGTTACAGCATTTAAAAGATTGAAAGAATTTATCGGACGCGGCAGCCAACTGTTCGATTAGCTTGTGATCAGCATAACGGCGGAGACCAGCAAACAATGCACAGATAGGCGCCTGCAAGCGCCATATATGATTAAAGCGGCCGAAGTGTTAGCACCCATCCCATTTCCGCACTTCATGCAGAGATAAGTTGAAACGAAAGCTCGTGTATGTTTACAAGCCCTATCGTAAAAACCTCTAAGTAAAGTGTACTTCACTCTGGCGTCTTTGATAGAGAGGCTACGTGGAGTTTACACCGCAGTAATAGTAACGGGAAAGAGACTCTAGTGCAAATGCTTGAGAGATTCCCCCCTCCCGCGGGGCAATGCCGGCATCGTAGTAGCGCCAATTTCAAAATTTTTCTGGTCAGCAATTGCCCGTGAACGTTGGTTTCGCCCACAAAGGTTAGTTTCGAAGGTTTGTACGTCCATACAAAGGAAACCGCATGCGTGAACTGTAGCAGCACTACCCTTCTGGCTGGGCGCCTCCATACTTTATTTTCTGAACGATCCTAACGGGGCTGACATTTGTCGGAATAATTGTCCGAGCCCTAGACAGCGCCGTAAGTCACGAATAACACACCAGTCTCTAACACCACAAGGCCTTCCCTGGTGACAGTCGTCATCCGGCATCCACAAATGACCTGTATTCCTAAATCACAGTCGAAATACAAGAATCCCCTGGCATCATGGGCCACGGAATGTACATAAACTGGATCGGTCACTGAACGCAAGCTTTCTAAGATAGCTTTTCACTGCAAAATATATCACCAGTGTAAGTCTATGCTTAGCCGTTCCCGGCAACAATAGCATCCTATGCATTACTTCAGGTGACCTATGTACAAAGTAATGTAGCCGAAGATTTCGACCGAGACGGCTGGCTGTGAGCAGGGACAATTATTGCTCCATTCGCAAGCAACTAGCTACAGAGCGTCAAAACTGACTAAAGAAATCCAAGTTTTTTTCGAGAAATAGGCCCACGTTACTTCGTTGCAAAATAAGAGATTTTGATGCCCTGCAGGCTTTCGTATCGTAAGTATTTTTCTCTAAGAGAAATTTACATTGATCTATGTTACGGTGTCTGTTGGCGTCCTTGTTAAGTCCATGGACGCAGCTTTCGTAAGTCGAAAGCGAAATGCTTGCAGTAATTTGCTTTACATGGATAGCGATTGATAAACTGCGACGTAGACGATCAGGTATTTTTAACTCGTAGCGCAAATTAAGGTGAAACACAGAGTAGATTACAAGGTCAACAATGAATATGGAACCTATGCACATTTTTAGTAATTACGGTGTTTGATTTTGAACAGTGTGCTTTTACTCGTACCATCGTACGGCAGCAATGATGAGCTTTACAAAGATTGACCGGAAAAAGCACATCTAAAAATAACTCAGGTTCTGTTTACGTTTACGTACAGCTACGACATTGCATTGAAAAACGGATTACATTTTCAGCATACAGACACCGCGAGGTTACCTCAGACTGAAAAGTGGGTGCTGGCACTAGTCAGTTTCACCGTCTATAGGTTGTTTGTGGTGGCTATTCTTCCATTAGAAATCGGCTACGTATGGCCTGCTATTTGTGCCAGCCTGAGAAGCTCCGCCTGTGTACGTGAGCTGGTGTGCGAACGAAATTCTAAACGGTAACGAAGTGACGATACTGTGGGGTTTAAAGTAGATGGGGGTAAGCAAAAGAGAGGGAGTGCGAGGAAAAGAAGTTAGCGAAGCTACCTGCTTTATACTGCTCGACGTTAAAGGAGAACGAAATCTGATCCAGTCGGTATGTTCGGGCCTGCCGGGTTCACGCCATGAAAAAGCCTCAGTAGATGAACCAAAAACGTCTTAGATAACTAGACGTCAACATACGATTTTTACCATTTGACTCGACTTCTCTCTGCCCCATTCTGAGTGCTATATCGGCACCCTTCCTCAATTCGTTCTTCGCCCATTTTCGTAGCGCCGACGAAGATCAAAACCGCTGACATTTCCTCGGAGCGACGTAGCCGCCCGAAGCTGTTCAAATCCACAGTAATATAGCCTGCCCAGCTCCAGTGTCAATGAGGTAGGCAGCAAGTCCCGAGGCGCACCAACCGTACTTATGCCATTAGCAGCGCGGATCACGTACGCATCGTCGAGAGTCGGTTAAAAGCAGCGTTAAATTGAAATGCTTGAGATCAGTAAGACTCAGGCAGATGTACATTGATATAACCGTAGCAGTAACAGCACAAATAGAACCAGCAAACAGAACGAAATAGGCAAATGGAACCAGTACAGTGAGGTGGATCAGCAGAGATAGACTGAATGCACCAAAGTTTCAATAACTCCACTAAAAATACCAGGAAAGTGCCTTTATCTGGGCCAAGTTTCATTTTGGCCATTTTTCTTTTTTAAATTTTTCTATAAGTTTTGAGCTTTGCTTGTGCTGATATTAAGCCCTTGGCACGACCCTCGAATATTCTAAGTCGTGAATTCAGAGAACTGGCCACTTCTGTTTCAAAACAAAAAGGGGGTTAACGTATAGGAAAAGGAAGTACTGGTTGGCCTTCGGCAACGAAGTGTTCAGGCCGGACATCCCCGATTGATATGTGCACGTAATGTATGCAGACGTCAGATAACGGGTGAGAAACTCATAAATAAGGTCTGTTGGCTTTCCTATACAAGTCGACGGGTGCGTATCACAGCTTGCCAACTGTTTTAAGAAAGATACATGGTACACCAATGGCACGAGCCTCTAAGGAACTTAAGATATGTGTTTTGAAATTAAAAACGCGTAAGATAGATAATAGGAAGCGAAAACGTAAGTAGGGAAAGCGCAACAGCTACACAGAAGCTCTCAGGGGTAGAGGCATGTTTGTGACAGAATATAATTCACATTTTCGTTAAGCTAGACCCAAAGAAGGCTCGATAAGGCTATTTCTGACCAAATGCCTATTAGGGCGTAAAGCTAAAAGGGCTAAAAGACAATCATTGGCAAGGACCTTAGGAAAACAACGAGGAAAAGCGTGCTTGCCTCTGTGATCGTAACATAACGATAGGAGTTTAAAGGAACTCCTCTTTTCTCGTACAACATCGTACATAAAGCCAAAGTCATCTTCAGCGGCACACAGCGCCTAATAAAACGTTACATGAATGTTCAGAAGGGCAGAAATTATTACCCGTCTATAAATTCAACACATCGTGCAATAACGTACGATGTGTTGAATTTAAGGGTTGAATGAAAGGGAGAGAAGAGGTAAAAAAAGAGAACGATTAAGTTACAAGTTAGTACGCTAACGTTAAGTAAATATGGCATCAATCATAATAGAATATGGAGCTTCATAAGTAATATATGAACGACTTAACTGTGTGCGTTTAATATTTTACCACTAATTGGTCGCAAACAAGCGGCATAGTACCGTTTGGTGTACGACCATTTACGCAATGTGCAATAATATTGTATTTATAGTTTCCAAGTGTATAGCAAATGGCGTGATAGAAATCGTGAACCACGTATCTCTTAATACCGTGTTGATTTGTTCCTCGGTTGTGTTCACAAGTCGTGCTCTTCATTGTTATCGTGCACTATAAGACTCAATAAAACTTAATCATTTCTTCCTTTGAACTAGTCTTTAAACCGGCGAAATTCTTGCTCTGCCAATGGACTGATTTGTTGTGTCAGTCACTTAGTAAACAGCGGCGTCCCATAGAGAAGGTAGACAAGTCCCGTCCTTAATCGATCGTTGATCCTTAAAAGGCAACTTTGTTACGCAGGAATCACGCGACAGAGATTACGAAGCTTAGTTCACCGACAACCGTATCCAAATTAAGATAACTCTACAAATGCTGTTGTTGAAAATGATTTAACTAACTCTTTCGTTCTGGTATCTTTTATAGCAAATTGCTTTAACTTTAAATACGTTTGAAGCTAGCATGCCGAAAGAGGTATCATAAAGTCCTGTCCTGACAAACGTCGTGTTTTTCAAAACACAGAAAATGTGCCCTCCTTTTTTTAAGCGTATGGTGCTTTCTATAAAAGGCCAAATTGGATCGACTACTACCTTTTCTGATCTAAGGTAGCAAAATGCCGCTGAGAATTGTTAGAGTAGATGAATGCAGTTTGTTACCTATAACAATACACAATGTGCTGAAACAGTTTAGTATAAGTCGCTTCACTATAAAACGCACGTCTTTGCCGTACAAGGGTACAAAGTTCGCCACGGAGTCCAGACTTTATCTCATGTTTATATGAAGAAATCGTGTGAAAGTTATTGAACAGAAACAAATCGGGAATATACATATATATATATATATATATATATATATATATATATGAGTATGCATTTTCAAATGGATGTAATTATTTATCATGCAGAGAACAGAAACTCAACGTATAGCAGCTCTAACGGTCCTCGTATTAGCGCAGCCGGAGTAACTAAATAGAAAGAAAGACAGCGGGAAAGCCATTTACGTTAACATAAATTTTAGTAAATATAAAGCCTTACTGTCCAGTGAATTGCAGATCTATACGATCATTTTCCAGTTGTTCTGAAAAACACGCTTAATTTACGTCTGGCTGTCTTGATGTACAAATATAAAAAGAGGAACCTTGCACACTATATGACACAAAAGCACGGGACACGTGCGAAATAAAAAAGAAGACGAAGTGAAGTTTGTTTGGATTACAAATGCCGTATGTAAGCAGGCCGTATGTTGACCTCTTCCCATGCAGGAGGAACATTTCCTCATATGCATTCATTGTTGCCGGTAAAGAAAAAAATTACTAAACGTCTAATGTCTACAAGGAAATACTACGAACTATTAACCACGTCATATTTGCGTCGCTCAGTTTTTAAGGCGTATTTGGCCGGTTTTCTTAATAGTCAACTTTAACGAACAATTGTTATATGAAGGCCTGATCTGGCCAAACAAATGGTTTGATTGAAAACTAATCAGAGGTATTAGTTGTAAAATCTGGCTGCTGTAATGCGCTGCTTATTACGTATGAGCAGCCCCGATTATCCAGGAAACACCCCCTGGAACCCTGCTGGCCAATAAGAAATTTTGGGAACCCCGTTTCTTTTTCAATTTATACAATGGCTGTTTATCGGAAATATAGTCGCAGGGAACATCTACTCTTACTCGACATCACATCTCTATTCTGAAGACATCATGATGTACGCCTCGAGGCTTATCACTACCAGCAATACTCTACGATGCTTTCTTCAGTTTTTCTACAGACAGTTGCAATACATCAATAAATGACACATGGCCATTTTTATTGGCTTAAATCGACCATTGGCTATGATATAATTCCGTCCGGTTCTTAAAAAAAGAGTTACGATAACAATATTACAACATGAAAGCAAGTAGAACAGGCATTGTAACTGTGATGCTCTGCCGGATATACCATGCATGTACGTACAAACCTTTACCAATACTACATGCGTAAGTGAGCCGCCAAAACAGAAACACTTAAACTGTTATTATGATCATCATCATCATTATTAGTATATTAGCGAAGCTAGAAGATTCGTCTATACACCGATATATTATAAGCCGCTGTGTGCTGAATCAGCGAAGGTCCGCGTAAGGCACGTACAGCAAGTAAGTAATCGTAATATCATCCGCTCTCGTCAAGACTACTTACGAGGACGATGGCAGTTCACTAGGCCGAGTGTCGTCAGCCACCACTGTACCGTATCATTCTGTGCGTAGTTTACCTGCGACTTTTTATACTAGGATCTCAGCTAGTTAGATCTGTTTGACATTTCGATGTCCGCCAGGAAAGAAGACCAGACGTCCTTGATCCTGGACATAGAAGCGGTACGTTCTTCTATAGCATATGGTAAGGTTGTAATCGAGTTACGAAGCTACTTTTTACGAACACGGTTAATGGCCTCCTAGTGAAATTGACAGCAAATACTTTAGCTTTTTGAATACAATCGTATGTCCACATAGATTCGTAAAGGCGTAAGTATTATAGGTCGTACCCCTCTTTTCGCTCAAGGGAATGTGACATACCCATCTAAAAGGGATTACAGGAGCGGTGTATTATGAAAGCTCAACAGATCCAGGGCCTTGGCCTGCGAATGACTCTGCAAACGGTTGAGTTGGTTTCTATTAAAGGAATGTGTGTAGTCTAGTATATCGGGCATCTGGTATTGATGGGGACCCCTGTCGTCGAAATCAGACACACTATATAAAAGAGTAAGGGAAAGAGTTTATTGTACGCTTACGAATGAATTGGAAATTAGGCAACGCAAAGTTTCTCTGACTTACTGATGTTTTTTTCTGACAGCTCGTGAAGATTTTTCCTAATTTGAACACATTATCCTATGCAGCTCATGTACACTTAATAAGCAGGAGAGGCGCTTCCGATAGATATGAAGCGGCTACGGCTTCGGATCAGGGAGGTTTCGCAAATGCAAGATTTAAGTTCGAGCTCGATACGATTCAAGGGATCAGTGGCGACTATTGAAACGGTGGTTTGTAGCATCAAACAAACGAACGGTATGCCACGAGATTGGCTTGGATCATGTGAGCCGGGAGGTTTACTGTTTGAAGGGAGTGGCCATAGAAATTCAGTTGCGCTAAAAGAAGTTACGCAGATCATTAAAATAGTGTTTTTAAACAAATCGATCGGTTCTATATGCATTTTTGATATTTAGATGTTTATCTAATATTTAAAATATACAAACACTAGTATTATAGTTAATATACGCCTTTAATTACGTTGAGAAGAACACATATGGAAATCGCCTTTGACACGTAAAGCTGCACGGTTCAATAACAATCATCAGGCAGCTGAAAAGGCAATAATAGACAACGATAGGTTTTTATGTATTGAAAAAAACATGAAACAAATGACACAACAGCAGATCTAGTAGTCGGTATAGCAAAGCAAAAACACAACAACCAAATGTCGACAATCGAAATATTGCCCATTATTGATGAAGGTATCTTTTAAAAATCTTTTTTAAGTATACAGTTTATTAATGTATGCGCTACCATATTGCCACATGCCTGTACATACTGAAGATAACTAGAGTTCCCTCAAACAGATGCTGTGACTTCGCCCGACTATATGCTCGCACCCCCTGCCCATTTACGACTTCTAACAAGGTAAGATTTTGAGTGTATCTCAAACATTTTTTCATAATACGGAATGAGAGCTTTGATAATCATGCACGTACTGCACGCTTGTACAGAACTAATTAATGCTTGGATGGATTTGCATAAGCAACTGGTTGCAAGTATTCATCATGAAGACAAAAGAAATCTACGGAATCGGTCGCCCAGTTAATTCCGTCTATATGTAGGCAGGAGTTCCATGACGTTTGCAAGCAGGCCTTCATTCTGTTCGATTGTTTCGAATAGCGACCCGAAAGGCTGGAAAGGGATACTCATGTTGTAAGTGGTAATTCAGTGTTTACTGATTAGGTCTTAGGTTGGACATGGAAAGGTTTTTTCGTTTTTCAATCGAAATTCGAGCGCGCCTTTGAATAAACGATTTTCCTAAAAGCATAAAATCATTCTAGAGAGTCTCCGCGCTTTTCACTGAAAAACGGCACATTTTTCTTCTTCTGTTATTTATTGCTTGTCGTTAGTTACGAATTTTTTTCCACTTTTCTATTAAATGATGAATGTTGTCTTGCTTATGTCTCGAGTTTTAGGTTCGGTGTCGCTGTTAGGCACTCCGTTAAATGGCTGGCTTCCAACACGGAGCGTATTGTGTGTTTGTGCCGGGGTTCGAACCCAGACCGCTACATGTCTCTAAGATTAGCAAACGGAGACAAAGGTAGCGAATTTTATCTCGAAATGTTTTAATTATGCTCTGGGTCGATTATCTACGTCACACTGCGTGAAAGAGATTGCCCAGTGAAGTCCGTGGACGCAAGATCTAGTAAATATAGGCAGTGCAACAACGATCGTGACAGCAGCTTTGGCAATGACTGCCGTGTGTAACATGAAGTAAGATAACCTGACTTCGTTTGTCGGATCCTTTCCCTTGAAGAATCTGGTTGATCCGATGTACTAGGCCACATAAACGTAACGATTAAATGTTTGATTCGTCGAAAACAATACCCCGTGAGCCTAGCCCCCCAGTCTTACCAAATGTAAACCATAACCTTGTTTAGGTAAAGATCTGGTTGGACCTTTGGCTTTGATTTCTCTCCCAGGATAATCCATTTCCATTTCAGATTTATGTTGCCATATAAACCCTATTTCTCATCTTCGGTGAGAATTCCTTGCAAAAATTGATTATTATCGGGATTGGATGAGATACTAAGATGCAGTGTAAATATTTTACTCCTGGTTGGATTCGCCGAGACAACTGGCAGGAAGCGTGGATTTGAAGATCACGGTTGGCAGTCATTAGCGCAACAAAGTGGTGCATCCCGCATCTTTAGTGTGAAACGTCGCGGCTGGCGGCGAGAAAGCGGTAAAGGCAAAAAACGGGCACAAGATGCAGCAATAGGTAATGAAAGGACTATAGGCCTTTCTTCAGTCTAACATGTGTTCAGCTGTTATTTTTTGACATGCATTTCTTTCTGTGTATACAGCCTTTTTGTTCATGGGCACGGTTTAACATTGCTTTTCTATTACCTATTACTGCGTATGTTTTGATGAACTTTCCGAAGCTTTTTTTGTTGGTCTTTGCGCTTTCTCTCATTGAATGGCTTTTTCGTTTTCAGGTCGAAGGACGACGCCATACGCAGATTCTATAGGAACAACAGTTCTAGTAGCATTTGCAGATGAACTTGCATTAGACGCGTCTGAATAGGGAGTATTGAAACTATTCGAAAGAGCGCAGCCTCAGGCAACGGAGAAGGGGCAATTATAAGAACTACTATAACATAAAGGTAATTTGAACATAATTTGTGATGATCTGGTAACTAATTGTGCTGATAGGGCCCTCACAAGTAGGCGCTAGATGGTGGGTCAAATGATGAACAGGGCCAAGGGAGTGCACTTCTAATATCCAGGTAAAAAAGAAATGATCTATTTGGTATCTCTGGCCATGTGAGGATATACCATTACATACGAAAATCCGTAGAGTAAGGACATGTCATGGTTAGCGAGTGATGCACTGGACAAACTTGGTTCGGGGAAACTGGAGAGTTTGAAGGCAGGCCCAGTAGAAAGCAAGTCATTTGATTAAACGAATGCCACTGAATGGTTGCGGTACAACCCCAATCGGGTAGGTACCTGGAGGGCGTAACAGCAACAGCGTGGTAACCACCAGGCTGATTGGAAATGGACAGCTGCGTAGGATGGAGCTATGTCAAGGTTGGGAGCAGTCTGCAGACGGGAAATAAGTAGCGAGAAAGAATCCATAAAGAAGTCTATTTTGCTTCATAGAGATGCTTGATTATATGCGTTATTATTCTCGTTGTTTCCCGAAAGTGCATCTGGAACAGCAATGATCGCAACCAGAGGTGGGCTATTCCTCATTGCTTTTACTTCCATTGTAGTTAGAAAAAAAAAAAAAAAAAAAAGAAGCGACATCATTGTCACGTCCGCTATTTCTACAAAGCAGAGGAAAGTACCTCTTACATGGAAAAAAATCTGTATATAGTATTGTCGCGACACTTAGTGTTCCGCATCCGTTCAATGTCCACGTGCGAAAATAGGCACGCACTGCTATATTTTTTATTTTTTTTTTACGACAACACATCGACGCGCGCTCTCGCATGTGCTTAACGTGTAACCCGATTTCGGTGTTGTCCATGCCGCTGTCTCTTTCATGAGTCTCAATACGCACTAACTGCGTCGTCGTCGTACTGTTTAACGTGCCGTTACACACGGCGAAAAGATAAAACTCGCCCTGTTTATATAACTGTTGCTTTTTTTTTTTTTTTTTTTTACTGTTAGCCTTGCCACTGCCGTTGCTGTGGTAAAACAAAAAATACGACAGTTAGTTACGACGTAAACGAAACGCATTTCAAGACCCAGGAAAATGATTTACATTCACAAAAGAAGAATGCTCTATGGGCATTTCTGGTTCGGTTATCCGCATGTGTGTCATGGCGTGTACGCACGCTAACACACATACATGTTTAACATACATAAGCTAATGCCTAGCTTAGACGCGACCCAGTTGGATCGTGCAGGTTTATAAATAAACATGCTTACGACAGCAAAATGGCAACGCGACAGCCAGCCAGCCAGCCAGGAAGGGCCAATTAGTGATCAAAGCAAGAGTCCTCGAGGTTTATTAAGCGCTCCTCGAAAGGGACAAAAAACCCTCACTGCTGAATATGTGCGCACATTCGAAACTGACTCAAACCTAGTTCTCTTGAAGCATGCCAATAAAGTAAAATAAAAGCCTATACAGGTATGACAATGTATTGGAAGCATCAGTAATCGCTGGCTGATCTAGCAATCCGGTCGACGGGGCGTACTGGTATGGATACGTGAGCACGTGCTCAGAAAAAAACGGGCCTCTGTACCTTATGCGCTATATACTGAATAGGTTCAAGGAACAGCCATGATTTTGCGTACCTTGGGGCAGGTCTAACAACTAGCTCTAGAATGAGCTGTTACTATCTAATTCACTCATTGGAACGCTTTAATTGATGCAAATGAACACAGATAAAATTTACCGATTAGAAAGTTCAACAGGAAAAAATATTGGTCTTGCTTAAGTTACTTTTGTCTGTGTGCTGTGTTTACTATACAGTTGATGACAGAATGCATTGATTGAGTCAGTTGGATGTATATAGGAACATAGGAGTATAATAAGAGCCTGCGTCCTATTTGGTACCAGGTTTGTCTGGTTAATTGGATGTGCATCTGTGACTGTCGTACAATTAGAGTGCTTCTTCAGGACTTGACGAGGCTCATTGTTTAATGGTAGGGCATCGGTGCACGGGTTAATGTACTGTGACATATACCATACCCACTCGACGAAGGCGACTACTGCCACGCTCTCTAATCTGACGGCTAGCAAAGTAATGAGTATAAGAGACTTCGCATCGAACTTCAGAAATATATGGATAAATATCCAATATAAACTAAAAACAATGCAGCTGATTTGACTTTTTCAGGTTTTCACCACCGCAATGCACTCCCTCACTATTGGTACACTCAACATTATCCTCCATTTTTTCTCTATCTATAAAATATCAAAAAAAAAAAATTCTATTCTCGGTTTTTTAACCGACATTTGAAATCAATCGAAAATTTAGCACATTCGATGATTTCGCATGTCATATTAAAATGAATTAATAATATAAAATAAATTTCAAGTTTTTTTTTTTTCATACTTTATATGGGTAGCAAAAACAGTCGGTAATACTTTCTCCAAATTGCAATGGCCAGTCCTAACTAACCGTTAATCAATTTCGTGTTTCGAAAATGATGTTTCGACCCAAATAGTAATATGTCAGCCAACCAAAGCCCACCATTCGTCAGTTGCCAGGCGTCCGAAAGAGCGTAAACCAAAATGATCTGTCCTGAAATACCTTCGGAGCAGAACACAGAACAGCTAATGACGAAGGGCTTCGTCACGTGCAACGCGCACGAAAGGCTTCTGCTTGGCTATCGATACTAGATTACCTGAAAGTGGCATTAAATGGTTAACATTTAAGGCTAGACAGTCATTCTCAATGAAACATTCTTCTAGGCAGTTCAGATTCGAATAAAGTTAACTTAGAGCCAAAACAAGGTTAACTTACTTTGTAGAATTGGGTGTGGACAAACATTCGTCGTTTGCTTGTTTTGTATAATCAGCATATACGGCAACAGGTACAGAGCAATTGGCTTTTCCCTCAACTTCTATCTCACTCTACCACCCCCTCCCAAACGGCTCCATATCGATGATCACCGGTGCCGACTGTTGAATAGAATTAACTTAGACATAACGCTTTCACCCACGATGGGTGTCACGGACGAGCTCTGGGCCTTGTGCCCGTTTTTCGGTTGTACCTAGCCGCCGAGAACAAGCTCTAGTTTGGTCCAAAAGCAGAAATACTGACCTGATCGGGGTAATCCACTGTGACGTCATACATTTGTGGGGCACAGGTTTTGTGCGCAGACACAGTGTTGGCTGATATATATGTGAAGTCTGCATAAAGCAAGGTGAAGACGAATCCAGCAGGCCCATTTGTTGTCGGCTATGTTGCGATAAATATCCTGCTAGACGCAGTCCTTGCTCATTTAGAGAAGCTACGAAGTACAGCATACGCTCTATGGGCACCAAGTACAATAAGCAAACGACGAAATGTCAGAGGTCAGCAGAGAATAGGCAGCCTCTACGTCATCGTTTTGCGCCCCTGAGTATTTTCCATGTCACAATGCTTCGTGGTTCGCTGCCTATGGCACTAGTTGCGCCTTTACGAAAGGCCAAACGTTACCGAGGTAGGAGTCATTGTCGAAAACGGTAACCGGAATAACTTGGACGACAATGTAGTCTAGCGTTTGCTAACGAGCGAGAACCCAAATGAACTCAGCTGTTGGGTTGTTGCAGCAGCCATCATGACCGCCAAAGCACATCGCAAAGTACGCTTGAGGTCGCGCAGCCGGAGCGATCGCGAATGTGTAGTCGATGATCGTGTATCTTCCAACTTCCAATGCCACAAAAGGACAGATGAAGCGTACGCGCTCTAATTGTATTCTTCAACGTAACTCACGTAGGTAGCTGTATGCAGTATTACTGCTATGTAAGACACCGACCTTTACTTTTACAATAGTTTCAGTCCGATTGCACACATAATTATATATAATTAGGAACCGTACTCAATGTTGATAAGAATTCCGCAGGCATATTCTTTGTTTTTTCCCGAGCTATATGTTAGCAATTTAAAACAAATTCAGCTATATCGGTAGGTCGGCAAAAACAGGCACAGGCAGCAGTATAACTAAACCCTTTATGAAATAGTACCTTTTTTCGTGCCTTTAGTAAGCATATCGTATACTGAGAATTGTTAAAAATGTATTTAAAACGGGATACGACTAGTGTTCGATACTTTGTTGTGTGTATGTGGACATGTTGAAGATTACATTGGTACATTACTAAGCAGACCATTAATCCACAGCTAATATGCCTAAATAATTTTCGCCACAGAATATTATAAGGCTAAGTAAAAGAAAATAATCTTCGCAAAAATGCCAGGATGCAAAAAGTCTCTAGTCGTAAGATGCTGTTTCACCGTGCAAAGCCGTTCGTCCATTTCACACGGCGGTACACCTGCAGTTAAGGCAGCATTTGCCTAGTTACGAATAAGCTGTGAATAGCAAAGTCGTATGGTTGATGCCTTTTGTAGAGTAGAATGGGGTAGACCTGGAAACATGGCGTATTAACAGAGAATCAGAAAAAGCAGTGGCTTGTAGTAACGGGGCCTTCTTGGTTGCTAAGCCAATATCACCAGGTTGCGAAACGGACGACCCTCAGATGAAGCTTATTCTGCCATTTCATTGTGATGTCAGGGTAAATAAGGCACATGCGGAGAGGATCAACAATGTGCTGTAGGCGCCCATGGCCTAGAGGCAGCTAGAGGTAGATGTATGCACTTTTCTTAGTGCGGATCTTTGCTGGGTGGTAAGGCTTTGGCCCAGGGCAAAGGGCAGAGTCTGAGTAGAGATTTAGGATCGTAACACGAAATAATGAAATGAGGATTAGATCAAATAAAATATAGTTAGAGGTGAGCTTGTTACTTTACGGAAGAAAAAGATGGATAACAAAGCTAGCGTTAATGGGATAAATATAAAGGAGAATAGGTATCCCTTGTGTTGATAAAAGACTTCTACTGATGTCTATAGTTAAGAAATTTTGGCCGTGCGACAAACACTATAAGTGAAATGTTTATTTGTGAAAAGCCCACGTCAAGTAAAGGATTATCACAAATCGTACATCCCTGTACAAAGGCGTGCAACGTATACATTTCAAACAACTGTTATCTGACACTCTAAATGTACGTACATGCACTTGCCGTATGTTAACTTTCAGCTGCTCAACCTAATCCGTAGGCAATCGACCACTGTTAATAACTTAATTGAAAAAAAATAGAAATGCTTAGAAATGTATAATTCAATTAAGCAGATAAAATTACCCTGACTATATAATTTTCGGAGCTTTCTTATGGCTCGGCAAATTACATCGTTGAAAGGATTATTTTTCTAAGTTTGACGTTAGGTTCAGGAGACTTTTCCACTATAAACTGCTCATACAAACAGTACTAAAGTAGTAGCTCTCCGTGCTTTCTTTCGCAACAGCAAATCTATAATAAACAATGTGACTGTTGTGCGAATTGATGATAAGACGAACGTAGGGCACGTCTGCCAGGGAACAAACCGGCGTCGTTCGTCGTAGAGGTTTTCGACCTAAAAATCTGATTTCAAAAGCCTCTTTAAATACATTGAGGCTGCATAAAGGGTGCTCGCTGAAACTCAACCATTGACTATCCTTTTCGTCCTTAATAGGTCGTTCATTTTCATATCTAAATCATTCACAAATTGCACAATTTTTTTTGGTCTTGAAGAGCTAACTGATTACTTTTGGCTCGGCTATTGAAGCAGGAATACCCCACATCTATCTAAGGCATACATACATTCTTTCCAACAATGGAAGATATGAGAAATCCAGCGTTTCAATAAATCCTATCTATAATATAATGTAAGAGCTGACATTCGTTCATTAAAATCTCTGTATATATTTTAGACTTCAATCGGAGAAGTTTTGATTTACTACTAAATTTTCGTAAAGTAACTTATGAATAACAACGTAGAAAATTTAGGTAACTTTTTTTTTGGGGGGCAATGGCCCTACTTTGTACCGGGCGCCAATACGGCCTTGATCGGTGCCTAATCTTGAATTCAACCAAAGGTGCACATAGCTATGTCCAATTTGTACCATGCGGCGTTTCCCTCCGATAGTTAAGCTGGCACATGGTTTTCTTCAACTGCAAACCACGCATTGTCCACACTGCTTAGTTCGTTATTACTTAAAATCGTTTTGAGAGTTCCCGTTAAGTCTGCCATCAGGACCGAGTCGTTCAACCCTTTCGGGGTCGAATTGAAGCTTGATATAGCCGAAACTGGCGCCTGTGTCTGCCTGTCATCTTCACTTGTTGTCTAAGGCGCGTTTCACTGCAAGAGACCTTAGCGAAGAATTGCTTTAATAACTGTGGACAACCATTATAGAGAGACTGAGCAGAAAAGAAGAGAGAACTATTGGGCTAACCTGGCTGAACAACAGCAACATTGCTGTTAGCGCTTGAAGTCATATTGAAACTTGCATCAGAGATAATTAAATTGCGGCTTCCCCGATGAAATACCCACAGACAGATACTGGGTTATTCAGTTATTTCCACCAGACGCAACTTATGGACAGTAACCAGAACACTCAAAGAAAGCGTTAGAAACAATTGTATCTCCTCAATGCGATACAAATTTAGTTTACCCCCTGCTCTATCGTCTACTTTTATTATAAATAATTGGTCTGAAAAAACTTTGTCGTTGGCTCGAAACTTTTGCTGCTCTAATTATGGAATGATCGCTCTTTTCAAGAAGCTATAATTCACCCGAGAAAAAAGCTGCATCTCTATTTACTCGTAACTATTCAAGTAAGGAACAAATGTTTATAAGTTAATATGCTGGGTTATGTATATGGGTTAATATGTTCTTTCTAATTAATTGATCAACTATCACACATGCAACTGTCGGATTAAGGGCACTTCACAAGGACTGAATTTATTCCCTCATTTCTATATCGGCTCCCATGTATCAAATTAAAGTAAATTATTGTCCTTCTCTATTCACAAAAGCCTTGTTCAACAGTCACAGGCAGCACAGAATATAGCCGTCCCTCCATGACCGACTTCTGACTAGCGTTAAATGCTTTAGGATTTATCGAGGCAACTTCTTCTCTTCGGAGTGTGCAACAGAATATGACGGAAACACAGAAGCTGCCTAAGTTAACGTAAAAAAGTTGTCTATCGCGAGAAGCTCAAAGATCAGTGTTTCTATTTATGGCACTTGCTGATCCAGTCCTACTTAGGTAAAATGTTAAGCTATTTTTTTTTACCTAAAAATTTATTTCAGTAATTAGACGACTGTAATAAATGTTTACATTTACATACATGCCAGTGCAAAAAGTTCACCACGAATGTTCGAGTTGAAGCATTTGAGTGTGGATGTCAAATAGCACATTTTGTCCTATATAAGATCTTATATATGGCAAGTTGTGAAAGTCAGATCACATTCCAAATGATTACTACTAAGTTAATATAATGACGCTAAGTTTGAGATAATTGATATCAAGGATTGTAGCATACATCTTCCTAGATAATCAATGTTTTTTGTAGTTCACTCAAGGCAGACTTGAGGTCGCCTTTCGACATATCGCTTAACGATCGAGGTTTGACGACGACAGAAAAACTAATCTTTCAGGAACCCAGCGACACTTCAACTCACAGCGCTCTCGCATGGATATCTCGTATGGCCTTTCGCAAGGCCTCGTAGAAGCGCTCGCCTGTCATGTTGAGAATGATCCTCACGGCCAAGTAACGTTTAAAGTGTGGTCTGCGAAACGCAAAGCTTACAAAAATGTAGCCTGAAAGCAAACTTAAACAAGCTGCTCTCCCATAACGGACCATTTATGTTACCCAATCTATGCCGTCGAGTACTCGATAGGTGGTAGAGCGCATGGAGACGAATATTCATTGACAGATCTGCGGTCGATTTTTGCAGAATAGATTAGAGTAGAAACCTATAACCATAACGATAGTTCACAAACGAGATAATCATTTCTCGTAGGACACTCAGGCGCTAAGGCCAGCTCATATATATATATATATAAGCTATAAGTAGCAAAAGTTTGTAGGCGGTATTACGTGGAAACAGATTTTAGGTACTCGATTTAAGGGCAGAAGTACTTACGCTTGCCAAAATGGCTTGCTTTCATAGAAATCAAAAGTGTAAAAACTAGATCTCGTACAGGCTTTTTTCCTCAGGAGTGGCATCGTTAACTATTAGCGATTATTTAGCTAAATCTCAGGCATGTAGAGTCGAATTATTAATACATACCGAGTTTTTGTAAAGTAACAACCAAAGGAAGTTAGACTGAGCTTTGAAATTCCCTGGTGAAGACAAACCATTATCTTATCTTCAGCTCTTATATCTGATCCATTCTACAAACAATGGCTTCAGAGTTGTTAAAAAGCCAATCGATTCGGCGATGTCTGGTACGATTTTCATTGCTTATATCGAGTTAGGCCGTACAAGTGAATGATTTAAGGGCACGTGGCGTAGACACGATTTCGTGGTGGGAGAGTTTTTAAAGTCAGTATAGTAGAACTAAGTGACTTATACCATAAGACAGATGTCTTTTCACTGATACCTTTGTTGGTCTCGCACCGACTTAATTTATTGCCAACAAACTTAAGGACGACAACGCTTTTAATCACTGCTCAACATAAAGTGGTATCGATCTAAAGAAGTAAACAGATAAAGCTCGTAATTGTTTACACTGGCTATAAGAACAGAGATCTTGCTAGAACTGTGAGTTCTTTTTACTGCAATGTTTATCCTCCAATTTGTAATGAAGGCAGTTAATTATTAATTCCTATTCCCTAAGAAAGTTGGGCTTTTACAAATTCGTCTGACTGCCTCAGGTATACTGTTTTTAGCTCCCTTCCCTCGGAGTTAGAAATTAACAGAGTACTAGCTTTGTCCATTATTTCCTCGTAATTAGAAAGCAATTCTTTTGAAAAAACCCGCGTTAGTACACACTTAAAGACGTCTAGGGACTTCATCGATCGTTTTCACATAAAGTATTTTTTTAGTTGGTAAAGTTAGTCTACTATTCATTGCATTGTGACAGGCGGCTTAGCCAAAAAGAGGACGTTTCATTTCTATTGGGGGCCTTCGTTTTCTTTTGTGAATTACTATTTCTTTTGTTAGATAATTTCCAGGCCCCGTGTAACACGACGAAGATCATCTGTGACGGTTGTCGAACAAAAAAAACATGGAGACGGCCATGGCTAAGATGACCAGGTATGAAGTTCAGACAGAAGGAGGAGAGCGGATCGAAACTATGCTTGTGAATTAAATTCAAAATTTTAGGTACAAGCGAATCAAAGCAAAGGTCTTTCGAGTGGATGATCCCACGGATGCCTAAGCAATGGGAGGTGGTTAGGAGGATATACATTGCGTTACCGCCCCATGTCTTGGGACGACATAGTTTAAAACAGTATAGCTGAGGTTTATTTTTTGCCAGTATTATTTTTGATATAAGCCAATTTATTGAACACAAAGTATGGTAAGACCGTCGTAGAGAAAGAATGCAACAAGGGAATAATGCTAGATGTTGATGATGAAAAATTGTATACCAGATAATTATGTTTTCATATTATGTGACGATATGACACAAAATGTAAGACAAACAGAAATATAGAATAATGATAATAGGACTATGTATATAAACCCGTAGATTAAATAGGGCTAAAAAGAGCCAGTTCTGGCCTGATTAGTTAACAAGAAGCATTCCAGGCTTACATACGTTTTGGGCATGTCCAAATTTAAACAACTATTTCGAGACGCATCTGAAACAAAGCACCCGTTCATCTTATATGTCATCTTAAACTATTTCAACTAAGATGTCTGTAGATAATTGCAAAGGATATCGTAGAGCCATAACTTGTACATAATGGCTATAATTGCGTAGAAAATAAGCAAAAAGTCTTGTAAAAATCTAAATCTTTATATCGATTTTCTACGGCGCTCAAATGGGTCCTGCAGTATATGTTCTTTTGAGCTTGAATGTTTATCATGCTAAAAGCCCAGTTTCGGAATCGGATGCAATGATGCCTTAGCGATAGTTAGAGCGGTCTGCGCGGCGACGCATCCACCCGCTGTTTGTTTTTTTTAAAAAATACCGCCAATTAATCGTACAGCTGCTAAAGACCATTTGTTGTCCGTAATGAACACTCGGCACGGGATGTCAGGGTGCTCATGCATGCCTTCATTTTATTTGTTTTGACTTTATCGAGGTCATGCGTGGTGAAAATCTTCAAAAATTTTTAGCTGCCAGCATAATGGCAGTATATATTCTCACGGTTGCATGTCAAACTTTGTTTCGTACTGCTGACTGTTACCTCAAAATATACGTAACGAAGGTAGCTAGCTGGCATGAAAATGAAAATCTTTACTTGTAACTTTGTTGTCATCTTCTGATGGTGTTTGTCCTATGGGCGATCATTATAAATAAAGAACAGCTTACCTATACATATGAAGAATTACTTAAAATGCATAAAAATGCCATTGAAGAATATAGCTTGTATTTTATTAGTGTTTAAGTCTAATAGTAACACAGTGTACATTGCTCTGGCTATGAAAGTGCCTTCCGGTCTGTTGACAGACGCACTATTTTCGAGAAGCATACACATCGCTTGCCGGCCACAGAAAGTCGAAAAGGCCTTCAGGCTATTCATATCATACCTGCCTATATATACATATATATATATATATATATATATATATATATATATATATATATATATATATATAGAGAAAACAAACAACACGATGACATACATCTATAAGTGTAAAGCTACACTGAATCCTGCTTTAGGCAAAATCTCATGCCTGATGCATTAAAACAGGAATATTCTATCGCGCAGTAATAGGTCGTATACGCCACTAATTTTCAGGCCATTCTTTCTAACTAGAAAGCCTTAAGGGTTAAGCATAATAATTTAAAGTTACCCCCAAGAACATAAAAAGCTCCGTTGGACATCCTGAATTCAGTCGGGCCATAGTACTCGCAAAGTAAGAGCTTATGTCGAATAAATCGGTGACCTATTGGCCAGGTGAACATATTTAAAACGGTATAGCATTTTCATTTGGTGCTTCTCATCCATAGGCAACTAATCTTTTGAATGGCTTTACTACTAAGCCAAGTCAAGAATTAAGTAGCTTTTAAACCAAAAATAAGGTATATCTTTTTAATGATAATACTATTTTTAAGTGCATGATATTTTAGCAGTCACCGCTTTAAGTGCTCTATGTAAACAAACTCCACAAACAAAGTAAGTTCCGCAAAATTGTAAAGGAAAATTACGATTTATTGCTAATCAATCACGAAAAAAAACAAGTATATTACGTAAAGATAATGATACGTATTAAAAAGATGATTTATTTATCTCTACAGGGATCTGCTTACTGTAATGCATATATATATATATATATGTGTATATAATATGCACTATTTGTAGTTACCTATCATAAACTTCTGTTGATGTCCTACAGTACGATGACAACTATAGTCAATGTATATATAAATCAATATAGAAAGGTCAATTTGCCAGTGTCAGCATTAGCAAAAATAAAAACATACAACTTCGCGCACATTCATATATACAAGTAAGATAAAAAAAAAAAAAATATTGAATTATTCCGTATTATCGAAGAAATTTTTATCAACAACAAAATTTATTCCACTTATACACATCTGGTCAATGTTTTTCTGTCATTGGATTTCATTGTGGCGCTTCATGGTTTGGTGACGTTTTACTTTTTATGAGTCCTTTCTAATGTCCTACCAGGACAAGTTTATGCGGTTTCATATATATATATATATATATAATGTATGTATAGTCTGCTATTGATGAATGCAGTTGAATACAGAAACAGTATTTAGACTACACTGACCATCATCGGTCTGTACCATCAGTCTTGATGTACAGTTTAGCTCTAGTTCAAACTTGACATGAACCACTTCAAGCAGTATATAAATAAACATCTAGTAACAAAAAGCATAACTGCGACGTTGTATATGCCTGCTTACGAATGTTTTTCGTCACCCGGCTGAGTCTGTTTGTGTCAGAAGTTGCTCCATTTCCTCGGCGTGAAATTTGTTCCTATGTATCTGTAATGTGTTGGCAGCGTTGAAGCGATAGTTGCAAAAATCGCACGCCAATGGCCGTGACGGATCGTGCTGGCCGACATGGGCCTTCAGGTCGCCTTTCGTCGTGAATCGTGCATCGCACTCGGTGCACGCGTGCGGCTTCTCGCCATTATGGTATCTGCCGAGATGGACTTTCAGCTGGGTGCTTGTATTATGGCCTTTACCGCAGTGCTGACATTCGTACGGTTTCGTATTTGAGTGCATGATCAAATGCATAGTAAGATTAGATTTATAGCCGAATTTCTTATTGCAAAGATCACACTCGTATTGCTTGCGTTGGTCTTTATTGTGTAGTAGCAGGTGTGTTCTGTACGAGCCTATTCGAGCGAAAGTCGCCAGACATTCAGCGCACTGAAACTCGCGTTCGCCCGTATGCTTTTTTATGTGCTGCTGCAGCGATCCCGGGCCCTTGTACGCTTTGTCGCACTGCTCACACTTGTATGGCCGTTCGCCAGTGTGTACTCGCATATGAACGGTAAGGGCTCCATTCGATGGAAACGCAGAACCACATTGTTCGCAGACAAACCGTCGTTTTGGCTCGTACGGCTTATCGCTGTGATATCGAAGTCTATGTCGAGCAAGGGTACCTTTCTGATTGAAGCCTTTGTCGCAGTTGGGGCATTTGAAAGGCTTCTCTTGGGTATGCGTCAGCATGTGTCTATTATAACGACTCTGCCGAGTAAACTTCATGTTACACAGCTTACAATCGATTAGCTCGCCGTAATGAAATCGCAAATGATCAGCGAATGAATCCCGGTGCTTATACGTTTTACCGCACTCATCGCACTTGAACGGACCCTTCCGTGTTTTGGGCGGTATCTTCTGCTTTTTTACTTTGCCCGTTTTCATTCTGCGCACACAGCGGCTCACACAGTTACCTACAACACGTAACACAGCATGTCTAACCTAGCCTTCAAACCTATGTAGCGTTGCTTGCCAAAGCGGATCGCTCGGCCTGTTCTGTATCGGACATATAAGCCGCTTGCGCCGGCGAAGCAGAGCTCCGAGCGCTGACTCTTTGCAGAATGCCGAACAAACAGAGAGAAAGGGGGGAGCTACAATAACAGAGCATCTGTAGAGATGAACAGCTCCGCGTGGGCTTGCAGAGGCTTCGTGGGTCCATACGTTTCTCTCCTTGCCTAGCTTAGACTGGGTCGTCTGCAAAATTGTCGATCAGATGCTTCGTAACAGGGCGACATTCGAAGCCAGCCCAGATAGAGGTCGTTCAGCATAACTTGTGGGCTTGTCGTGTGCCAACAGATCAAACAAGAATATGGAAATATAAACGTTCGGTAAAGTAATTTACATTGCAAGAAACTATACAGAACCGCATGGTTCTAAATGGTAATAACGAAATCAAAGAATCAGTTGAATGTCTCAGTGATTGTATGTTTTACTAAATGCACACTAATAACATCGGGAACGTCCGCGACTGAAGTATTCTATCAACTAGCTTTTTCAACATGCGCATTTTGAAGACGCTTCACGTTCAATGTACATCCAATAGAAAATACATTTGATCTCTTGCGGCACGCTCAAGAATAGAGCAACTTAGAAGGACGGCAGAGACATTGGTCGAAGCGGGTTATTATAGGACACATGACTCATTGGAATATCAATGCTTCCAGTGACGGACTTGCCCCATGGCCTTTGGAAAGCTGATTTCAATCATAGGCTAATTGGACAGAGCTAAGTACTTCAGAAATGAGACTAAATTTATTTAGATTAATCACAATACTGTTTAAACAATTATATAAACGACAAGCAAACACATTCATTAACCCGCTTAGACCCAATTACTGTTCTAATCCTAATTTGAGAGACTCATTTATTGAACTGCTTAGGGTAACGAAGGTAGTGATGGAAGCAAGGACTTCACGGGGGATATCACCATGAGCGAGAGGCGAAAGCGGGTAAAAAAAAATGGCTAATATAGGTAAGCACATATAGTCATTAGCCAATCAAATAAGGCCTCCTGGAAAGGTCACATGTCTTCTGTCGATTAATTGAGGATAGGTCCGTGCTCAAACTAAGTACTTGAATATGGTTCTTTCATGTAAAAGCTGCTTCCTTTTGCTTCCTAATAATAGGACGTATGACAACATCGTCGGTAAGAAAAACATTTTCAAACTGCTGTGGAAGGGAGAACACGCACTGGGACGTATGGTGAATTAGCTATTTACCACTACGTGCAATTCAGGTATCCAATTTAGTCGTCGTCCGCTCATGATGGCGGCAGCAAAGTGCAACGATGACTGATAAAACTCCTTATTCAAAACATCTCCTACCAGCCTAGCTAACGCTTGGCTTCAATATATACAGTGTATGAAGACCTAAACACTACCAGCAGAAGTAGGCGATGGCAAAGGCTAGATCCTGTTCACGTAGCAGATACAGCCAAAAGTGCTAGAGAAAACAGAAGTAAGTATATGGAACAAAAATACGCGCAAATGGTATATGTTTAGAAACTGTTACCATGTCGTTACCATAATTTTGAGATTTCGAAATAAAATGCTCGTCTGCGTATGTTTTAGCCACGCTATCAGTACAACTAATAAGGCAAAGCAATTATACGGTTTATATTAGCACAAAAATAAGCAACATCGACTTATTAATAAACTACAAATAGAATGTGTTCACAGTGAGTTTTCTTATCCTTCAGCGTCGTAAGCGAATTTCAACGTTTGCAACAAATACAGGGGGTCATCTTGGACTTTTGTAGTTCGCGTAACGGGAAACCCGTGTGAACACGCCACAAACACAATGTGCTTGCGCATATAAATTTAACAACTAATTTTCTTTGCTTTTCTCCTACTTTCGTTCTTCTGCAATGTTCCGCAGCTGTTACTTATGGCGGAATTGTAATGGCCAAGCTAAACCCTTAAGGCCTGCTACGTCCGCTCCTTGGTCTTTCTGTAAAATAGGTTAACGACTTTGCCTACTGAACGTACTTTTTAGTTTTCACTTATGCCTAATGCGAACGTACCTGTGGAAGCCTGTACCGCTAGCCAAGTGCGCACAACAGACATTCAATTCCGGTGCACGTTTGACGCCAAGGGGCGCCACTAAGGTACACTGTCTACACAGTGACATTTGTAGCTGTTCAATTGTGGTCACTTCGGCCAAAACCGAACGCAGAAACGGCGAGTGCGTATTTTCACCAGACCCCCCGATCCCCGCACTGCCTACAACAGTAATCCAGGAAGCTCGAGATGACCAGGACCAATCCGTCACGGGCCTACGAATCGGTGTGGTGCTCCAAGCTGTAGCCGGCGGCCAAACGGTAGATTGGTAAACGCAAGTAATTGACGTACACAGTTGCGAACGATGGCGCCAGAATATTTCGCCAACTAAGTTGACAAACCAGCTGAGTGGCCAAATTCTTGGTTATATTAATGGTTTGACACGTTAGAAATTAGTTTTAATAGGTACAAATAGTACGATTACGATAACATTCTATATGGAAAATCTTCAGTGAGACAAAAAAACAGGAGGTAGGGTATAGGCCGCTAGCCGTTGTGGTCGGTCATCTGAATGCCGAAATAGATGAGCTGCAAGGGGTAGGATACAAAGTAAACCGAAGTGATAGCGAGGTCGAACTTGTGGACCGGTGGCCGGGGGCTGAGCCGAAGGGGTTACCATCTGTGAAAACTTTTTCGCTCTAATGACTCTAGAAGAATATAAGGAGAAAATAGATGACGAACGTAAATGTACAGATAGTGGAAATGTCATACGTAGATGCCGCTGGTACTGCGAAGGAGTGAAGAGTAATTATTTCTGTCGTGTAATTGTAACATTCTAGGCGCGGAAGATGTTCTGACCCTTGAAGGTAATACTTTTGTCTCTGCTCGCATTCATTATCTACAACATGTGTGTAGAAGTTTCTCTGTACGTGACATTCTGCTCCCATAGGTAAACAGATGATTAGCTTTTTTCCAATATGATACGAAAAGTTATAAGTTACGTTGTGTTAACCGTATACTTTTCGTCGCGCAAAGGTCTACTTGATACTTTCTGTAGGACAACGACGTCTGTGATTAGGCACCAGTGAAACGACGCGTTTGTAATGAAAGATAATCCGCAGTGACCTCAACATAAAACCGGTATGGCTATACTAATGAGTGAGTCCATGCGTAAGTACGAACTTGCAATCCAACTCTGCCTAATTATACTAATTAACAGGAGTAATGATCATAATGACAATAGCAACCTATAATAGCCTACTATGCAGATGCATACTGTTCATGTACTTTCGTTTACCAGATGTTTGATATAACACGAGCTTCCCTTGGCGCACGCATATGCATAGGTTAGTTCTTCAAATAAGCGTAATTCATCATTTGTATGTTCCAGCTGATGGCGAGCAAGTAACATGGATTGTGCTATTATGATTCCGGTCTTTATTAAATAATAAAAAAAAAAAATGCAAGTATAATTAGCATAAAGTATAGAGAAAAAAAAAAGGAGCAGCACCTCGGCATTCGTCGATTAACAATTAGCTCAGACCAAAAAATGGCAGACTTCATTCGAACGAATGGTCACACTGTTTTACGCTTTTTCTAAACAATAATAAATAGGTTATCTTGTTACTGTGTTTAGTTCTTCTCCCTAATAAAGAACTAGCCAATAGTATTTTAAGCATTAAGTTTAAAAACCATAAAAAAAAAAAAAAAAGCAATGGAAGTGATCATCATTGCAATGATCAATGAATGATGAGTTATTCTATTTCTTCGAAATATACTATTTCAACCAGCAGCAACCACCTGCCGCTATTGGCTTCGCCTGAAGTCTTCACAAACTCATATTTCCCGCTCTTCCTACCTCTTTACTGGCTGCTGGTCAAAATATTCAGCGGTGCTAATAATCTTCGACTTCCGTCAAATATCGAGTATCGTTTGAAAACGCGGCTTGCGTTTCTACTTGACTGGGTCACCCTTCGAAAAGGTTGGCCTGTGGACTTCTGCATTTGCGCGTCGCCATCCTAATCGGACGAACCCGGCATCCGAACACGAGCACATCGCGACATTTTATGACTGACTGGTAGACGGCTAATGTTAGGGAAAACGTCAAAAAAATACTTGATGCCAGCAATAAGTCATCGACTATTGTTGCGTGACAGAAAGCAGACAAGCTATGCACCAGATTGCATTTTTGGAAAAAGAATCGTATGTGGCTGGATATATAATAATATTATGGGGCACGGAGTAGGTCTGGTAGTTGGTCGTACAGTGCTATGAGTCTTCTTCTGCTATAGTATTCTGCTGTTTCTATTTTTTTTTTTTTTTTTTTTTTTTTGCAAAAATTCCTACTTTAATTAAGGAGAAGCAAGAATTCACAAGGAACCCTCTTGACGCAGGTCGTTCAACCGTTTTGCTAGCCCCCCGTGATGACATGTATACAAACAGGCATGATAAGAAGCTATGCAGTTTACGAGACCATTACGCTCCTTATGAGCCTGTCTCAAGTCTTTGTGGGGCTCAACTCACGAGTTCACGCACTGGAAACGACTATCGCTTCTATTATATATCGGCCGTACAATGTTTAATAGTGTGGAAGAATACTTCAGTAATTTATCTAGACTTTTAAGTTACGCGGGCAGTTTTTCAGATACTGACTCCTGGACAACCACTTACCTATTGATCTTAATCCGATATTAAAAACATATGAATCAATCGAACCATATAATTAAGCTGAAATGCAGACCAGCCAATTGGCGGATTAAGCATTGTTTGGATTACGTTTTCGGCAAAGCGGACATTATGATACATGTTTGTCACAATTCCAATGATATTTGATGAATGTGACACGGAACTGTGTGCCCGTTCAGAGCAACGGTTATGACGTATTGACGATTCTCATTTACAATGTCCTATTGCCGTCCAAAGACAATTGCACAATAGAGGTTATTTGTCTAACAAACCGCGAACTTCTCTCCTCTCAGCTACGTTGTAACCTGTAACAGTTACAATCGAAAGTAACACCATTGGATTTCTAAACTGTGAATTAGTGCACGTTACCCGTGCTGCCCGTAAACGGGAACAATCTAGTATCCTGGCTATGTAATATATAGACGCTATATTGCCCTGTTTGTTTTTAAGCATGTTTCATATAGGGCTATTGGCACACACATAAGCGCGTGTTTGCTAAATCGATGTAATCAACTACACGGAAGCACGATGTACGGACCACTTTTCATGAATGTTCATACTTCACCATGCATGTTACGATTAGGTGGACTAGATTTACGCTCCTTGATCCCCTGTGGGGCCTGAAAGTGCCTGCAATAACTCAACGCATGAAACCTAGGGCTCAGTCGTGTACATTCATTTAACCGCTTACCTTGCAATTAGCTCTAGTCGGTGTAAATGGGCTTATATATGCTACCTTCAATGGGAAACAATTGGATCAGTATTGGTACCGAACACATTATGTGTCGTTAGGCAAACCTAGTAGCTTTGACACTAAAAAAAAAGAAGAATTGTTATCTACAGTGAAACAAGAGTAAAAAAAAAACTGACACAAAAAAGGAACGCATTCGGCCGCGTGGTTACTCTCATTTTAAACGTGTGGCCACAGGAACACGTACGAAAAGTTTGCGTCTAAGCTCCAATCTCTGTTTGTTTATTTAAATAAAGATACATTTTCAGCTTTCTGACAGGAAATCAGTTCTGACTCTAGAAATCAAATCTGTGGCGGGTAATCAGAGACAAAATCCGACCATCAAGGTTAGGACAGTGAGTGTCCTAAAATACGATATATTCGTTCTAGTAAACTCCATGGGTTTGGCCATCGATTTTATAAAAGGCGCTAACGACCAGCTGAACCGAGCGGTAACTGACGTACTCAACGAATAAACCATTTCTTACCTCAGATCTCCGTGCACTCGCTTGCGAATCCCTCTGGCTAGATATTATTGCGAACTACCATTATGTTTTTCCCTTTTTTATTTATCTCAGCTCAATCACTTTGCTTGACAAAACGATAACCTGATGTTTGGATTATTTAAGATTCAAGTCTATTGCTAACGTGTACCCATTTTAACCGTAGACGGGTAGTAACTTTTAGGTACATCTGTGATTCATGCTTATAAGTTAATATTGTAGTTTATAGGGATGATTATAAGACGCGCAGCTGGTCGTCCCCCGACAAAGAGTAGGACACTGCGATTTATGGTTTTAGTAAAGAAAGTTCTAGAAAATAATTTTGGAATAATTGGAATAACTAACAATATTCATATTCGACAGGTAATCATCAACGTACCGCGTTAGGACGGCACTGGGCCGATACGTCTTTCTCAGTTGTTTTTGTTAGACCATATATATGTATATACATATATAAACTGCAATCAATGTTTCATTCTCATTATCACCGCTTCTGACAGTCGTATAGAACAGACTTTCCGTCTTTATCGTATCTGCGACTTCTACACGAGGCGTAATTACGTGCAAATACCGTTTAAGGTCCTGACATATTGTGCATTTACCTAAAAACATATTAATATAGTTATATTTAATAATAACAATTCATGAGCTTTATTTCCTTTTTTTTTCTAAGACGCCTGTCGACGTGTGGCAGTATCATTAGAGATACGCAAAGAGCTGGTTGCATAAGAAGCGTACGGCATAAGAGCAAACTATTTATATGCTACTAACTATAGGTGATTAGTACTGCAATGCCAGCCACAACTGTCTATTCCCCTTTTACCGTCCTACAACAGTATCATCTACGAGACAATATACGATGTGTAGAGAAAAATAAAGGAAAACAGACTAATACTAAAGGTCCTCAAACAGCCTCGACTTACGCCTCCGTCCTTTCCAAAAATTCAAAAAGCAGCGGAATCCACTGTTAGCGGAATAATTTAGCCTAGGACACAAAAGTATGATGTCAAAAATGGCTCGTTACGTAGATGCATAAAATTAATCCAGAAATACGATAGGGCCTTACAACGTAAATTAGCATACAATCCAGCCGTAAGGACTCTCTAAGGTAAACGTGCAAACTTGTCTTAGATATGCAACTACTCTTCTGCAAAAATTAGGAAAACGCGGTGGTGATGCTAAATTGAAAATTTCCTGTAATCAAGTGTCGTAACCCCATATCGAAATGCGTTCTGCTTTTTGAACTGCTCCGCAGTACAGCTATAAAGAAAACGTGTGCTTTGTACCTTCAAACAGATGTATATTCAATTTAGTGGGTATTGTAATAATCAGGGGCAAGTTTGCCAGCTGGCGACGCTTTTCATTCACTGATATAGTCGCAGCTGAGGAGAATCGTTATACATATCCAAACAGCGTTCTAACGCCGCCTCAACGCGTTGATCAGACAAGACAAATCGCGCCGGTTCTATAGGAAGTTTATCGTATTTAGGTTGTGAGCACTAAGGCTACCCAAACAATTCTATCTTCACTGTGGATCAGGTGGTCTATTATACTTGAGATGATCATTGGGAATAGCACTAGGTACTCGACAGCTCGGGATATTTACTATAGAAAGTATATTAGTTGTCGTGAATACCCGTTTATTTGGCTCGTCGGTGTAAATAAGTTACTTAATTAGTTATCATCACAAATCGTGTTTGTTTCTTTATGGATTATTATGGACTGTTTTTACGATACATTGTTTCAACCGAAAATATGGTTTTTACAATCTGTTACCACGACTGAGACTTAATAATACTCTCAGGGCATTTGAGTTATAATTGATTTAAACTTTACTTCAGGCAAAACTGCTCATGGTGTCGATGTGAAAACTGAGGAGCTTCAGAACATATAGAACAAATAATAGAAATAATATAGAAATATAGATTTGTGACTCTGTGGAGCGTCACTTATTTATTAAAACTGTCTCTTTGGCTTTCTAGTACATTCACTTACCCCTACCGTGAGTATGGTGCGACCTGTTGTTTCGTAGGTAAACTTTAATTTAGACATACGCTTTTATATACGTACTGCTTTGATCTTTTACCAGCAGTACTAAGGTAAATCAACGTGCCTAGCTTTGTGACGGGCACTGCCGTTAAGCATTGCTTCATACTGACTCAATCTCAGCGCATCAAATACGCTTAAAGAGCTTTCTGTGTCATCATTGCCACGTATCTGACTGTACGTCCTCAAATTAGGAACGCATCGATGTAAGCTGAAAAAGACCGGTATTATTTTGGCGAGCCCTTGCTTGTTCTACCCAAGAGTCTTCGCTAAACGCATTTAATTGCCCCAGTGCATTCGTGTAAATAAGAGCACCGCTCAGCACAACAGTAAAGTAGGCCGCTTACAAATAATTGTTAAGCGTTTGTGAAGATATACAGAGAGCTGAAGTGTCTTCACAACAGAATACCTGAACAGCACCGGTTATTAGAGTGACTCTGTACACTGTTCGAATGATATATGCGCGTCGAAGGCTACAACCTTTCAAGTTTATGGTATTCATACGGGATTATTCAATTGCTCAGAGGATCTTTCTATTTCTACTTGTCTGCGTATGGAACGGTATGTTTAGGTGCTAGATTTAGAGCAACGAGCAATGGCTTACGTTTTTGAATAACTAGGATACGCACGACTGCATTTGTTTCGCCCATTGCCAAGTGTTGCTCAGTAATTATCTAACTATACTATTAAAGTACTCCAATTTTGGACAACCGAGTCCTATCATTGGCAGGTAGACTCCGGTAGGTTGCGTTGCAGTGTCATATGCCGAAATGATTATCAGATATTTAGGGAGGTCTGGTATTTGGTCAACTTCATGGGCTCTTGTCATAAATTAAAAAAGAAAAAAAATTACTGATCTTTGTTTTATGTTTACCTATAATCGACTCGTACTATTAGTCAAAAATGGCTATCAGATGAATAGTTGTGGCCGCGATTATGAGTATTATCAACACTTGCCAAAGAAAGAAGAACAGAGTGTTTTTTTTTTCTTGTGTGCACGATGAAAAACAGGACGATAACCTTATTCGATTGATGCAAATTCGTCCTTTCCTTTCAGTATCGTATTGGCATGACGCAAGACTTTCTTAGAAGTTATACTAGCGGCGCACGTAGTCGAATTATCATTTTCCGGAACTGGACGTTAAGTCGGGGTTATCTGTGTTTTCAAGGAGGTGTCTTAGGAGGTTAACATGTAGCTCTTAGCCAAATTGCTTGCTGGTGTTCGCTTTTAAACGCTCGGCTATACCCAATAATAAAATATAGACAGAATCAATATTTCGAGAGCATCTAAACTAAATACTTCGGGTTTGACGCCACTGTTGGCTTCCAGCATGAACTGAAATGTGTCTACGTCTTCTTCGAAGCTAACCTAACCCGACTATGACTAGGAGACGAATGAGTCAAGAAAACATCGATAGTAGCGAACCCTATCTATATGTTCATCAATTGCACACAGGAATTATACCCCTTAATATATGACCCCTTGTTAAAAGGGCTCAATCTAACAGTTGGATGATCGTATGAGAATCGTTAAAAGAAAGAGCACCGTTACAAAGACAGGTATATACGTCGCTCCGATACAAAATGATCCGGTGCAAGATAACAGTTTGTGTGACGGGCAGGAAAGGCTGTTATCAATAAGAAAGCCCCTTAAAACTTAGGTCGGGCAGTAATGTTTTTCCAATAATGCCATAGCCGTAGCTAAAGTCGCTACAGATAAACGTTAAAACAAAAAAAAAAAAAAAAATTATGAAAAATATATATATATATATATATAATGGGAAGTATTCAAGTAAGAGTATGTATTGCTTTATTTGACCTAATCTCACGTTAGAAGAGTTAAGGCTCGTAGGCGAATCGGAGCGTCTAGGCTAACAGGCTTTTTTTTTTTTTTAGAAGTCAACGATATGATTATTAAAGTTAATGTACTGACTAAAACGTTTCGGACGATGCGGAAGCAATGGCCTTTGTCAGATTACTTGTGATCAAGATGTTTTCTAAGCAATAAGATACTGGTCAGCTGAATAAGCTGATACCGTCTTTCTGATAAACGATTTAATTGTTTTATTAAGTCAAATAAAAATTCGATAATAAATAAGAATGTTTTTTTTTTTTTATAATTATGCCTTTACCAAAGCTGCATTCATATAATAGAACGATATTGAAGTCCTGTCTTCCTTGACTATATCACAAAGCACCGATACGGATCATAATAATGGTACTATTTAATTAAACACAGTGGCGTGTTATAAAGCATCGTTCTGGTCATGAAAAAAATCGATACATCCTGTTTGATTCAGACGGCATAAATATGAACGAGAGGTTACGAAGTTCTTTCATTTCTGGCTTCCTGTTTCTTCTGAAATCCTTTCGTAGCGAATAATCGTCCTGCAAAAAAGAGGACATCTCTTTTGCCGCTGAAAAAAAAAACCTATTCATTTCAATTCTTGGCGTGAATTCTTTTTTAGCAGATTACACACTACATCGGAGCAAGCTTTCCCAGCCATCTTCAACCGCTCCCTGGTTTTCCATAATAATAATTTCAGTGACCAGACTTACACATCTGCTTACGTGCACGTCTGTGTTTAAACGTTCGTTTAAGATTCCGTGCACGTTTTATTAAATACATTTTTTGTCGCATTGAAAGGCTTCCACATGGTGTTGGACAGTGTGTTACGACCATCGTGTTCATGCATTTACTCTAGACTGTTTACATGTGGATTCGAATTGTTTGTCGACAACTTCTTCTGTCCCACTGCAATCTTATGTCTAAAACTAACACCAATGTAGGCGTTGTATATGATGAAAATACGTGTTCTTTGTATACGACCGGTAAAAAGATAAGTGATGGTTTACTGGAAACTATAAAACGTTACAAGATCTTGAAGGTCTAGGTAGCGTTGGGCAATTTTTTTTCAGCCATACGGAATTTATCCTTATTTTTAATTTGACCGCGAAATTGTGCTAGTGATTTATGTCTGTTGCCGTGAGTCAATAAACACGGGACGATATCTGCATCTAGCGGAAGGGTAACAAAACAGCTGTTTGAGTTCGAGACAGCTTTTGTGCTTGCTGAGCTACAGTGCGGCGATGCTTGCCATCGCAGGAAGGCACCGAGGCAGACGATGATCCCAAATCGCAAATTTGTCCTAAGGGAAGTCAGCAAAAAAAAAAATACTGTTTTAACACTTTTTTTTTTTTGCTTTAGATTGCTTGCTTGCTCGCTCGCTCGCTGACCAGTATTGCAAGATCTAAACATCTGTAACTTAATGAAGCAAGATAGGGCTCAGTCGTTGCTTTTTTCGGTACTCAAAACTATGACCCAGGCGTGGTAAACGTGTTCAGTTTTACGTTCGGACTGTGCTGTCCAAATGCAAAACGAAATCTAATCATGCTTGATTCTGAACCTAGGCAGCCCACGTATGGCTAAGCTCAGTAAACGAATAACACCGCTGTGGGTAGTTGAATTCGAATGTCGGGCTGCGGATGGGAACGATGCTTGTGACACCCGTCTATCCAAGGCTTGTTCCTGCACATTTGGCTTCGTTTAACGATTGGAGTCAAATAGGGGTTTGCATTCAATCATTTTTTCTTTCACATAAAGAACTTATGGCAAAACAATTCCAGCGATCACGACCTGCTCAGAAATGTCTACATAGAAAGTTAGCATATCTTTTCCAGTTGTCGTCAAAGCTTGCTCTAGAGCACCCCCTTCTCTACCCCATTGTATAAAAGGGCTCATCTTTCTATCGTGTCTGTAGCGACCTGCTATTTTGAAGCCGTCGACGATGCTACTTTCACAGGAAGATCGTGCAATACAGGATACAATGTTTCGATAGAATGTAGCGCATGCTAGTTGGATGTACAGAGAACTAACTTTACATAGGGAATTATTAAATATTAAAAGGTGCCAAAATTATTTAGGGATAAATCTTATATCTGGACTTTATGTTTTCGTTTCTCCTTCCGTATTTTTATTGAAAAATTTCAAATCCAAATAAGTATTAGTTTAAAATAAAATGTTTCATTCTCGATTCGTTAGTACTGATTACGTTTTCGCTGATTTATTCGACGGCGGCATATGCAATAACGATTTGGTTGTAGGTTATACTTCACAAGTTACTTAATAAGGACACCGCAGGCTACTTGACAAATGCGTAATAAACTGCTCGCAAGAATGCTGCTATAGCTATTTCGGCAACTGACGCTCAGAGAGGAACTTTCATTTTCAGTCAAACTGCTTTTGTCGGAACTTTCGTCTGTACTAAAGCTTATATGGACTGAGCTAAGGTTTAGAATTGATCATTTGCGATGAAACTCAGAATTATTACCGGGACTGGGGCATTTTTGTGAGCTAGGGCTGTCACCCAAGCACCCGCTCTGGAAGGCCCGGGGTGATTCATTTTACCTACCAGTTTCCACCCTGTCTTACAGGTAGTTTGCTTCGCTTACGTTAACCGTATCTATTGTTGCCTCAGAAGGTTCACTGTTAACGTTCTTGGGCTGTAGCGCTATGCGGCGTCAAATGTTGGCTGACATCTATACGAACGTTTTAACGAAACATAAGTATTTCGAATGTAGTTAAATGTTGTGTATACATTTACTTTTCCCTTCGGTGAACCTAAATTAAGGCACTCGCCTTGCAAAGCACAATAATTACACTGAAAAGCTGTAGCAGGTATCCCTAACCACCGTGATATCCTTAAACAATAGAGTAAGCCGAAAAGGACACTATAGCTTTACGAGCGTTATGGTTTAAAAGCTTTTTCGGCTAATAGATCGAGTATTTAACATTAGGCTGTGACTTAAAATAGCCGATGTCCATTAAAAAACTTTTGAAATAGAACCCATTAGGAAGGAACTTTTATGGAGAGTTTGGTTAGACCACTTCCAAGTGACAGTCTGCCTAGAAAAGTGTCGAAACGTTTCTATGGTTCGACTAGGAACTAGGAACGACCTATTATGCTCGGTCTGTTTATCTAAACATTACTGGAACCCGATATTCACCATTTTGTATCACGATAGTGCGCTTTTCAAGCTTGATTTTTAATGTAGCCTGCTATACTTGCGTCCTTTGATATTTGTGATTTGGCTCATTGGGTCTTCTAAAGAACATTACCTGGTAGGAACACTTCAGCATCGTCTACCTGTCACAAGGACAGTAGATGATAATAATTATTTACTAATTTCATAATCTGGTTTTGAATTTCTAGCCAGTTTTAGCCATGAAGCCTTAACCAATGGATTACTAGCGATCGACGGCAATGGGCTTGTGTCCTGTAACCAGGTAAGATACTACCTTCATCAACCCTTTGTCTCTTTGGAAGGTTTCCAATCCAAAGTAAATCAAGGGTTTCTAAGGATTCCCGTTTTAACAACATATGTTCTTATATTCGCGGGAAACTTTCAAGGTAGACGTGGGCCGAAACCAATGGGTAGGCATGGCATATGATAGAAAGGAGATCGACCTTTGCGAAAGGCGCATTCTAAGTTGCTTTTTAGCAGTACATATCGTAGATATGTAGTAGCACCGGCTTAAGTGTTTGCAAAAATAATGGTAAAAACACATCTGTCCAGGACTGTCATTACATTCAGCTTTTTTCGTCTACTGGTATTTCGCGGTCCGAGGGATTGTTCTATAGTCAGAAGCTTATCAAAAAGAACTTCAAAACAATACGAAAATGTCCTTTTTCGAGAACGTCGATCTCGTGTTCCTATTTCGTTCCGTAAAACTCCGCATTCCTTTTTTTTTTTTCTTTGTTATGGGTCACGTTTACATGATCACTATCCGTCCGCTCGTTCGCGCGACGAACGGAGAGGCAATTATTGCTGATACGACTCTTTCATTTCCTATTTGTCCATATCATGTGTTTCCGTGAGAGCGAAGAGGAAGCAGAAAGCTGACTTCCTCGGCGATTCTTTGCGTTTGTCGCAAACAAAGAACGACCCATTCAGTAGCAGCGGTTTCGGGTCACAGTCCGCGCTCCAAAAGACAGATGCAAGCCGATAACTCTACAAACCTCCAACTGTAACCTCTAACGCCTGCGCTCTTGGGCCAAACTGAAGGACGCTTTTACAAATTATTTCCTTTCTAATCGCAGACCGACCCTCGGAATGATCAGTGTGGTCGAGTCAGTCGAACAGCCATTCATTGTTCGGTCATGGCAGATGATTGAGACCTTACTTAGATTGACTATTTGACTTAGATTGAAAAGCTTGATTTGACTTAGATTGAAAAGCACAATTTGGCCAATGAAGGCGGTTAGCGTACGTCGCTGGAAGCGCGAGCAGTGAACCAAACGAATTAGTGATCACGCCTCCACCAAACGGCGTAATAGAACGTAGGTTTTTGTACATAACAAAGGCTACAAGTAGGTTTTGATTCCGTTTAATTCATTAAAAACATAAAAATTAATCGAGCTCATTAGGGCTTAGTAAACCCCAAAGTTCAACCGGTTCTCAACGATAACTTTTCTCGGTATAGTTGAATCTGTATTTACTAACTTCATGTGGTAATCAGATATTTTTTTAGCAGGAACTGATTACAGCGAACCGCTTGTATTATTGTTTACAAATGAATGTTTCCTATTTACACAGTTTACTTTCATATTTCTCAATTTTATACATCGGGTGATTGCTTTGCATATTGTGGGGTACAGGGTTAATTGGCAAAAAGGAAAAATAAAATACTCTATTGTGTAACGTAATTCGCATCCTCGACGTACAGGGTGCTTGCTTTATGTGAGGATTCTCAAGGTAAGCAATCCTTTTAATTGTTTCGAAATAATGTTATTTTGCCTCTTTTATCCCAGCAGGTGTTAGAATAAGATCCTTATTTAGAATGTCTAAAGCATTATCTCCTGCGATTTTTGCCAATAAAGTAGGTTATGATATTTTACTTCATTGACACAGCAATTAAGTAAGCAAGTTGTAACTTACGTTAATTGTTTTGTGCGTGGAGGGCTTGCGTTTGATTACGTGGCTATATTTTAACGAGACGCTGTTGAAACCATAAATGTCAAATGGTGGTAAATTATTTATTTAAACAGCCCGCTAATAGCATTTACCTTTTCGAACTTTTTTTTTTTTTTTTTCATATTTTCCAATCTATTTGAGCAACGTTTCGCCCTATTCATTCTTTCTCGTATCTAATTCCTAGGCCACTGAGGCAATGATATACAAATTATATATCTGTACGAGACGTCTAAAAGCTATCTCTGTTTACGTTTATCTTTTGGTGTACAAGCGCCTCATTAAAAAAGCTGTTCTCAACCTGCGCGCAAATAACGACTATGAGCTACCTAACAGCTTTGTTTAACGGCGTGTCACGTTTTCCATTGAATTATATTATTCCAGCTGCTCACAGTTGTTTCCGCTCATGCTGCTATAGTAGCTAATTTTAAGTTCTATTTTACAAAAGAACCTACCAAAGTGGAAAGCACTAAATCCTCTCTCGGTACGTTGTGCCAATAAAAAGTTAAGCTCTTTCAGCCGGTCATCCGACAACCAACTCCGAGAGCGATGATGACAGTGACAGCAATAGCAAACCTGTAGCTATTCAAGAAACGAAGGACTGTCCCTCAGCCTCTATTTTGTCTGCTTTGAAAAAGGCGGATAGTCCGGAGTTTTTTTTTAGAGCACGAACGTTAAAGGAATTTCGAATCCTTGTAATTGTCCTTTGAGGGAAATATCGCTGCAGGGTCCCGGTCACCGCCTTGGTCAAACGAACATGGCTAATATGCGCTCAACGGTACGAACGCCGCTACGGCCGCTGCGCGCATTTATCCTATCTTTGTCTTTGTTTTTGTCTCGGGCGTGCACCTTGACATCTTCTGCTGGCGTTGTTGTTTCTTCTATTGCTTATAAACGGAATTAACGAACGTACGGACCCCATACGACAGGTCTTTCACGATAGCCTCGCTCACTATCATTCTCAAGTTAAAGTCTCCCGCACAGTCAACGAACCAGTAGATTACAATCAATCACGCGGAAAATTCATAGCAGCGGACACGGTACTGATGCATCCACTCGCAAACGTGACACGTCTTGTTTCTTTCACAAGGGAAATCTGGTATAATAGGGATTCCGAGGATAGTGCGCGATGTATAAGCGGAAGACGGCAAGACGGAAGAGGGCAAAATGTATGGGCTGGAGCGTAAACAAAGAAAGCCATGATGATTGACAAGTGGGTGCAAGCCAGCAATTAAAGGCTGGCTATCGCTAAAACTACCAGCACTAGCCTGTCTAGTATTATTGCCGGCAGTGGAAGGAACAGCAGCTAATACTAGGGCGAATTATGACGGTGGGACCAGTCTTACGCGAAAGGGCATAAGCACTTGTCTATTGATGGTTCAAATCGCGTTGCTTTTATCAGATCAGTGGCTATCGTTTTATGTCCTTCAGTTTTGTGAGAAATTCTAGCCGGTTCAGAGTGCTCGGCAGCCGCGGGAGTAACTGGAGTTTGGGCAAAGGGAAACGGTATACGGATTACAATGTCTTGTGCTTTGGTGCTTCGTCGCAATAGATGGCCTCGCCCACGTTTTAGGTGATGTCGGAAACGCCGATTAGGAAGAATCGAACAGGATAATTCGTAGCGCTCTAAGTAAATTTAGGGGACTTCACGGACGGAGGAAATGGGGCCTTGCAGCAGGGTCATCCTAACTCAGCCACAGGTGCGTAGATATTAACTAACAGTCGCAAACAGGCATTTCGTATGTGTATTAGAACTTTTTTTTTTCGATGTGGAATTAGTTTGTAAAACTTAATTAATATTAATCATTTGAAATGTTGCGTGCGTAGTAACGGGCTCATGCAACGAAGCTGGTTTGTCTATAAACTTCATGTTGCGATGGGGCCTAACAAGGTTTACGCTATGGTAATCTATAATAGTGTTTACCCAGAAAAACAACGTATGCCTTTATCGTCCGTAGAGAGAACTTGCAAGGTTGAATCACACTGAGAATGGCCGAACGAGTTCATTGCAAGCGGTTCCTCTGCCGAGCGTCGAAAGTAAGTTAAGATTTTTAAGCGTAAGTTATTATTGTTCCTATTAGTTTGATTAATTTACAATAATCTATTACATAAAGAAGTGAATATAAGCCCTTTTCGAATATTTCATCACTTAAGCGAGCGCTCTTCAGGCGTGCACCCGGGTCCTAAGAGAGGTAGAATAGAAATAATCTGGTGATATTTCTAAAAGAAAAAGCGAATCGATGTAAAGATAACAATAAAACGAACATAGCTTCACGTATCTCAAACGCAGCGACCATATATGGCCATATAGATTATTTTTGTCAAGCCTGTACCCCTTTATTGCTCGTTCCGTAACAAAGGATGCTTTTATTGCGAATCGACGATTCAGGTTGGGTAAGACTCACATAATTATCACTGCATTTGGTAAACATTTTTCCAACACAGCACAATCAGTAATATATGAAACAAAGTTTATATTATACGTATAATCGTTAAGTTTGGGGAAGTTGGGATGTTCAATTCAATGTTAGGCCACGCAAGATATTTTTCGCGAAACACACATCGTCGCCAACCACAATAATGCAATGATCACTGCATTTCGCCCAAAACAAGCTCAAGCACTAATAGTATACCCCATGCTGTCTCTAATCGGCGCTACATTAAGTAAAATGGCTAGTTACCAGAATTTTTTGGAAGCATGGGCCCCTTTATGCCTAATTAATAAGTTTGCCGCTAAGTCTTATATAAAAACTTATCTAGCTACCCTGCGCTTGAAACACCATTGATAATCGGAACTAGCTGGCCAACAGGCTAATTAAGGCTTAACAATAAAGTTAGTGAATCTGCATATTCTGTATATGTCATGTATACATCATGTGCAGATTAGTACATGGTACATGTTGTGCCTGAAAGATTTTCTCGTTCATCTGCATCCTCTATATAACTCTCATCGGTTGGGGCCTTGTTTATCAGAGTCATTAGTATTCGAGCCTACGAAGTTGGCCTACGCTATTCTCGCCAAAGCAATCATCCACAAGATTCTCATTATGACAGTTATTATCCTGCGATTTCGATCACATCATTACTAATACTGCCTACCTCTAGCACCAAATAAAAGTGGCCATATCGGCACAGTGTATTTTACCTTATGGGCCCTTGTAATTTTCTCTAACGTTGCTTATACATAAGGCCAACCCAGCGGAACCCGATGCTAAGATACATCGTGTGAAACAGCTGCGAAGGAAGAAAGCGTAGAAGAGCAGAAAAACAATCGTTAGTAAAATTAGTGGTCGTGGTGATGTGTTTGCGTGATGTGGTCGCTCGAGAGTGGTTAGCCTAGAGACAGCTCCTCTCATTCTCATTGATTTGGTAAATGGCAACTGCTGGTGGAGGACAGCAGACGGTAGACAATACTTGATTCTAACTTTTTCGTAAGGGACAGAGGGGAAACGATTCTTGACTGATCGTGTTCCCCACCACACGATTCTTTCAGTGGTATCTAGTTGGCCTCTAATCGCGCCTTCGAAGACTAGGAGAGAGGGACCGGGGGAGTGGGAGGGGGTAAGGTAACATCCGCAATTGTGCTATATATATTGACTTAGCAGTGGACGTGCGGTTAGCAGAAACGAACAAACATGCCGCGAGTAACGAACGGAATGATGTTCTATTACATTCGCCGGGTCAGGCTGTACAGCAAAGAAAACGTGTCCCACGATAGCCTTGCTATTGTGTGACAAGTAGCGTAAGAGACATAATCATGAATGATTTTCCTATGTAATATAGAGCTTGTTTATCGAACAAGAGAGCTCAGCAAGCATTTCAACTTATTAGACTCATAATAAATCGAATGGATAGAAGTAAGCTTAAAGGCCAACTAATTCGTGATTCATCTAGCCGCTTGCTTTTAAATCAACTTAAAAGTTTTTTTTTTTTGTTTGACATAATCGTTTCTCATCTACAGTGTATACAATTTTCTCTTTAGTAATTTGCAAACGTTATTAGAAATTGGGAAGCTCAAAATTAAATTATGTAATGACAGCCAATCGTTATATACGAACGACGCTGCTGATTACCATCTTCTTTAAGCAGTACATCAGCGAAGAGTGGGAAAAAATCTTCGACCTTTGGCATGAACAGCAAATAAGCACAGTGGCTGATCTCGTTTCCGGCACAGGCAAACAACGAACATACGAAGCCTTTATTTCAACCTCGTACGATACGTAATCACTACTGGCTCTACACTGTTACAGGAGAGCAAATTCAATTGGTAAATTTTGCCACCGAAAAGAAAAGACCCGTGGACAAATGAACGGAGCAAAGGAAAGTGTGGACACAAAAGATGGTAACAATCAGAATCGTTTTACTATAGCTCGCTATAGTTGTATTTTGGGGCAGGAATTTGGATAAAATGCTTCGCATGTGCCTACTAGGGCGTCCCTGACGCACAAGTTTATTCAGTACAACTGCTACTGACTTCAAGCACGACTTCGATTCGAGGTTTTGACCGTTTACAAGCTTGGGCCAAAATACTGTGTATTTCGAACGTCTTCTTAGTTGTAGGAATGAGCGTTAAGCATTAAGATTTCTAGGTTTTCGGTTAATCGCACTCCATATAAAATGATACAGTCGATTCAAATCTGAGCTCTTGTACAGCCATCCATCCCTGTTCCTCTAGTCCTGCAGCAAATTGCTCATTAAAGTGGGTAGGCCACTTTTTGGAAACGCGCTGTCACAATCGAACGGTTTTCCATTTGACATAGCAGCGAAGCACGGTTTCGTCGCAGTTTTCGGAAGAACCTGTTTGTTAATGGATACGCTCTAGAAAGACTAATCGAGGTATGGGTGCCATTTTACCAGACAGAAGACTTAGAACGTTCTCCTTCTCTTTACAATGATAACACTGTCTAGATAGGGGGCGAATCAGCTGCTGTTCTTGTAACCGATGTTCGTATCTATGGTGAATACTTTTCAGCAAAACTCGACCCCTAACTTTGTTTTTCGAGCATTGCGCCGCGCTGAATGAAATGGAAATGGCTATAGGTCGTCCGAACAAATTTGTTTGCTAGACCTTCATAATCTTGAGAGCATATTTTGATCCCGATTTAAGAACTATATTACAAAGCTGCCACAACGAAGGGTGCCTTCAAAAGCGTTAAGGCCTCCTCAAGAGTAACCCAATCATTTTCAATGACAATTTTACAAGGATGAATGATGTTAGCGAAACTGCGAGTTCTGCACAAGGATATAAACTTAGTCCGTTATTGTTCATGCTTCTCATTAATAACTTCCACTCATGACACCCCTTTGTGATGGTGGTCGTATATGCGGACGACTTAGCAATGTACGAACAGGTTCTACATGCAACAGACGCTAACAACCCTGAAAAAGTGATTGGCTGACCTTGGACTTCAAATTAACAAGATCAGGACAGAAGTCATCAAGGGGACAAGAAAGGGGTAATGCCATCAACAGTGAGCTGTGTTGCCTTAACAAAACGACCCTGAAACTTGAAAACTTCCTTGTATACGCTGACAATAATGGTAGGTCCTTCACTGACCGCGAAAGAATGGCAATGTTAGCAGTTGCAACAATAACAAAAAACACAAGCAGGAAAAGAACCAGTGAAAGTCGCAGTCAACATGTTTAATTCGAAGATAGCGCTGACTGCTACATTTGGAGCTCAATTTCTTTAAGAAAAGTTACACATATGCAATCTACGAAATTTTCGACGAATAACACCGGCGTTTTTGTAACTAGGACTCGGTCTCACCAGGACAATTTGACACCATTCAGTGTACCTGTCGGAAGATACTCCGATGTTCATCGAGGGTTCCCAAAAAAAGTTCCGCCTTTCTAAACCCAAACGATATTGACGAAAACGCAAAGATAAGAAGCAAAGTATATACTTTATCCCTCTCAACATTAGCGATAGCTTGCATTTATAAATACGTAAACAAAAACAATCATTATATTATAACGATATGCGCGAGGGCAGCTAGGAAAGTTGCACTTGTAAAGTTTGTAAAGCTCTATTTATCTAGAAAGACCAATCGAGGTGTGGGTGCAACTTTACCAGACAGAAGACCTAGAGCGTGGTACTGGCAAACACCTCCGTTCTTCTTCTTCTAGCTTAATCAGATCAGGTAATTAACTTGCAAATGCCAATGCCAAAAAACATTTACACAATTATATCCTATAATATATGACGCGTATATTGCTTTCTGTGATTTTTATAACTGCAGACTGCATCCATACATAATTCAAGGATGTCCTCAAGCGCACTTCAGCGTACAGCATGGTAAGCGGTTTAGGCATCACAGCGTATCATCTACAGGCAGTAAAAATCACCGGACACCATTATTATTATTAATACGGTTTGCGTTTATCTTTCCGTTTAGAAAGGTAGAAATTAGCGATTCAGCTGAAAACCACTGATTCTTATGAAAGAACTTTTCTAATTAGGTAACGACATCCCAGGCAAAAATTAACAAAGTTAAGTAACATTAAAGCACTAAGATTGTTGCACGATCCTATGACACCTCGGATGATATATTAGAGGCTGAAAAAAAAGAGTGAGATAGTTGAACATACTTTATGAAGGTTGCAGATGAGTGACAGGTCCTATGTGAAATTGCCGGGGGCCAATATTCGACATGCAGAATATATACCGTCCCACATATTAGTGACACTTGTATAATCCCAGATGTAAAAAATTTAAAAAAAAAAAACAAAACAGAAAATTCATCGTAGTATGGCAAGTCGTTGATAAATAGACAAGCCGAATATAAACGGCATATCTAAAAAAGGCTTTCTCTGATTTCGGCGGCATCTAATATCAATGTATACCACGCAAATCCATGCTTTTTTATAGTCTTGCAAACCTAATTTCAATTAAGAATGACAATTTAGAATATTGCTTTTGAACAATTAGCTCTTTGCTACTTAAGGTGTCTAGTCAGATCCGTAAATCTACTAAGGGATCTGTCCTACAGAAAGTTTGAATTTATAATTTAACGTAGTTGCCGGTCTAGTTATCTAGAAAGAAAGTGGTACATATTAACGAATCTAGCTGCAGCATTAGAAGATATTGAAGAACAATTGTATTACGCTAATGTAAAACGACGCTTGGTGTTATTTATCGACTGTTCAAGCCCTTGGCGACGACTTAGGTGGATAAATATACGCCTACTGAGAAAACGGTCCATGTATGCTTGAAGAAATAAAGTATGTAAACAAATATTCTTTGATACACGGCACGTGCGCCCTCCATAACAAAGTAAACATCTGTGACCTTTTAATTAGACTCTAATTAAAGCATGTTACTAACTGAGTCGAGCCTGCGTTCAGGGCGTGCGTTTCAGGTATTGCAAAATATAAACATGCACAGAAATGCATCAGTCGTCCTAATGACCTGGCGCTAGATGACATCAGGGTGGCCGAAAGACACATTTCACTCGTCTCTCCAAGTCGTTTGCCTTTTCCCCTGTCTGTGCCGTATTCAATAAACAGCTAAATACAAAGAGGCACCTGCCAAAACACCTACTATCAAAGTCGTGATCGGCCAAAAGAACGAAACTAAAAACAAGATGTGTTTGGATCTATCACCTTTCTGATAATGATTTCCGTATGTGCTGAACCGCGCAGGCATATGTCTTCGTAAGGAATGAAAATACTGGTAGAAAAATATGTGGGTCGTTTGTACGCCCAAATGCCCCGTAACCAAAAGTGTGGAAACCTGTTAAGAAGAGGAATCTTTTGGGTCAAGGATTCTCCCATGAATTTATTTCCCAATGCACTCCAGCTGAGCTTACTAACCCTCGAAGGTGATATACTCTAATACCTAGAGAGAGAGAGAGAGAGACCTTACCATCCTCGAAAACTTGAATCCCTCGTAGCACTTCGATAAAGTGTCGTACGGATTCGGACTAAAGCCACTGATGTACACCAATATCTTCTCAATGGGCTGCTTTGTCGAGCGCATACTGGGAACAACATCTGCTCGTTGGTTTGCTGGTAAAAAAGATTTTTCAGTTTTTCGGCCGGCAGCGTTTTTTGCCGGTTCACTTCTCAGTCCACTTCGCACCGTCTTTGTGTGTCCAGTTTGTTAGCACTGCTATCCATATTGCAAGCACAGCTTTCGGTAAACTCCTGCATGGCACCTATGGTACTGTAGCGGCGAACAGGGCGTGGGATCTGTCACAGAGTTTCGAGATATAATCATTTTATTCACTGCTAGAAAACAAAGCCCTTTCTTTCCCTTCATTACGAGAAGCAAAGAAAGCCTTAGCACTGTCTGCTAATTTCACACGTCACAAACCAAAGCGACATGTTGTTCGAGGAGGTTCCAGTGAGTTGATGTCAAGCACACCAGCCATGAATCTCCGTTTGTGCTTTTGCAGACAAGGCACTTCTATTGTTTCTAAGCTACCTACGAACAGGCCTATTAGACAAAGCTATATATAAAGAAAAGGTGGTGCTTTGTATTCATCCGAAATGAGAATGGTTGAAGCGCATTGAAAAAATTCGGATTTCCCATGCACTTATGCACGCACGCACGCACGCACGCATGCATGCTGAATTATGTATTAGTAACTTGTTAGTGACATAGGACACGGGCTTTGAATCTAGGACCGAAACTGATTAAACGAGATTCGTAAGCATTTATGACATCATATAAAAGCACGTCTTCAAAAAGCGAGACGTTTTAAATTTCCTGTTCTTAACTATAATAGGGGTGCTTAATAGTTCTTCCAATGATTGACAGTATATAGAGCTATACATAAAGAAGTTGAAGTAACCTTTTTGCTTATTCGCTTACGGTGTTTCAAACGGATATCCGTTGCAGATAAGGAACTTAGGCGCAATAGTAAAAGGTAATAGGTAATAGGTAGAATGATGACGCCCCAGAGAAAGGGTCTCTCACGTTCCCAGTTATAGTCATGCGTCTTGTCGCTTTTATTACAGATCCTATTGAAAAAAAAAGTAATAATATGCAACCGCTATGAAACTAGGACAAATATTCCGGCAGTTGTAAAAGAAAACATAATATGTTTTAGTTATGTAAGCTTTAGTACGGTAACCCGCGTTGTGTATAGGCGAAACAGTCTATTACAATGAATGTTACCGTAAAGTCTTGTTTTTAAAAGTGGCGTTTGTCCAATATATGTCCATTGGGTTTTTTGGATAATTGACTAGTAATTTCGGTCTAGTGAATATCCGAGCCACTATACTAGTGGTGGACCTGTTATATCGTCAGATAAATGCTCATTGCTCCAGCCAACAATCATGGATAAGATATATATTTACGTCGTTACGATGTTGTTGTTAAACGTATCATAACGGCATGGATAACAGTAGTTCCTTTGTTGCTGCTCACACAACGATCTTGTGTAGTTCGCTCGTTTTGTTGTGCTTCATGCAGTACCTTTATACGTACTGGCACTATTGCTACGACAGATTTGCAGATGAATCCTTGATAGCCATGGGCATATCTATCTATCTATTCTATCATCTGTATGTATTAGATATTAATACGGTGGTGTGTATGTATATGTACATGCACACCCACGCATACGCATCCCTGAAACGTTGGTTATTGCAAAATAATTGTCGCATCTATCGTTCGTTTGTTAGCAGTAGCCAAGCAGTAGCCGGTGTGGTCGGTACGCGAACAGGAAGCCAAACAAACAGCATGTTTTAGGATTGCAGGGTCATGATGACAATTTGCAACCCTCTCCTCTTTCGCGTCCGCCTTGCAAACGGAATATATAGGTATATACCCGGCCAGCGTTCGCCACCGTTCTGTGGCCTGTAGGGTATCAGGCCTTCCTTCTTCACTCTAGTCGGTTCCTGTTGGCATTCACATTCGTAATATTCTCAGCCATTCTATCCTGACCGTCCTTCGCGAACTCCAGACTCGGCTTCTTCTAGAACCTACTGCAAGGAGTGTTATCGGCTAGTCGATCGGTAGAGTCAGCAACGTGCGCCACAAGAACGTAACAATATAGTCAAAATACGTACACATCCTTGCGTGAGTAATCTTGCATGTGTAAACGTACGTCATCCAGTTATATAATAGGCAACGGCACCGGACAGACAATAGAGATATTCACAATAAAGATGGTGCATTTTGGCTGCATTGGTCGGTCATCGGGCGTTGGGTGAGAACGTCAATAAGAACAAGAGGAAGATTTGGCAAAATAAACGATAGCTACTGTCGGGCCATTCCATATTATCAGCGTGCGGTAAAGTGTTATGTCGTTGTCATCATTGCAGCGATGCAACTGCTTAGAAAGGCTGTATAAGAGTAGCCGGCAGCGGGAACCCCTACGCAGAAATCTACTTAACGAAAAAAGCGACTCTCGGCTACATAGCATTTGTCAACACTGTTGTTCGAGCCTCATCGCAATGATTGCTGCGATGAGTCCGCGTCATCATCACTATGATCCGCGAATGAAGCCAGACCCGACAGTATACATAAGTACATATATAAGACATTGCTAAGTGGAAAACTTGCCGGCTCGTCATTTTGCTCATCACAACGTTGGTAATAATAGTTTGACCAGTGATATACGCTTTGACGATGTATATAAGATACATATAACTAGATATAATACGTTTATGTATGGCACAATACGATGCAAGCTTCATTTCGTTATTGCTTTCCTACTAAGCTTCTTCTTTTTGTTCTAAGCGTTGTATAGATTAGACATCTTGTTGTTTATCTTCTCTACTTTTTCGCGTAATGGGTCTCCCGTGTAAAATCATAATGTGATGGTTTATGTAGTTCAAAGCTGAAATATATGTGGACGACATTTTCCTATACCTAAAAGTAGTAACAGCGTTGGAGTGCACTAAAATCTCTAAACTGTTTATCATTGCCCAAGCCAGCCGTAGCGCTTATCAGATAAAAGACATTCTCTTCGAAAACGACCCATTACGGTCAGCGATGGCCAGCCAACATATCTACGTGGCTAGCATCTGTCTGCCATATAAAATACGCTGTATCATCGTGTCCTTGTCTCTGAAATTCTACGATACCTGTTCGTTTAATCTCGACCACACTAGCGCACCCTGCATCAACTGCAACAAATCATTAATATTGGTAAGTGTCTAGGTTTTAGTTTACTCCAATTTATATCCAATTCTTTTATTTATTATATATATAATAAATAAAATAGACTTCGTTAACTGTCCATTATATGCGTGCCGGGGGTGTGCGTATCTTTACAGGGAACTGAAATGGGAGAGACAGATAATCACTGAGATAAAGTGCTTTTATTTGATGATGATAATTATTTAGTAAATTTGGACTCATTTTAGATTCTGGCACCAGTTTCATTAAGCACAAGTTCTTCTATGCAAAACTACGACAGCTAAACTGCCAGTTCCTTGGTTGCCGCTTTTAGAAAAAGCTCAGACGTCATGACCATTGTTTGCACAAAGACGTGCTTAACGGCACAGGACATGTGCAAATAATATAAACCCAGCGAACTATTAATTTTCTAAAACAAATTAGGAGTCACCAGATCCAAGTTCTCCTCATTGTAAAGGTGTCGACTGAGTATCGCTAAAGCCTACAGACGTCCATAAAAACCTCGTGGCCTACACTAGTGATTTTAGGTCTGACGCTCTGATTTTGGTTCAGTGGATCGCCCCGCGTGCGATTGTCTGGTTTCTATGAATTTTGCGAGATCTCGGCATGAATTTGTAGCAGGTGCAAATAGGCTTGTTTTATAAAAAAAAAAAAAAAAAAAAAAAAAAAAGGCAAATTTAAGACGTCTATTTAGTCTAAAGCATCGTTGTCTAAAACGGATTGTACAGATTATAATGTAATATGCGTTTCACGAGTGAAGGCTTTAACAGAAACCATGATCAACATAAGCAATTTCGAAGCTTGAGTTCCTCGCCGGAATGTTACGGCTAGTAACTTCTATGGTGATTTGAAGCCTTCACATTAGTCCAGTTCTCAGCTATCCCCGATCAGACTAAATATGCTATCATTACATTCCCGAATTATAGTATTTTCAAATTTATTTCCTCTGAAGTACCGTCAGTAAGTTTTTAGGGATGATAGATTCAACCCGCTCACGTTCCAAGATTTCCAAAAAAAATCCCAAAACATAAAATCCTTTGGAGTCCATCCACTCCCACACGTCATACCACACATTGCCGCATCCCCAATATGTACACCATACACAAATGCTAATCTCACAAATACCATACAGCGCTAGTATCGCTTTTTTCGCAGTAAATATCCTTTAACCATGACATACGTTTACTTGTAAGGCTCCTATAAAGAAAAACTATCACTCAATATATATGTCAAGCCATCAGATACATGCACATATCTATAACACAAGATTCAATATGGCCTTCCAAATCTCTAATCATATAGTTAATTGCACCATATTACATACGGATTTATTTACAAGTGCGGCTAATTTTTTTTTATTAAATTAGTACTTCGTTATTCTGTTTATGATTTTTGTTGATATATCTAGTCCGCGATAGCTGTAGCCGAAAGTTGGCGTTACACTTATTGCATCTGACACCCCGTAAAGTAGAATGTATGCCTTGCTGGTGACGTGCCTTTGTCCATAAACGAAGCTATGCACAGCTCGTACGCATATGGCGTTTCACCCATGCGCTGTCTTTTTTGCCGAAGCTTTCGACTCGTGTGGGTGAATCTTTTATCGCAATATGAGCGTTTGTAGGGCTTTTCTCCGGTGTGGCTCCGCGTGTGGGCGGTTAGCGTGTTGGCATGGCCTGATGAGTAGGTGCAGTGTGGACAATAGAGGGGCCGCACTCCCGAATAGGAGCCTTGAGGTTGTCCTTCTGCCAGATGACCTTATCGCACGATTCACATTCGAGCGTCCTCCCCGTGTGGACGCGCTTCCACCGATCGAGGTGACTGCGGTTTGAGAACGGTGTTCAGCGAAATCGATATTAATAAGGCCTTTGGCCTGTATGAATACAGGCGGACAGGTCAACATAATTACGTCAGCTGAACACCTTAATCCACACGGTACAAACAAACGACGGCACTGTTTGGCAATGGAAATTTTTTCCTGAGACAGATACTCGGATCATCGCGTACTACCGTAGCTTATGTAATACGTACTTTATTGATTGACACTTGAACAACAATTCATGGGGAAATGAAAGTAATTGGGGTGGCTTGCTATCGGTCCATCTAACGTGCCTCGCTGTTTGCATCCGAATCCATCGAGGAAGTCATAGACAATTAAGCTTGTTGCGTACGGAAAAATCATAGATACTGGCTAGCAGAGGTCCTCCAGTATCGGGGATACCAATGCATTTCTTTCGGTTTTCGTTCTGAATGAAGTTTGCGTAGGGGAAAACGGATTTACCCAGTATCATTCCGAGATAATGGATTAACACATCGTTTGCTATTCCTGTGAGATGATGCAATCGTCTTTTGAAAACAGTACATTTCCGAAGTACAAACTGCAAAACTATATATGCTATATATCAAATAGTTAGTGTATTATATCTAACAACAAGTATTATTGCTTGTAAGCTAGTTAGCACATGTCTGAGGGTGTAGAGCTAGCTATTGATTAAACCTTGGGTTTTATATAGGCTACTATAAGGGCCAATAAGATAAATAATGTGGCAGCTGCTAGTTAGAACCCTATCAGATTGATTCGTGGCGAGGGCCAGTCGTATGAAGTAAAGGTTAACGGCAGTATGTAACGGTCCTAGGTGTTAGGCAAAATATGAGGTTTTGAGCGACTGCCTAAATATATATACCCTAAAATTAGATTATCGGTTTTTTAAATTATATTATATTATTTAACGTCTTAAGTTTCGACTTTAAATCTAGTGACTCTATATCTCCATGCCACAAAGTAAATAAAGCCTTTTATTATGTAACGCCATTAATGGTCGCACTTAGACTTTTTAGAGTTCGATTTTACTGAAACATATGGGTATCGTCGTACATATATCCACACACATTAGGTTGAGGGCAATATTTCGAAAAATAATTTTCAAAATAGCTGTTATTAATATCTAACTAAATATGTTATGAAGTTGTTTTTTACATTATAGTATTACAATTATATTTCGAACAGCACAACGTAACGATGTTTTTATTCAAATTTCTATTATACCTAACAATAATATTATTATATAGCTGCTTTATTTTTTTTGTAACGGATGTACAAGTAGTCAGTCGTGTTCGCTTCTTTAAAAAAGTCAACTATTTTTTAACAGTCAATTCCGAAGCCCTACTACGTGCGTGTCTATATATGAGAAATGCGCCTGTTTATCATTTTCTGAGTCCCGTGTCGTTCGCGTTTACCGGTTTAAACAGAAATATGCCCAGAGTGAAAGAAAATCAGAATATGGAAGATGTGACCTTTCCATGGCTGAGGGCTTTAGAAATTAACAATCATATAGAATCAAGATATTGTTTTTTTTTTCATACATGCCTTATATGGCATGTTTTTTCATCTGGACGCCCCGCAGGCTATATGAAGTTCCTCTCTTTTCCTATGATAGACGCACGATTCAGACTCGAACCCAGCTGATATACTCAGAAGTCGCATGCGCAATACGACCCATCCGTGAGCCATCTCGGATTCAGCTTTTCTACAATTGTCTGCAGCTTTTCACGTGCTCTTTCCTGGCAGCTCTGATAAAATAGCCTTTTATGGGTTATTCTACATTATTATACGGGTGATCCTTTCGGCACTAGTTCTCCGTAAACAAAGGCCGTTGCTGCTTTGACCGTTTCCCTCCGTTATATAGATTAGGAATCGACGATTTACCAATTTTTTATGGTTCCTGTCTGCTGTCGTTGGCTGTACAGGAACGCCACTGAAAAATGTCTAGCTTTTCAGGTTCCGTGCCCAACGAACCAACCGTTTTCTTGGTTATAATGGAACAATAGCGACGGCGTAAACAGTTCGGGCGGGCGGGGGCAGAAGTCAAGTGCACTCCCCAGGAACGGGCTGGCCTAGCCCATGTTTACGTTTTGCCACAAGCCCCACCCGAAATCTTGACACGAGCCGGTGATGTTTGCTGATACCCCAACCGGAAATTGCTCTCTCCACTTGCGATCACTGTAGCAGCTTAATTCGGTAGTACGGCCACACTTACTGTACTTAAAGATTGGCCTGCTATGTAAAGTGTCCAAACAGAGACGCAATGCTTCGAGCGTGTGAATGTATAAGTAGCGTAGTAACTCGATGAAGTTACGGTAATGTGAAGCTCATCACAGTTTCAAAAAAGCCCTGCATTTATTAACACTTTGTTGGCATGGCGTTTCTGTATTGGATTTTTTAAACGTCATGAGCTCGTATGGGCAAATAATTCAAAAGCGTAAATAATAGGTAATTATTGCTGTTGTTGATAGCTTCTTGTATGGCTGCCCCATTGGAACAAGGCCTGATCTGTTCAGCAAGGCTGATTCCAGTTAGACTCCTGATAAGGTAAATCATTGATGTCATACCTAAAAACAGATGATTCCAAAAACCAGTCATATGAGCAGAGTAACTTAAAATGTCAATAGTAGTTAACAATATACTCAGAAGCGAAGCAAGCGGAAAATCAGCTATTTCGGGAATATGCTATATGCGAATACTGGTGATAGTAGTTTACAATAGTTGGTATAAAGCTTTTTCCAGCAACATGACAGGGAACGTTCGTAATGCACCAAAAACTTGCAACACAATAATAACATATTTAATTTACGCCTGAAGGGCAAAAAGTTGTAACGCACTGAACGCGAAACCGTATATATCGACGTATTTAGCCGTGATCACGTTGAAGAAGTTTCTTGCATCCACCAGAGTTGACGAATCGAGCCTCTCACAAGCGTTTCCTACATCCCACATTTTCGCTACACGCAACAACGGTGTCGAGCGCGTAAATGTGTCGCATGACGGCTGCCAACGACCTCACCAGCCAACGACATCCCAGCACCAAAGCGTACGTTTCCTGTTAGCATCTAGCAGAACCATGCTCAATGGAAAGCATTTCTAGTTACCACACAGTTGGACAGGCGTGGGCAGTTGTGCGCAATTTCGTCTATACGCCGACAGATGTCAGCACTGCATCAATCGAAGCTAACGTTTGCTAAAGGAAACTAATTGGTACTCCGTTAAGATGCCCCGCTGATCCGATAATACTGAAAACAATTGTGGCCGTCCGCGGTTTGTTGTTCTGTGTTAGGGCCAAGTTTTAGCAATGTTGACAGGACCGATAGTGTTATTCTTTCCTTGTGTAAATCAAAAGGCATAGGAATGGTGACAGTAGAATATAGAGGGAGAGGATGCGCAATAAACATATGCTCATCGCCAAACATACCTGCTAAAAATCATTCAAGAGGAATGCCAGTAAAAATAAAAACACAAAAGGATAAAGCATCAGCTTGTGTATCATACACATACAGACACGCTAAATAGACAGCGAGTGGGGAAGCTGTGCAAAAGCGTAAAGAGCTATCCTGTACGATCGAACGGTAGCCAAGTTACGTCGAAAACGTCGTCAACTTAACTTAAGAGACACGCCTGCTATTGAGGAAGGTACGTACGTAACGTTAATATGAACAATATTCATCTAAATAATCATGACAGTTAACAGAGTGTGATAGAGATCGTTTGTACTGGGGCAGCTTGCTATTTTTAGCAATAAGGATGTATTGTATTTGGACGGCGTGTTACAAGTTTAGATCATTTACGGTGATAATATATATATACAATGAACATCTTGTACTGCGAAGATAAACATAGATTATGAAGAGACATACATGTTACTCACTTTTTCTATATATATATA
>NW_019211455.1:47993761-48062248 GCF_002443255.2 Varroa destructor | reverse complement strand
TACGGTTCTCCTGCTATTACCACTGGTCAATGAACGTGACAGAGTAATGTTCGCATATTAACCTGGTGGCCAATTCTATCGATATACCGTTAGTACTCTTCGTAACTTCCTATTATAGTTCTTTTTTTTTCTTACTTTAAATACTGCCGTACGTTTTGTCTGTATGGAAAAGGCGTACCTATGATGCGATAGCGCCATGATTTATCGATGATATAGGCGGCCAGCAAACAAGCCAAAGGGTATGGATCTTATCCTTTAGCTAAGATACATATGTAACTCAAAAGCAATTCAAATCAGTGACACATGCTTCATCGCTTTTCGCGTTATGACTTTGTCTATACGCCACCCGCATGGCGTCGGGTCCATCGGGAACTGCTGATCATCTTCCAGTAGTTGTGATCTTTCTGTTTGCGCCAACGTGCTCTTAGCTTCGGAACTTTTCTGGTGATCTGAGGCGAATCTGATCCCCGTTCTATCATAATCTCACCATCCGATACCTCTTCCTCAACATTACCGACGACTTCAGATACTACGCTCTCTATTCCCATATATATAGATCCGATTCTGCAATGCGATCTCTTCCGAGGCGTACGATGTTAGGATTACCCCTCTACCACCAACACTGATAATGCCCGTTGCTGTGGTCTTTAAAAAGTAGGGAATATGAGTGTGCGATCCTACCTGCTTCATTAATCGATGCAAACAATAAGATTATCGACATAATAAACTGCTGCTTTTTTTTTCATATCGAAACCTTACATAGGTTCTTATATGCGAGCCGTCTGTGGAGAATGGAGCCTGTAAACATCGTTGAAGCAATCGTTTGTTTTTTCAATGAAGCGGTTCACGGTGTAACGCCAAATTGCATTCGTATAGGCCTTCTACGACGAAGTCTAGTCCTATACCCAGAAACCTATGTGGCGACGGTTATCCATTTGGATAGTTTATTATAAAACAGCATAACCGCATTTGGGACTCAGAGAGCCCCGTAAAGCTTGTCTCATCCTTAGGACGTGACGATTATGCGTCAGTTGAATTTCGTCTATACGTAGATAGGATTTAACGTATTTGCGTTTGTTAATTTTTATTGGATACTGTATGTAAAGTATATGTATAGCAAAACGGGTCCACTCGCAGCTCACTCCGTACGTTAGTTTAGGTTAAAATTAGGTAAAATAAAAAAATCAATTGCACAAAGGTATCGGACGTCTTGAGAGAAGCAGAAGGTGAGCGTACAAAGGCCAATTATAGAATGTAAAACTACAAAGGAATTGTATGACAGCGCGGGAACGGCACATCATTATAGAAATAGCTTTACGTCTATTTCGATCGATAGATTCGTTTGTCGCCATTGATGGATGGAGATTACAGTATTGATAACGGCGCGTGCTCAATTTCAAGTTGAAAAAAAGTTCCCAACAAAGTTATTAGCGACGACGATGTACAGCGATACGTCCGTATAGAGTTAGAAGACAAAATCGTAAGTAGAAATTTAATGTCGAACCTTTCCCAGGTAATAATCATATTATTTATAAGTAAGATAGTGAGATACTTCGTTGCTACGAGAAAAAAAATTACTCTGTTCCGCTGTTCGAATGTTTGATTGCGTTCAAAGTAAACATAAAACCTATAGTATTTTAAACATAGGTTGTTAGAAGCTCTATTTGTTTTGCTGATAGCCAACATGATTTGTAGGGAGATGCATGACGTTGTACGAACTAAGATGGAGAACACCTATATAGCATTGTAATGGATATTCGTTAGAGTACCAAGATGGCAAAACTCGTGTCTTAGACAGTAAATATTTAGCTAGAAGTGTAAGCTTATAAAGGGGCATTAGCTATCCGTAAAGTATGCGCAGGTGAATCGAGGTGGGTCAGCTGATACGCCCTCTTTGTGCGCTGCCGTATATTTTATAATAAGTCTGGGCTACGTTACTCCATGCCCAACAAACATGTCCTTCATTATATGTATGTCACGCATTTCTGCATTTTTTTTCTGTAATTTTCGGCCGCGGTCGATGCACTTCCGCCTGCCAGGGCTTGTTCCCAATTGAATAGCTACATACATGTTAATAATTAAACTGCGTAAAGATTCCTTGCCGGAAACGAAGCGTAGTTGTTTTTCTACTTAAGCAAGGCTAGAACTGTGTTTTATCTTTGAGACAGGGTTGACGTTATAAACAAACAATCTCATTCTATGAGTACGTACTTACTCGTTTGAATTTTCTATTTAATGTCTGTTTTTCAACTGTGGAACAATGGTGAGGATAGCATATACAGCGAGCCAGTGTTACATGGAGCAAAAATTACGAAAACGTTCAATGATATCAGTCGAAGGCCAAATAACATTATATAGCTTGCTCATTGCTCAGGCAGAGGCTGTAACGGATGAAACTATTGAAACAAAAATTTACATAAGTGAACAAACACGCTATCTGTTAACGTGTCCGCGTACGTTTTTCAAAAGGAAGGCAAAATGCACGCGACGACCAAACTAGATCGAAGGCAGTGAGCCAGCAGGTGACTCGAAATAAAAATATTACATGTGCCATTTTTTGTTCTGTATCTTGTCTAGGATGTGCTTAGATCAAATTAGACGCAGAGACACTACGTCGCTCTTGAGCTCACTGGTCGCAAAAGTTTAGACCTTAGCTATTTGGCATTATGGACAATGGGCCTGATAAGGGAGGTTGTATCGAAAAGTTTTAATCTGACACGCGCTATGCGTACGATTTTAATTGGCAACGTTCAAGTTCACTGAGTTTGATCCTGGCGCAAAAAATTTTAGCCTATATTACAAAAAATCTTATATAGTCCTAGCAAGAAATCTGTTAGGCATGAAGATAGATCGAAATGTGGAACGCTTCGTAGTCTTCGCTGCGAGGTGATGTATGCTGCTTTGCAGAAGGGGGCTACTCTTTTTTGAGATTCTATGTTATCCTGAAGCTGCAACTGTAGTAGAAGCCTGCTTCTAGGCACCATGTTGAAAGCAATTTTGAGGTCACTAGCGGAAATCTAGCTAACTAGTAGTAAACTATTCTCTAAAATCTAAATAGTAAACTATTTATTATTTTGGGGAATTACAATCGGCTCTTCCCAACGCGATATCCTGATTTGCATAGTCCCTCCTATTTCGAACGAACTATCAAAATAGGAGCTACACACGTAACTGACGTGTATTGAGATTTATCCATTTTTAGAATCGCATTATGTTTCCGTTTCTACATATAGTTAATCAATAACTAGGCGGACGTTCGTATCTTTTTTTTTTCTAAATGGTTATTATATTAGTCTGCCTCGCAGCTAGCGATAATACATAGGGCTCAAATGGACAAAACTAGCATAAAAAAGCATTCAGAGTGTACTGTTTACAATAAGATGTACAGATAGCACCCTCTGTGCCGCTGTATGATCTGATTAATCTTGGCAAGTTTTTGGATAATATTTCAGATCGGCTGCGACTACAGAAGGCATTACCTCGCACCCTATTTCTTGTCTAGTATCTTCTGTATTGCAAGAAGCGTTTGTTTGCACATACCTCTGTTTGCGTTTTGCCTAGGTAAACGTCTTTGTGCGTGCGTGTCAGAGAGTACTTAAAAAAGGCGTATGTTTTTGATTTATGTGGTACGGCATATATGCCAGTGCGTTTCTTCCTTTCTGCATCGTAGCGATCAGTGTCGGTTTTCCACCCTATTGTGCACTTTGGCCGTTTCTCTCGTCCTCTCTTTCTCCTGCATGGCCTGACCTTGTTCTTCGACAACACTGTTCCATTCTTCCACTAGCACTCTATAACACATCGTTGTCATTTTTTCATTCTGCCAGAACAACAATAACGATATTACAGTGCAGCTGGTACGACGGCTGTGACGTCTGCAACGGGAAAATTCCGTCTAGCTGCAAGCACTGCCGCTATTTACGCTGTATGGATACTTGTGCGGTTGCGTGAATAGTGAAGAGCTCTGTTGTATGCTCAAGGATGTAAGCACAATAACTTGCGACACAGTCTGATGCAGGACCGTATGGACGTATGAGGTGTGGGGGGCGGAGGAGGGCACCCGGTATGGGCAAATAGGACCGGCATACGTTTGCCTACAGTAGCTATGGCCGACGATGTAAAACGCACTTGAAGAGCTTTTATGTTTAGAGGGATCTCTCAACCTAATAGAAGCATTTATGAATTGTGCCATGTTTACTTTTTGAGAGACCCAAATAAGGCAGAGACGAAAAAGTTATTTAGGTTGAAGCATGGACATGCTGATAGTGTATTTTAGAACACTCACGCTAAAGATTTCAATAAAAAGGCCAAACTTTTCCAGGGTAAACACACTTGTGAGTTTTGAATAAATAAAACTCACAAAAGCTTTCTAGAGATGCGATAGATCGAAGATGGTAGAATTTCTACCAGAAATTCGTACCTTATTGCCCATACTTGTCGCCCAGACGATTAGAGGTGTATTATTATTCCTAATCCAAGTTGAGATAAGATATGCAAAGCAAATATTTTGTGTACTTCCTCGATATAGACGTAGGTCTGAGTAATACGTTAGGTATAGAGGCTGCGCGCAGACCGCGGAAAAATTCAATTTCGGGAATATGGTTTATTGGGCTTAAACACTATTTGCATACAAAAAAAAATCTGAGGTCCGATTTGAAAGCAGGCGTGCGATCGTACCTCCCAAGGGTTTCAGACTTTTATTTTTCTTCGCGAAAGCTGACGGCACTCAATCATTACTGGAGTGGCTTCCGACAGTTACAACGCTGAGCGCCTTGAGATGGTAGTTCTGGGCTCTTAATCACCCTAGCAATGTTTAAAAAAAATTTATGTGCATGAAAACAGGCCTTCCGCTCGGCAAAGGCAAAAATACAGCTCCGCAGGAAACTGCCACGTTTCCCTTGTTTTTCTATAAAAATAAAACGATTGCGTTTAAAACTATGACCATCGAGCAGTTATTTATATTGTTTTAAATTTACCTTCTTATATAAACTGCCGCGAACGGAAAATTAAGAATTTTGCTATATCTTTGCATTGCAAATCGGTCGGAGGTGCGTGGAAAATTGCCATTCACCATCGTATGCAAAGCAAAAAGGGTTCACGAAAATCCATCCTACCCCTAATGGGTCAGATTGTCTTTAACTTCGGTATCATTACCGAGTGGTACATGAGCATGTGAAACCATTCATTGGTAAATCAAGATAGAGCAAGGCCATTGAGACAATGTTTGAATTAGCTGCTTACCACCACACACGCAAGTTTTTTTGTTTCAACAACAGATGCAGATCTTTCGCCATAAGAAATTATACTATTACATCCATTCATGTAGCGTTATCATTTAGAAATATTAAGAATACGATTGTCAACTCTGTCCATGGTGTTTCGTACGATAGCAAGCGGGATCTGATACTACATTTTAAAAGTACGAGCCGGCCGACTTATCCTTGTATGAAATAACTAAAACGTGTTCAACTGTCACTTCTACTTTTACTGCTACTTATTTTAAGAGTGTCTGAACGGTACGTTGAATTCGAGGTTTGAGCAACGAACGCTTGTGTCACGAGGGCCAACGATGGGGCACTACCTCCACAGTTACGCAACACTGCGAAATATTCCAACGTGATCGAACGTTGTAATCCTAGCCGGACTAGTTCTTATCAAACCGGCCCTTGATCGATCCTTGAAATATATCAGCCAAAAACTAATTCTGTGTTTACATAGAGAAATTATCGCGAGCATGTACTATCTTATAAATAATGACTGTGTGATATAATGCGGACAACTCTAAAGATTTTATTGTTTTTCTCTCGTTTAGCGCTTTCAAATCTATTAATTTCAAATCGTAAATTCTCACACTTATGAAAACGTTAATTTCAATAATATTACATTTCCCGTGGGTCTCGCTGGCTCAGGTAATTCCTCTAGCTTGGTTTTTGGTAAAAAAAAAAGTTGAAGCTGTTGGAATCGTATGAAGTTGCCCAACAGCTATGATTTTCCTCTAGCTGAAGGGGTTTTAAGATCATTTTGCGAAGTTTATTTAGATTGGTGGCGAGACACCTTCCTGTACTATTTGTAGTGCAGTGATGAGGACGATGACTGTTGATTAGCGAATATAACTGAAGGCTTTCAATTTTGCAACTATAAAAAAAATATGGCCACTTTATGAATTGCTGTATGGCTGATTTTCTAATCTACATGTGATGAGGTATAGCTTAAGGTGAAGCCACTCGGTGTCAACGAACGAAGACAAGAGTTTTGCCTAAGCTTGATATTACCGTGCCTACTCCGTATCGCGATGCTCGATTGTGTTATCGAATTAAGAAAATGTGTTATTATGTTTTTTTGTGTTCTATATGTAATTGGGACACGTTTTCCATGTTCTATTTTATGACATCTGATCTAGTTGCAGCTACATCTTTTCTGCCAAATATTCCTCGCACACAATTCACAAGGGAGATTTACTCTGTTAACTGATATATTTTTTGTTGTACCTGTACTGGCATACGCCGTTCGGGGATGTCGTCTCGTCGATTTGGCAACTCCGCAGACAACTAGCGCGTCATCTCGATAAGTATGTAATTTTAGTAGTGGAACATGTACAGGCCCAACTATCTTCGACGACGGTCGAAAATTTTCTTCCATTCTATAATAATAGACACCCAGAGGGCATTTTTTCGTAGCCAAGCTATCTTGAAAGCTCTGTCCATTAGCACCCTTTTTTAGCTTTAATTGCTCTGACCAGATGGATAGATGATACTTTTCCCATGATCAGAGATACATTCTTTCAGATCTGGATAGCCGAAGAAGTGGATATTGACTCTTAGTGTGAACGTTGTCCTGTCTCTTACAACTCCACCTTTACAGGACACGATACGTCAGTTTGTCAGCTATGGAAATATTCGTATTGATATATGTAGATACAGTTGAAATAAACCGATTCAGAAGTTGTTATGTTTATTTTGTTCGAACGATGCACTTTTGCACTGCCCTTTAGCTGTAAAGAGCAGTTTTTCGGAGAAAAACACGCATCTTCGATATTTGCTCAGTCGTTTTTTTGTCACCATCAATAAACCCTATGTTTAGATGAAAAACGCAGTCGAGCGTGAGGGGCCTGGTGATTTCAAGGATGACACCTTCAGTCTAGAGAATTCACTGAAATTGATCTTGCCTATTAATTATATATTTAGTTCTGTTAATATTTTCACTGTAATTATATGATCTTATTGAGGTTATGCTTCTCCTGGTTTCATTGATTTTTCAGATTATACTAAAAATATTATTTAATAATAAGTATCTAAAATATGTGAAATTATATAGATATATAGGTGAATACATAGAATTATATGATTGGAAACTTCAGTTAAAGTCGTACTTGTCATGACCAGCAACATCACCGTTCTGTCTGTATTTATTAGACGGCTAATAGTTTCAACTCGTATGTATATTCCCCAGGATGATGCTCAAGGCAATGTTTGTGACAGTATTTACAAATATTGTTCTGAGTCAGCGTAAAATTATTATCTTTCCAATAGACTGTATAGTTAGCTTTACGTACAGCAAATCTAGTATTTGCATTTTGCCTTTTTCGCAAGAACCGTTCCAGCTGTCGTTGACTATTGCCAGAGCTGAAGGTCCACTGTGGTTTTTCTTCATCTTCTTTTAGCAATATCTACACACAATATTTTTTCGACGACAGAAGTCTGGATAGGGTGTGAAATGTCTGTTAAGGGCTACACTAGCGTACTAGCCGTACGAATTTGCAACGCGCGTTTCCAAAGTTCACGTCTTATCCCGGCCAGTGCCTATACGTCTTTTGTAGGAAACAGTCTTAAGGACATTTAAAAGCAGTAGCAGGGGTAATCCTCCTGTTACGAAAGGCATATATATATATAAGCCGCAAGTTTTCGTGAATATCAGATCGAGGTGGTCACATCCAGGACCTTACGCACCCGCTCTCCACGCTATTGTTGAAGGAAATTGTATTTGACGATCTGATTGCTTGACGTACTTCGAAATTATGTAACTTTTGAACTAGTTGGACCGGAATGATGATCTTTCAATAAGTGTTAGCGGTACCGTTTTTATTTTTTTCATTCGCCTCAGCGCATTAATAGGTTCTGGACAGCCATATACCTTTATTCCTGTTCCTATATATAATTTCCTTATCAACGGCTCTTCGAAGCAAATCTGTAGCGAGGTATTTATGCCCCAGTCGTACTTTAAGGGCATAGAAAACCCCATAGTATACTCACATTCATATACATCTTCAAAATAGCACCTGATTGTATAGAGTTTATAATATTGTGTTGAAAAGATTTTCTACGAACGATTTCGCAATGCCTGCGCAATGCGTTCATCGTTCGAGTAACCTAAGCAACATAGGCAGCCAATTTCAATAAAGGGTAATCATGACGCCAAACTCACGAAAGATCAATACCCTAAAACTGGGAACATGGTTTAAAAAACACACAATCATCTCTTCCACAAGACAACTGCGACTTCAAGATTTCGACACTATAATCTTACGTTGGGACAAAGTGGCTATCACTGTTTGAGAGAGACTAATCGACTTCCTCGATCTGTTTATATTTGCACACACGCACAACATACACCAAGCAAGTTTTGTTTATACACTCTTGCTGGCAGTAGTCAAAGCTTTCGATACGCAGGTAAACAAACAATAGGACAGCCTAATATCAGAGAGAGTTCCATACGGACAATATCCTCCTTTTCTACGTAGGCTTCTCACATATGATCCACATTGGAAAAACATTAGATGCTACCGAACACTATCCTAATACTTTTCTCTAAACTAAAGTTATTCCAGATCCGGTAAAGCAAAACTGTGTTGAAGAGATCCTCTGCACCATAATCTCGTTAAAAAAAACTCCCCTTCTCCGTTATCATTATCCGTCTTATCCTGACGAAGGCTTTTACTGCAGTGCCCCTAGCACTATATTTGAATAAAGCTACTGCACTATTTCAGTCACCCCCTTACACTGCCACGTTATCTCATTGCCCTATTTCGTAACTCGGTCAGATTGATTCCATTACTTTAGTCCGAGTGTTCCATTAATGCGTTCAAAACTTTCTGGGACCATATAGCGAATATTCTGTGGCCTCCCTCCTATTAGGCCAGCACTGTGTTACGGATCATTCCCTAGCCATCGCGGTTACTTCGCGATCTCAATGAGAAGCAAACTTTTAAGCTTCCATGCAAACATTAGGTCAAGTGAGAAACCCAATAAGTAACTACTGTGAAAACATCTTCAAACAACAAAAAAACCACCGGAGGTTTCTTTTGGAGAACTTCATACCCGATTGCATTTGACTGTGTTTTTCACACGATGTCGAGATTGCCGCGAGTAGACGTTTCATGGATCCTTAACTGTCCTTAAGATACTTGTACAGAAAGGCTATCTTGTCTCAGTCTTCGTTAAGTACCTTTTGGCAGACTGATATTGTTGTGTTACCATTCAATTACTGTATATACTGTATATACTAAACACAGTTGCAGTCTGCCTCAGCAAGATAGGTCGTTACCTAGTTCACTCAGCCCAGAGCGGCTTGCGACAGTACCATAATATCTTTTCATTTATTTCTCATCTAACCGGTCTACGATACAACTAATCGTCGCAGAGATGATGACGAGTTAGAGGCCTGCAAGGCCCATATGACGTATGATCACAAATGAGTAGTGCATCAGAACAAGGTAATAGAATGGCATAAGATGATACTGTCATTTCGCCATCTTGACCCCCTGCAACGAATCATGCCAAATTATAATGTGCAGTTGCGACGATTGAGGGAACCCAGCGAGAGAAGGGGAATAAATTTTCCACTAATTACGGTAACTATACGGTTCCGGAGTGTTGTAGTAGGGCTCGTTAGTAACTTTAGCATATTCAGTTCCTTTGAACTGAATGCTTTTATTAGGAATTGTTAAGTTGCAGGTGTGCCTTACAAAAACAAGTGTTATGTTTCAATATATTTTTTATGATACATAGATGGCGGCTTATACTGATAATAATCATCTCATATAGATGGCAGTCAGCTCTGGTTATGCCAACCTGCAATACGCCCACGCCATGCCATACACTCACCTACGAATATGTTCGAAGAAGCAAGTTGGGGCACAATAAAATCATCTTAACCCGTGTTTCAGTCTCGCTCCTTCAGTATCTCGTTCGCTATTTATGTTTTTGCTGAATTAATTGCAACAGACGCAGTACAGACGGAGCTGTTTGTCAAAAAAAAAAACTAGTAGTTTTGGTTTAGTGTTGTAAGAATGGTGTTATTGGCGCCCTTGAAATAGATGAACTGAACATTACCGAATCGGTGTCTGCTGTTGCGAAAGGCAAGATGGCCAATACAAGTCTGAAATGGGTTTTCTATAATCCTAACTATAGGGCGAGCGGCCAATTCACGAGAAGGTCATGAGGAGGTTTGAGGTGACACCGTCAAGCAGTCAGTTCTAACTATCATAAAATTTAATGGCGGATAAAAATTATCCTAAATTAGATAAAATTCACACTTACAAATTTAATTATGTTTCACTTGTCACCTAAAATACCAATTTAAAATTCTGAGAAAATGGTACGACGACATCGTTTAAGTAACAAGTGTGAGGTCCCACATTAGTTGTTGCCCTCCCTGCCTTCGATTCCATTCATCTCTGTTGGTTCCCAATATTACTAGATGTAGTAAAGGAAATTGAAAATAATGAATAAAGCACGAGAAGGATAAAGGATCTTGTTGTCGGGCGCTTGACGGCCGCTGACGAACGCGCAAATCGGCAGGTCTTCATTCCGCTAAGACTGGCAGGAGTAGGTCACATTGCAGAGAGGCAGAGAAATCCGAGAACGCGCGAGCCTGAACCCTTCAGACTGAGAGTTACTGTAATGTATACGTTCCCAAGAACACTCTACCTGTGATTATTCTCACATGCGGTATAGTATAATCAAATACAATGTATTCTACGTGTATCAAATATGTCGTAGCAAATTTTCGCGCATACAGTTTGAGAATTTCTGAGCGGTAGCGTTATCTACTGATCCCATTGATGGGTGACAAAACACTTCTAAAAAAAAATCTAATTTCGATAAACACAGCCTTCTGCGTACAAGATTCTACGCGCTGCGCCTCCAAACCTAGCCCACAGGCGATTAAAGCGCCAACCCCAGCCTGGGTTGCAGTAACGGTGGCAGCTCACTGCAAGTGGTTTTTTCCCAAGTGAACGTCCAGTTGGGTTGAACGGCGAAAGGTACGTCCTTTGGCAGCTTAGCCGGTGGAAGGAGAAAGGTTCGGAAATCGATCCGTCAAGAAGAGGGGCCCGCCATCGGATGTAATGCTGTTCGTGGGAGAGTTATCTCAGCTTTCGCTCAACTCGGCTCGCTCTTGTTGGCATGAACAATTGATTTTAATTAGTGTTGACGTCTTGAGCTCCTAAGCGTGTCACAAGCTCTGCGAATTTCTGTATGTTTGGTAGGTTTAGGTAGTAAAAGACACTATTATCAATGAAACAATTTTCTACCGTTCACTTCGAAAATGAATGCCCACTAGTAGAATGAGTGGTAGACGGTCAGCTGCTGATGGTAACTGAAATAATTTCGTAACCGATACGTAAAAAGGAATAGTCCTCGAATATCATATCGATAGAATATCGGTGAAACTGGTATGTGAGATCAGAAATCGAGAACAGCTTGTGGATCCGAAGTTTTAAGGCCGACAAAGTAGTCCGTGTATTTTACCACGTTCACACTCTTGAACTATTGTAAGTCTATTTTTAGTCGTCTTCAATGGGTTCAATAAAACAATTCAAAGTTTTAGCTTTGAAGCAAGAATATTAGCATCAGACCCATGAGTCTATAGCTTGAAGGAGCAAATCGCGGCGGATTATCACTGCGTGAGAGCAACTGAAAGCAAGTCTAGTGCTTATGTATTTAAGCAGCACGTCTTCATCCACAGTAAAAAAAAAAAACCCATAATACTACCAATAAATAACTAGATGAACGGCCTCATAATTATTCCAATAGCTCATAGACGGTTGCCTGCCTTGGTGACGAAAGTAAACGGCTTGGGTATTTTTACAAGGAGCATATCGACCCTGTCCTTACGTTGTTGAAGGAAGCATTAAATGCCTGAGCAACGTAAATTTTACCGTATATCATGACTCGTTTACGTTACGTTGCTTTCGTTAGATATATGCTTATCTAATTTGGCATATATAGCGATACATTTGGTCATTGTTGCCGCGACACGGGCCGATTGATCATTCGACAACGGTGGCCGTTAAAGCCGATCGGCTCTTAACGTGTTGATAGCTCCCGCCTTAATCTTCTATTGATTTATCACTCGGAACTGATTTATTATATTGGCGTCATAGGGCAATGCAACCTGCGATCGTATCGTTCTCTGTTGACATTAGATATGTATATGCGTAGAGAAAAACGGGCCTTAACTAACATCATTTTCTACTAGTAGAACCTTAACGATTTTTTTTTTACTATTTTTAATTGAAATTAATAATTATTCCGAACCAAAGCGGCTGGTAATTTTGGCTAGGGCCTGATCTTTTTCAAAGAAAAATTATGCCACTATCACTCAATTAAAATTATCTATACCTTAAGCTCATGTTAAATAAGTTCATGTTCGTGTTATGCAATACAACTATGTAAAGCAGACTGTTAATACTTAGTCTGTCTTTTCTCGTGTTTTATGTTAATAAATCGTATTTTTATGATAATAATCTTCTCTGGTTTGGCTCCGTTGCTCCACTTACTTTTCGCTGAACGTTGGGATCTTGTAACGATACACATTTTACCAAATCGGCCTGGTTCAGTGTAGCCGATCAGGACCTGACTGACTATCTTGGACGACTGCACTTGGAAAACAAGAATACGTTCCATTTGATAATACTAGCTAACAATCAGTCTATAAGTAACATAGATTGACGGTAATCTGAATTATAAGGTGGATTTAAGTCTAGTTAAAGTGTGTCTACTGCAAATTATGTAAAAGCAAAAAAAAAAGTATTTTCCGAAACACTTATCTCGAGCGAGTTATATAGAGCTATATAAACAACGCACCTCAGTTGTCCTCTAGCTGCCTCTGCCTTCGGTAGAAAAGAGTCAACCTTTCGACGTGAAGTTGCATGACAGCGCTAATCCTACGTAGGTGAATCTTGAAAGGTATGAAGACACATGCTAAGTTCATTGTCTCCAACAGAGAGACATTTACTATAGTGTTTTCACTCTCAAAGTATAAAGGAGGGAATAGGAATCGACTGGCGAGTTAAAAATAACATCGGTGGAGCTAGATTCGATCACCATGAAACAAGCTCTGACATAACTTCATTTTATCATTGACTGTCCCAAAACTTTAGAACCTTTCATCCACCTCGTTGTTTATTTACCTCAACGATCAGTACCGTGATTTCAAGCATACGGAGTAAAGCAGATTTATTCGTAACCAGTAACTGGGCGATGTTTTCAAACGTTTGCTTTTGTCTATAGTAATTGAGGTAAAATCTTTCCCATCCTAGAAGACACGCGACGTGGCTGTGAGCCGTTCGCCTCTTTATCGCGTTGGCGACTAGGTATCAACTACCTATCAAGTCTAAGTATCAACTACCGCATTTCGATAACCTCGCAAAGGCCTATACATGTCCGTTACTTAGTCCCACCTGAAAATGGTCGGGGACGATAGGCCTAGTCTCTAGCCGATAACGTTTAAAAAAGTATCGTACTACCTATTTCGTCAATAGAGTCTATTACCGAAAAAATACCCTAGAAAAAATTTAACATGCGTTCGTATAGATATGCCTGGTTGACTTGTTTCGGTATTTATGGTTTGGTGATTATTTGTGTACATAGCATAAACTATGATTAGGCAAAGGGACTCAAAACACACATGAATTTCTCATTACTTCTCCGGAGTAGTCCTCTGAAAAATTTCACGAGTGTCTGTGTTATAATAGCTCGTAACCTCGCAACATAGAAACAGACAAGAGACACAAGTCTGATATAATTCACTTTTGTACGAATAGTAAAAGTTGACTGTGATCGGCCAAGTTAGGCATCACCCAAACCAAAAATGTCAAATAATAATTCATAATGGAGTAAATAAGCGTTATGGATGTCCTAGATTGCCATGCGCCAGCCGTGGGTAAGCGTTATCGCCACAAGTTCTTATCGAAGCTACAGTTTAGCTGAGCTTTGCGGAAGTGGACCATATTTGTCTTAAATCTTTCTTGAATCGACTGCTTCGGTTAATAACCAGGACATCGGCTGTATAGAGGTACCTCTTCAGGCGTCTTCGACTTTCGCTCAATAGGACAAGAAACAGCAACGAAATTCCTCAAGGCCGTCCATAGTTGAAATTTCGTTCTCCTGCAAGACGATTTCAAAACCTTAAGGGAAAAAAATGCTTCATAGGAGGAGATGGCTAGCGTTCTTCTTCTAAGATATGACAAACCTAGGTAAATCGAACTTGCAGTTCTGGAAATCTCGTTGACTACAGCCATTTGTACATGATTCAAACAACGTATTATACGATCCTCTAAATTAGAAAAGGACGTGAGGCCTAAATAAGCATATTTCGTCGGCTTGAGGAGTTTTTCGTCGTTCTCTATAGGCTCAGCCGGCTGTCACTTTAGTTCACGTAATGCTGATACATTTAATACAATGTTAATATAATGTCTATGTCCTTGCTTGAATATAGCCTGAACAGAAGCTTCGTTGTGATACCTACATTGTTTGAACACGTGCATATAGACCTGCCACAATTTCCGACCCCTGCTTATACTCTATGCTATTTATCCTGAACTTTTTCTGGAAGCTATTTAGCCTGAACTTCTAACCATAGTTTGCGCGCACTACTTGATGGAAATACGTTAATCAAATATCATGTCTGCTGTTGTTCATCCAAATGTTATTAAATTCAACCACCATAGAGGAGACCTTGTCGAATTCTCACACCATTACACTTGGTGTCTATAGAAAACGTAATTGCTTTCTTTATTTAAACTAATCAATGGAACAACTAGTCGTTGTTCAAGCGACTTGGAACTGGGATCTGGGACACGTCTGACAAAGTAGCCTAGAATGTTTTTAGCGTAATACGGAGTAGCACGAATAAATTTTTCATTTACTAAAAGTTCTACATATGTATGCACAATAAAATTCTGATACGTTGTAATTAAGAACGTTCCACAATGTTATTGGAACCTCAGTGAATGCATCAGTCAAGTAAACAAACCACTAACGACCTAGCCTAACGTAAAATACCTAGCTTTGAAGTGTTTGGCGCAACTTAGGACAAATTTTGGCAGTTTATTGCGAGCTAGGCATCTACTGGTTTCAGTAGGACAACAAAGCCAGCCCCACTATAGAAAGCGACAGCTTCACTATCGAGAAGGCAAAACGTTTGCGTTGGGAATATGCGTGAAAATCAGCCATTTTTTGTCTCACGCACCGCACGAATCCTAGATTGATTATACGCATATTTACTCGCTGTGATCGACAGTCCAGCATTGTCTCAATTTTCATACACTTTCTGAAGCAGAACTTTTAAGGCAACACGAAAGATCTGAAATAGGGAATATATATATATATATATATATATATTATAGTTTTATTTTTTTTACATATAACTGACACGTATGATGATTTTGCAATTTTGATGCAGATATTAGCTTCTACTTAGGGGGTATCGACTCTTAATTAGCTACACAGGTAAACTGGTTGTAGTTAATGGTTAGTCTTTTCAATTTTCTTTTTTTTCTTCTTTGAGACGTTACATTTTTGGGCCTAATTGTAACCCAAAATTTTGCTTGGAAAACAGATTTGTCTACGGAAGCTATATATTAAAGAAAATAGGTTTGCGTACAGTTGACATAAAAACTTATTCGCGAATTTAAGCAGAAAAATTTACTGCGAAATGTCTAAGCTCTTCTCATTTAGACGCTTGTAAATGATTTTTGTCCCAGTTCATTCTGTACACCCTGTCCAATCTAAAGCTGCTCTCGTTAACAGAGCTAAAGACTGATAATGATTAGCTCTTATCTAGATTAGAGTCGTTGTCAGATTTCACTAGCTAAATGACAGAACTAAAATATACTCTCAACATATAAATAGAAACTACAGCTACTAAGGAATAGATCCAACACAAAAGATATCATCACAATATGCATCTAACGAACAAAGGTAACTGCCCCATCTTCATAAACTATCTACGAGCTGCAGCGACGTCTTAATCTAAACGTAAAAACGAAATACGTTAGGTTTAGGAAGTACATACTAAATGCAAAATGAAACGACAAAGACCGTACGCATCTACAATTATGGGACCTACTTTTTGCTACATCCTTTCATATATTTAGTGTAGTAGATACTGATATCTATTCTACGCTACTATACAGACAGGAGAAATCCGTTCATTGAGATTTAGGTTATTTTTATATCTAAACGTGCCTAAGAATTCCGCCTAGAATACTGCATAAACAGTCTATGCACACGACACCCACTAACTACGGGCTAACAATGGGGGTTGGCGTTGACTTCGCACGCACTTAATTACCAGGTGCTATATATACGTAATTCGGTTAGGTGCCTCGACCTGCCAAAAACTGGCTTCGCCTAAAATTATCAATGATCCTACTATTCATTCAGTAGAAAAGCCGACCTACGTTTTTCGCTTTGAAAAAGCTGAATAATATGTCAGGCAACGGGGCGGAATAGGGCCGATAGGGCAAACTGCCAAGTATGGAGGACAGCGCCAGTAAAAGCGATGCACCGAAGATAAACCCGCTTGTCGTCCAATGACCAATGCAGGAGGTTGCTCCATATAGGCGAAAAGCACCAAGAATCGAAGGGAAACGAGACGAAGAAAAAATAATGCACGTCTGCTTCTATCTCTATTCACGAAACAGTGACCAGGAACAGATCGGGGAATTGACGAGGCAATGACGTACAGGCGACACGAGCTTATTAAAGCCGTCTTTGGACAAGGCAAGAAAAACCAAAAAATTGTTTTCAGTGAGACGGACGCAACAACCAAAGCCTTCGCTCACCAAGTTAAACATACAGAATCCGTCTGTTTGCACTTAGTTCGTGCCGTTTTACATAGAAGATGGATCAAGGCTACGCATAGAATACGATCAACGTAGACGAGGCAGCATTCCCATTAGAAATGCTTTACAATAGTATAGGATTCGATTTCGTAGGTTAAGCTGAAACTAAATCTGCGTTAAGCATTTCTAGCGCTGTGTAAAAACCAGATACATGTGTGGAGGTCGTACTTAAAAATAAAAATCAAGGACATACCGTATTATAAGAACCGATCTTTATAGATACTCGTATTAAATTATTCTGGAACACAAGTTAAATACAATGGCTAACTCAATTCAAAACAGAGACGGAATTTCGTGAAACGAAGCAGACCCATCATAATAGCTGCAGTACAGCAGATATCGCTTGTTATAGCTTCAAGCACGCGCTGGGTTTACTACACCCTAATCAGTACAAACGGAGGCAAACAAACTTTTTTTCATTCGTAACGTGAGGCAAGCTTTGCCGCCCCTCAATAACCCTAACTATTAGTGAGCCCCATCAGAGCTAGCCACCGCTAGGAACTACGAAGCACGGTGTTATTAGCACAGCACCAAATGGCGCAGCTGTTTTACCGAACGTATTTTTTTTGTTCGACAGTTAGGTCTAATCAGCGTGCTTTTATTAAACCAACAAAATACAGCCTTTTCTGTAATCGTGATCACACACCAACAACATTGCGAATACTGATTCGCTGACGCCACCATCGTACTACGATATTCCTGTCTAATTTAAAAGATTATAGATTATTAAAGTCAATTAGCTTTGCGCAACAGTAGCGCGCGTTTTAAGTCTAAAAATCAAGTTTCGACGACGCTCATTATCCTTACGTGTTATGATGGGAACTAAGAGGAATTACGGCAGCATGAAGATCAGACGATTCCTTTGCTTGAGATCAGCGTAGTTACTTGTAGTTACTTTCTTTTTCGCCCATCTGACATAGTGTCCGACCTTCCTAAAAGTTTCTATGTCAAAATAGATAGCTACGCATGTACCTTAAAATCACCAGAAACACCATGAATATGGCCATCATGTAAAGATCCCAGTTGTCTCCTAAAAGACCACTCATGGTCGTCTCGATCCATTGCAAACTGCGCATTCGTTTTATCATTTCCGCGAGGGCCATCTTGAACAGCGCGAGCTGTGCTGGAACCTATAAAAATTAAGATCATGCTTCATTAAAGGTTTTTTTTTTCTCTCTTTTTTCTTGCCCGTCCCAAAATCGGCATGTTACAACGAGGCTCAGATTAAGTAAATCTATTAACCGTACTTGCACACATATGTTCGAAGATCTTATGGCTAACTAGTAAACATCGCAGATCATCTGTTCATGCGAATCTGTTGCATGAGCTCGGAAATAACAGCACGTGAATCTACTTTGAGTCAACACATTTCAATAATTTCTGTTCACAGCCTACTTCAAATCTAGCAAACACAAATCCCTAGCGAGTAGGCGAATTCCTGTTTTTAAGCCCTTTCGTTACCTAAACAATTATGCTCAATAGGGTGCGTTGGATCTATGAAGACTAAGTGCGCAAATAACCTGTGCATCTTCTGAAGCAGTCGCAGCCAAATGATAATATCGTCTAGCAAGATGATTGTCTGCCGGTACCCCTTGGCCATGTTCGTGCATCAGCCCCAAATTAAATAGTGCCTGTGCAGAGGGTCGAAAATTATCTTCGCCTGCAAGTCGATAATATTGTAGCGCTTCATTGTAGTCTGCTGGCACCCCGTAGCCGTAGAAGTAGGCGTCGCCCAACTTTAGACGGGCAGCTGGCGAGCCCTGATCGGCGGCCATCTGCCAGAAACGAATGGCTAGCGCCAGTGATGCATTGGCGCTGTAAAGAACAGGATTGGTGTTTGTCAGCACATGGGCCGCGTTGCTTTGCGCCACTTCTGAACCAAGCTCGGCGACGAACATATATCTGATGAGGGCTTCATTCATGCGGCCTTCAGAATATGCTTTGTATGCCTCTTGCATGAAAGACATCCACGGACCTCGTTCAGCAACTTCCTGCATTGAAATAGAATCGTACACAGCCTGCCGCTTTTACTATAAGCTACAGAGATTCATTTATAGTACCTTCTAAGTATTCTTTTCTAGTATTCTACAAGTTTATTACTTGATTTTTTATTATTCATTAGGAATAGTCTGACAAATATACGATAATAAATCCAGATCGCTTCACAAGTTAGTCCTCAGTTGAATATACCATATATCAGCAAAGCGCTTACAATTGTTTGTTATGAATGCGTGTTAACTATAATCCTGCAGGGCTTTAGCTGAAAGGACGCGTAAATAGCAACACTACTAGCACAAATCGTCTAACAAGCGAAGCAATCTAATATAATTGATAACGCGAGCGAGGGTCGCGATTTGAGGGCAACGTCATTTAGACGGAACAAATCCAAGGCGAAACAAAGATATCCAGCCCATACAAGTCTAGAAAAATAGGGGGTCGCAAGAACAATAATAGAAAACATAAGCGGCTTTGCCCCCGGATTACGGATAGTGAGAAACCTAATTACCTTCAAAAGGTCCACAGCGTTATGGCAGTTCCGTACGACCCCAGTACCCTGGCCGTTCATTAGGCCGAGATAGTAGAACGCACTTGTGTGTCCCTGCATCAAAGCTTGCTGGAAGTACTTGAATGCTACTGGATAACTTTTCTCAACACCGATCCCGAAATAGAACATATGACCTAACTCAACATGCGCCTCAAGGAAGCCTTGTTCAGCTGCTAATTTTAACAATTTCAGAGCTTGGGAATAGTCCACCGGAACGCCACTGCCCAATCGATACATTTTAGCTAAGCCTGTCTGTCCGTATGGGTTCCCCTTTTCGGCCGACATGGAAAAATACTTCAAGGCGGTCGCATTTGATTGGGCCACGGCATCACTCCCCTCTAAATACATCTTGCCCAGTAGAGCCATGGCGTTGCTGTCGCCAGCTGTCGTCGCCCGCGACAGATAGCGGAATGCGCGCACATGGTCACGTGGGACATTTCGGCCACCCTGAAATAGCAATTGACCAAGCCCGACTTGTGCCTTTACATCGCCTTTATCCGCCAGGAACTGGTAATATTGTAGAAGATCGCGATCCAGCTGATTCGTCGTCGGACCCGATGGATCATCCGATTCGTCACTAAGACGAATTTTTTCCAGGGGAAACGCCGACCGCGAGTTTTGTGTCCGATCGTCTTCTACAATTTTTGCTACACGCCTATAGAGGTCGAGTGCTACTTCGCAATTTTTTGAGACACTTCGTCCGAAGTGATACCGATAGGCAAGGATCATCTGGGCTTGCTCACATCCGCCGATTGCAGCGAAAGTATAATGCATTAATGCTTTGGCTTGCGACCGTTCTAACCCGCCTAATCCAAATGAATGCATGAACCCTATATATAAATGGCCGCCAGGATCTCCGTCGTAAGCAAGCTTTCGAAGCGGATGTAGCACATTGAAGCTTTCCGGACGCAGGAACAGTTGTTCTAATGCGAACTTAAAAGTCGTCTTCAGCAAGACCTTTGGCGTCAGATCTTCTCTTACTGAAGTGGGCTCTTCGTATGAATTCTTCGGTTTGTCCAAGATCTGCTTTTTTGGTTCAACCAACTGCGGTTGTCTTGTAACTGCTGCACCCAACGTTGCAAACATTACTGATAGTAGAAGACATGTAACGTGCTCGTGAATGTTTATTAGCTTCGCCATCATCACATACTCTGAGGAGAGGCGCACCTTTACCTCCTGTCTTTTTCCACTTTTGTCTGTACTGCAACCGCTGATCGATTTTGCTGGCTTTCGTTGAGTCGACCCCACCTTTATGTCACCCAACCCGAAACCTCGCACACATATACTGCTGTAAAAGGAAAACTGGTTAATGTTTGGTATGAATTATCCTGCTTGAAAGCGTCCCCTACCAGTGATCAGCCAGATAACATTACCAAGGTACTTCATATACATTACATTATGGCATCGTTGTTTTGTGTTATCAGAGGTCAAATCGTATCGCGTAAAACTGCTCTTCAATATAATACAACAAATTGTTGTTATGTTAAAACCTTCGCTTACACTTAACTGATCGTGGATGTTTTCCATTTTATAAATATATGACGGATATTGTTTTCAGACATTGGTACGCCACAGGACGCTGCTTATATTCTAACAACAGCTAGGTGGCCATCACTGTAAAACGGCAGATCCTGCCGTGTAGCCAGTACCTGGCGAAGAAATTTTTTGTTGAACTAGCTAAACGGATCATAACGTATTATGCGCCTGATGCAAAATACAACGATGGCATCCGTTCGCTGGTTCAAGCAGCATCTCGAAGCTATATACCATTAGCATTTAGCTAAGCCCTGTGGGAGGGTGATCATAGGCGATGATATTAAAAACTTGAGGTCTTCGTCTGCTTTGTCTTCGTTCGAAGCCCGTGAGCCGCTGGCCGTACGCCTATTCCACACGATATCTGGAGGGTCGGCCGAATAAATTATATGCAGTTTGTTTTGCTGTGAGAACTCCACGAAGCTGAAACGTCGTCTTGCATTTGGTCGGGCCACGAAACCTCACTCGTCGTTTCGAGGAACAAATGCGTGAATTGAGCAAAGCAAATTTACTAACCAATAGATTTAGGGCAGAGCATATAATTATCATCATTACATACTACATAACTGGTGTGCATAAAGGAAGTCGTGTATACAATGCGTTTCAATGGGAAAAGGTTTCTGCGAGTATCTACTCTCCCATAGTTACGTACGATATGTTTATTCACGACGTCGTTTCAATGTAAACGCTAATAGTTCTGCCTGGCCTGCCCGACCTATCTACATTATTTATATTGCAAGACTTCTATGTTCTTCACAAGTGTGTCACGCTTGAACTCAACGAGCGCAATTCCCTAATAGAAAAGAGTGGTTCTGTTCTTCTACGCATGTATGTTTATGCTCGATAGCCGTATGTAGTCCTGCCTGTGCTTGTTCCTTTTCATACGAAACCTTTCATGAAATCTTCGCCATATATGATCTTATATATATTGAACATTTATTTTGTGACGAAAGTCTCCGCTAGCTTGTGTAAACATTAGCGACAATTGATGATTTTTGATATTTTTTTTTAACTCCTCCTAGATTGAATTTTCACGTTCCTAAATTCTTCTCAGTAGGTTACCCCTACAACAAATTCATTGACCCCCAACACATCTGGTCGACCACTTCAGGCAGGCATGTTGAATGCTTTGCGTATACATAATAGAAACAATTCAATTAGGATAACGAAAGCGGAACAGAGAAATTATTACGCTCTAGGGCTATTTTTATGGCAGAAGTAACAGAACACGATAGGCGCGGCATTTCTCTAGGTGTCTAAGTGTAGCAAATTTTGTTGACACGCTTGTGCATTCCTGTCTTGTTTTTGTTCAAGGAACCGTGTATATGTTCTAGAGAAAAATCATGAAGAACAGAGTTCGAAAAAGTGGAAATAGAGACTGGCGGAAACAGACCCCATCTGCCGCAGGACCTTGTTTCATTACAGACCAAGAGTGCGGTCTGCTTTTTGGACGCTGGCTTCTTATTTCATAATCTCCCACTATGTGCCTCAGACGGGAAAGCACCATTTTTGACGAACTAACCGATCTTACTTCTAAAAGCAACGTAAATAAGGAAAATTTATCACCAAAGGGAGGAAATCGTCGAAGCCAGAACTGGTACTCCTCAGCTATATCGATCGTACCTATATACGTTAGTTTATTTAACGCGGTCGGTCAGAGCAGATTACATCGGTTACTCCGGTATCAACGAAATCAAGTTCCTTCAGTTCACAGCCCGTCAGTAAGTTAATTCACATTCTGCGTGCGTGAGCTGCTGGGAGCAAATGTCGTATCCTATATTCGGGCATTTTACTCTCTCCACTTCGTGGTTCGGTATACGATACAGCACAAGGATAAACAATGGACACGAGTTCTGTGATATGAAGATGAAATATGTCCGACAAGAAGTATAGAAGCCCTCATAAAGAAAGACTAAAGATGTCATTTTATACGAACAGACACAAGAGAATTTCTGGTTACAGTTGGCAGCAATAGAACTTCCATAACCTAAAACCGACGCACCCGACATCGAATTTAACCTACTGAATAGTTAAAACAGACAGAAAATAAGTGTCGCCGAAAGTTCCTGGGAGCGCTTCGACGCATGCGCACGTCGCACATGACGGAACCCAAGCTAACAAAAATAGAAGTTTATAGGAAAGGCAAATAATCAGTCGCGCGTTACTAAACCCTCATTCTGAGCCTGTATGTCTCAAGGGTTCTACGTCCGGTATCGCGTTAGGCGTTCCATCAGACCGCTGGTCCCTAACATGAAACGCGAGTTGATGTTCGAGTTGGAACTTAGACTACAATATGTCCCAACATGGGGACTTAATATGAGACCTAAAAATTAAAATAACATTTCGATTTGGTCCCGTGTGAACGACTTCGCTTTTAAAATGGTTTCAAAATTTTATGCAGTAGATTGGCATTGAAGGTATCAGAGCAGACCCGCCTGTCATTGCTATTAGCGTTGCGTTTTTCTACTATTGTATTACGTCGATTTCCCGTCACCTATTACAATCCGATAAAGAAATTGTAGGGGCTGTACTCTGAAACAAAAAAAAAAAAAAGCATTTTGTGCTGATTCGTTACCTAACGGCTTTCTAAATTTGTAAGCTCTTCTCATTGAGTACGATGACCTTACGGTACACCATATTTTCGAGCTGTAACAGCAGCCCTAACCAAGGGATCTCCTTCAACTACAGATCTAACGCTGTTTTCAGGCAAGAAAGGCCTTCCTAGATTTTTGCGATTCAAATTTCTCCTACGAAATGTCCTGAGCCAAAATTCCGACACACCTAAGAAGGTTGCGGTACCCCCAAGTGTAACACGAATCTCGATGAAACTGTTCGCCATGGCGGAGCCAGTTCAAACATGAATTTCGTAATAGTCAATTAAATTTTTTTTCATTTACAGATTGAACGCTTTTACAATGATATATTCAGTTGCAACAAGGGCTTTTCTAGACATCTGATATCGTCGAAAGTCTCCCGAAGGCGTAAAATTAGCAAGGGAAAAAACTGATAGGAATTATACGGTACTAGCATATAATAATTCGACCAGCATAATATAGAATCTGAGTAAAATTCAAATAAAAAATAAACTCACATTAAGTTAAACTTCACACGTTGTACCTTTCCTTCCGCAACCGGTGTAGCTCGAGCGTCCGGTGTTTCTTTTTTCTGTCTTTTTTTTTTGCTTAGTTTTTTGGCAGTCTAGCGCAAAAATTCACATCAAAATATAGTGGTTAGCTAGACGAAACATAAATTGAATAGTATTAGATGGGAAAGCGGACGAACTGCCACAAGTAGTTTCGCATATATGAGCGATTTGTTGTTCAAATCGTAGTCCGGCTGGATATTGACTTGAATATTTCAAATCAATTTACACATGTATCCTACCAGTAAAGTAAATGTTCAAAGGGGTTCGTACGAATGATGGAGATGACTGACATGGGTGGAAGAACGGAATCATTGTCTGGTGCTTGCTTAAACGTTATTTATCTGCTTTTTCTACAGATGTATTGGCTACATCTGTTATCACAAATGCTGATAGGCTTCAACAGGACCACATTTGGGTAGGATGTCATTTTCACATAGGTCGAAAGTGAGGCAAGACGAAAGATGCCTTGAAAACCTACTGTCCATCTATTTATTGTTCAGTCGAGAAGAAATTCTCTATCAAGCAAGGCGGTACTATTCACGGTGCTGCTGCTACTACTACTGCTGATGCTGATGCGGCGGCTGTTCGTGCTGTAAACTCATGAGCGATTCGTCGGCCAAACAATGTGACCGTCTAAAGAGGTTTATTTCGAAATCTCGTTAGAAACGTTTACATTTGTTCACCATTACGGAGCCTCTATTGAGTGAGCTGATCTCAAATTGTAGTGTAAGAATTTTGCAAAAATCTTCAAGGGGCTCAAGTAGCGGATAAATTCACAATATAATGTATCGCTGACCCCCACGATCGATACGTATTTGACGTTGAAGGGTTGAGTATTACTATTTTGCGGAAATGGTGGACAATTGGCGAGGCGTGTAGCAAACTTGTTTCGTTGCAATACGAAAAGGGACACGTTAGTGAAACGACCGCGATGTTATAACGGTAACCAGCTGACTGGGCTATTTTTAAAAATTGATAGATTTTGCAGGCGGGGAATTATGCTCGTACGCTGATGTGTGTGCGTTTATCAACCAAAAAAAAATATTGCTATTTTACAAATTCTATTCAGCATTCTATACAGATCTAATTCGGTTATGACTATTATATCGGCTTTAGCTGGACACATTTTGTTAGAAATATGGCGATCTGGAGATGGCGCGAAACTTTCGACAGCAGTACACTTGAAGTAGAATAACTTAGTCTAAAAGACGGTCTACTTTAAGCCACTGATTACCTGAAGTCATACGATATCTGTTGTAGTATAGGATACTAAGACATCCGTAAATAAGTTACTAATCAGCCTGGACCTGCTGGTCCATATATCCCCATTTTCCGATACTAAATCAGTAAAAGGGTTCAGCTTATCTCGATCGCATGACACTTCAGGCTTGAATACGTCCCAAGATCATTAAAAGTCTAGTAATACTCATCTTCGCAGCGGTTCGACCACACAGCTTTGCCCGCTCCCGCTATTCAAGGCTCGACCTTTCCTTTGAATGAATTTGTCGTCCTTCACTGTTTGCTTGTCGTCCATTTTAGCGGACGACGGTGAACCGTTTACGTGCTCGATGCGGTGGCCGCCACAGAGTATTGCCCAATACTCATGCCGATCATATTATTGCTTTTCTCCAGAACGTATTAGCATGCTTCCGGTGCTAAACAATCATCAGTTAGCTCAGAAAACATCGAAACCCTTAGTCGGCGTACGCTGCCATCCTTACGTCACATATACTCTGTACATCATATTAAGGGTATCCAAGATATTTCATATCTACTCATAATTGTAGTACAGTTTATTTCATCACTGGCAGGACAGGTGTTAACGCTAATCATCGAGCTGATGGTGCCCACTGAGGCGATGTATAACTTTTGTTACCGTTTTACGTTTCAACAAAATGTCGTTGAATTGAAAATGCGGGCGATGGAATATTCGTGCATTTATCGAGCCACATATATCGAGAATGAAAAAGTGGAAAAAATTTTTAGTGGTGGATAAGTTTCTCGCTAAGCTGTCTGCTGCTATACACCGAGCTTTGGTGATAGCTGCTAGAACGATAAACGGATGTTTAAACCAGACAGGCATGCTCAGTTCGCTTAGACACGTATTTACTGAATGCTTGCTCCTTGACAGGGAACGAAAACGCGCGAGTAGAAACCATGCATTGTTTAGTCCTTTTGTTTCGTCCTTCTTTTTTTTTAATATTTCTTTAGAAATTTAAGTGCAAAAGGCCAGGATAATCTGGCATAGGTTACAGAGAGAAGTTCCAATTACTGCCCCTCTCTTCCTCAGAGAGGTCGCAAGATATTTACTAATTCTGTTTTGTTTTTCGTTCTTTCTTAACAAGTACTACGACTCGTCTCATTGAGGGCCGGAGAACTCATGTACCCTATAGATCGTAGTGCATGCCTATTCTGATATTAGCTTATCATGGTCAGACAGGTATCGTTTTTTTATTGTTTGTTCGTGAAGTTTATCGTGAACGAAAAAGCGTCAAGGAAGATTATCGTTTACGTGGATCGCATAATCACAGCCATAGAAGATCATGTAAGTAACTGATTTGATATTATTGCACATTATTAATCATGGAAATATATAGTTCTATATATATGGAATAGTTCTTTTGGGTTCAGCAGACCAATGGGCAAACGCAGTAGTGGATGCTGGAATTGCAAAGAATCGAAGAGTCACATGTATAATTATGCAGAAGTGAGTACACATGTTGAATGTCTATAATCTCTATATAGTTAATACTCGAATCGCGAAAAAAACATACAGCTTTTCTTCCTGCAGGAAATCTTCAACATTATTACCGTTCTAAACCGTTGGTGTTGTCGCGCACGTTTGCTCAATAGCAGACTCGAAATCGTCGATTCTGTGGCATAGACTTTTTCTTATCGTGGAAAGCCCATTGGCGTTGGGTCCGTGGAACGGGTAGGGTCCTCTGTGGGACCTTTTTGTGTGACCGATTTGTGTGAATTGAAAATTTTCGTTAACATCACAACGATACCAGTCAATTTAGTTCTTCGAAGTCCGCTTGTATGCGTTTAGATTGAATATCTGCAATAAATACACGACATTGGCACCAGTAACTATACTATTAAGGAAAAAACGGCGGCCCAATTATTTGTTTGCTTAAGATACCCCATCACACCGAAATTTCTTGCAAATGTAATCGATGTTCCTGCGCGGATTTACAGTTTACCGGTAAATGCGCCTATGTCAAGTAATTGTCCTATTTATTTTAAAGGTAGCTTCATTACTACACGTAATATTCTCCGACAACTAGGAAGTAGATATTTTTCCTTCAAACATTTTTCCGGGTATATTCGCAAAAATATTGCTTCAGTCCGGATCATCATCATCATCGCTGGTGCCAAACCCATAATTTAATCTTCCTACCTTCCTTCGCTAAAACTTTAATTTTTTTCAAGATATTCTCTATGAAAATGGTAAAAAGTTCCTGTCCGTTTTAATCGTATGAGTGGATGTGCCTGAAACTTCCCGCAGTATTTTATTTATATTTATGCGATTAGATTTAAATTAATTTTGCCTCAATCATTATTATCAATTATTTTTTGGGGGACTATATATAGTGTTTATATGGATCTACCCTAAAGAGTGAGACAAGTCCTAAAATTCGTTAGCTAACAGCAAATAATTCAATGATTGATATCGTGTCTCCCGATAGGTATAGGCAAGAATTGACCAGAAAATGTCTTTTTCGCCCGGTCGATTTTGACTCAACAACCCCTAAACAGTAATATTCATTTCGATACTCTGTATAACTAGGTAGGGGGTTAAGCTCTTTAGAAGCGCTTTATTATATAAAGAAGAAGATTTATTGTGGCATTCTGTCAGGCGCTGTTTGCCCAACTTCCATTAAGCCCTGCTGACATGTTGACCTCATATTAGTTCTACCTATGCAAAAGTAGGGCCGTTTTTTGTTTACAGTGCACCCTTCGTCATGGTCCTGCACCCGCCAAGGCAATAGCAACGTCGTCAATAATACGACGTTCATAGTTACATACATATAATATAGTACTTTCCGTACCGACTATGAAAACGTAATATCCATATGCGGCCTTGACTCGAACAAAGCTCGCCAGATAGAAGTGTTTTTTCCGGCAAATGCCTAATTTTCTTGTAGCCCAGTTCGGCTTGGCCGATTAACGTTTATATCACAAAGGTTTTCTTTATTAAGATACTCAGCTAGGGTTGGCTATTGACGACTTTGTTACGAGAGAATTACTAATTAATCCAGCTTGCTAGCTATGAAATATCTGTGTTTATTGATATGGTTTTGTATGTATATTTGTATACCGGGATATAAGCGACGACGACCCCCTTGATCTAAGTTCTAGCTCTACACTTGCTGCCCATCTACTAACCTTTTCACTTGAATATTCTTTGCAAAGCTCTTATAATGACCAACTATAATTATATGTACGTCAAATCCAACTGTCTGACCCGATGCAACGGCCACACCTCCGTATTCGTGAGCTTACACGTGAAATCGGCCGGTAGGCAGCATATTGTAGTTTACCAGTAGACCAACTATTAATTCCCAGTGGATGTTTCTATTTGTGACGTTGTTAAAATCAGATAAAAGGTTTATATTTACGTTTTGTTTGCCTATTTGTTTATATAATGGTGACATCGATGTGTCGGTTAAAATTGATCGACTTTGATACAGCGAAATCGTATGGGGGCAGATGTGGGCCGAATAAGCCGTCGTGCTTAGGGTGACGCACTGCCATTGGGTTCGGTAATGGGGCATCTTATAATCGGCCGCATCCATCGCATCCGAAGTTTTGACAAAATAAGGTTATGAAAGAGCTAGCTATCTCCTTGCAGTTTCATTATCTGACCAGAATTGTTTTTATTGGTCTTTTTTTATGTCACTAAATTGAGCGGCGCCACATAGGTACATTTTGTATTGTTTTCTGTTCTACTTAATTATAGTTCTAGTTAATAATAGGCGTCTTGACCGATAATATTATGTAATAAAAAGAATAACTAATTATTCTTACAAAAAACGACACGATAAGTCTAATTTCGCTGTGAATCACACAAAAATTTAACTCGTTAAAGCTAACTGCATGATAAAGTTTGATAAGTTAGATTAAAAATGCATATTAGTAAGTAGCACCTAAGCACCTTATTTAGGCAGACTGAGCAGTAGGTGATTGTGTCGGTTTTCTGTTAAGGCCGACTGCCGCTCTATCGCACCTCGACTGGGCGTATCGCGCAGATCATTCGGCTTTTCCAATTGCTGTGCAGAGAACCTAAACGTAATAGATCAACCCTTCACGGAGAGAGAAATGCCGCAAAAAATACGCTGTTTCTTTTTATCTTTTTTTGGAAACCCTAAAATATGTTGGATTCATGCCTTCTTGGAAACGTCCGATTGGCATGCTTATTTATGTATCATTGATGACCCGTTCTGCCTTGTTAAGCTGCGTTGCCGAAGGCCAATAGAACAGTCATGACGAGCTGTTTACCTAATGGACACCATTTAGGTCACTTATATTCAGTTAGCGGAGCCTGCCGACAACAGCCCCCATACTTAAAAGTTCGCCGTCTTGGTAAGGTGTGCAGCAAAATCTCTAGATAAATGACAGCAGAATTTTCTAGCTGATTAGGTTTTTATTCAGGTTACGCCAGTTGCCCTTGGCTACAACTAGTAATGAGTATAACACATCGATGTCATCCGTACGACTGGCACAACAACGATCGAGTTGACTGTGGCAGTCATGGTCAAGCGCTTTCCCTCCTAATGGGCGCCTTATCAAAGATTAGCTACGAGCAGCCCCTTCCTATTATACCGAAAAAAGGTAACTGAGAAGTGTTTAAACTCAGTTTAGCTAGCCAGATCCTAAATTTAAAAACCGGCCGTAAGCGTTCAGAACGCCACATATTTTTAGTCGAAGCGACGCACTCTGTAAGAAAAAAAATGAGACGCCAATTAATTCAACTCAATTTGGTTAGCGTATATGTTTGAAATATAAATTTGCCCTTAAATGACTTAAACAGGCTTAATAATATAAAAATATAAAAACGAAGTAAAAATGTTTGATCTGTAAGTGTGCTTCGTATATGGTAAATAAAGCTGTATGCTCGTATGAGTATATAGCATACCCTGCTGAAGATTTCGACCAGTTTTTTCTATTTGTGGCACTGCCATCGAACGATACGATATACAGGTGACCTAATTTTAATATTAAACGCTGTTGACGTTGGCTTCCTGAAAAGCGTAAAAGAGTTTGTGCCCATATCGCGCACAAATCGATTATTCTCTAATTTGGGTTAATTCTTTTTTTGTCATCACTAAAGTCTTACTTAGGAGAACCTCTCACCAAAATCGACTTGCTAAAGGTCATTGAAATTTTTATTTAATAACAAGTTTCTTATTTTTTGACTAGTAAAAATGCCATTTGAGAGCATCTGTATTGAATATACTAGCGAATACTACATTGAATCTGCTGAGTCTGAGACACTTAGAGGCTTAAGGCTAGTTGAGGTTACGTGGTCTTCAATGTTTTTTTTCGTCTACTTATTGTTAACAGACGGTCGAATAACATTTTTTGACCGGCCTCAATGGTTTCTAATGCGCGGTATCGCCTACTTTATATTTTTGTATAAGATGAGTTTAAGAGCGAATCCACAGTTCCCCGGGCACGAAAAAGTTGAATACACCCATCAAACCAGCCGGAATCTTCATATGTCTATGAGGCTCTACTATTTTGAAAATGTTCTCCAAATAAAGATCAAAATTGTCTACTGCAACATAAGTTGGCTATAATTAACCCTATAGTTTATGTCTGCATGGCCGTACTTTTGGCATAGGATTTTAGGATCTACATTTCAGCAATCGAGCAAAATGGCACTGGTGTAGCCTGGCTGGTGGAAGACGTCCTACCAAAAGCGTTAGTCAAAGACGAAGGGAAATGACTGAAAGAGTGAAAACACGTTTTGAAAGTTGATGTAGGTACCGGTCAATCGGTATAGAATTTGCAGACATCTTTCGCATCAGTCACACAGAATTTTTATGATACTAACAAAAATTTCATAAGATGTCTAAAAAAAAACATGCTCAAGTAATTTGTATTCAATGTCCTATTATTTTTATCTTAGACTTATTGTTAGGTAATTGTTGAATAGACAAACAGCTGAAGCATATGGGATCGATATTCGCTTGCTAATGGGCCTAGTTAGATAGGGCCTAGTAGATATTACAATATTTTAACAATGATTTCTATATCTTACAGGATAACACGAAAAGGGCACTCAAACAAAAGCTGAGTGACGAGCTAATAGCTAATTTCCGATGCTAGATACAGGCATTACAGAATTACGGAAAATTAAAGAACGTTTCTTCAGTTCAGACGTATTTCGTGTCTTTGGGACGCTTTATTTAAAGCGGCTAGGAATTAAAACAGCAGTATTCAATCCGATTACTTTTAACTTTCTAGGGAACAACTGATTCTAGCCAAGTGATTTGGTTACGGAACGACAGAATACGGCCACACGCGCGAAATTTCAAAAAAATCTTCCAGTGCAGACAGGATCTACCGAGTAATTCTACATATAGCACAAAATACAATTCATGAGTAATTTGAATTTTTGTTCGGTTAATGTTTTGGTTTACCATGGAACCCGGTAACTATCATGGTAACCTTTAAAGGAGTCCTTGTACGGTACTGGATCAAGACTCCTTTGTTAGTATTTCAATAGAAAATTGTCCTTCAAATCGTAGCTACAACGACGATCACACCCGGCTTGTTCGCAGCTGTCTTTTTCCACACCACACAGTTCGTTTACGTTTGTGGAATTGATATATTCTCTATTTTATTATAGCTGTGACATTTCACAAGCAACGCTCGAAAAGCGTTATGTTTTTTAATCTGTATGTAAATATAATTCTCCTTATCGCTTCTGGTTTGAAGACCTTAGTTCCGCGGCGTTACACTTCTCAACAAGTCTAACAACGCCCCAACACCTAATATCCAAGCTCCGGCGGGATGGGATGGAAAAAATACCAGGCGTGTATAAGATTCATTAATTTTATGAATTTACTACGCTTCATCTACTACGTCGTGAGTTTTTACCGCCTGGCCCATTCTCGGCAGAGATGGGGGCACCGGGCCGCTTTTCCGGCACCTTCGAACTCCTTGGCCCGCGAACCAGCAGCTCTGCCGCTGACCGACGATTGAGAGATTTCCGAAATGCGCTAGAAACGCGAGGCCTAGGCATGGCCGGCGGAGGTGGAGGCTTCGAACGGCTGGCCGATGCTCGCAGACTACCTCGAGTGGGAACGCCCGCCCCTCGAATCGACCAGCGCGAATCGCTCGCGTCGCCTGGCGACTTACTAGTGAGTGGTTCCAGTTCCCAACTGTCCTGGCTGCTGCTTGCACGCCTTCTTATGGCAGAACCGTGAACGCTGTCAGCGCTTGTCACACTGTATGATAATGCCCTACCGCCTCGAAAACCATCAGACTCATCGTCGCACGAAGCGTCGAAAACCTGCTCATACAACACTGGCTTTTCGTTTAGCTCGTCGTTATATAAATACTCTTGTGATTCAAGGTCAAATCCGCTCTCACTTTCATGTAAGTGTCTTGGCATATTTGTGTAGCACAGAGGCGGCAGACCAAACTCTAACGCTCTGTGAACGCCCTGTGAAGTTTCGGTAACTCTACAGTATTTTGAAAGATCAATCAAATATGTAGTATACGTTTGTCCAGCTATTTAATGGAGCGACGGGTTTCGATAGACAAGGCCTCTGAGAATGGATGCATAAATCGACATCCATATATATATACACTTCGAATTCGTTTTAATTTCCGCAGATATTATTAGCACACGAACCGGAATAGAAACATCTTCCGGAAGTGTCTGTAGAATGTATATACGAGACACAACAGGACGAGCTGACTCTCTCGGCGCTGCAGTAATAAAAACACATGAAATGTATGTTAGTTCTTAATAAAACCTTCCGACAGATCCATCATTATGCGGACACAGAAAAACTGTCTTAGCAGCCTTATGTTGACACGATATTCTAAGTCCGGCTTTTTAGCGTATTTGCTAAGCAGTGTTATATACGACAGAGTTGCACAACAGTGTGCCAAAGCATTTTCTGCCTATGGCATAAATTAAGTGTCTCTCCTTCACATCGTTAACCAACAACGAAACAAGGACCAATTGCTTTGTAAGGAACCGTACAAAGCCACTCTGCACGAACGGTGTTCACTCGCGATGTTGTGGTACTACGAAGAACGGAACATTCTCTCCTCCTACATTTCCGTCAACTACGGGGTTCTTCGTGTGACAGGGATACGGCATCTAATCTATAACTGATATTATCTATACGGGCTCAATTTTCTGCCTTAGCTGGTATCAACGAAATGACGTGTACTGAATAGTATCACTGCTGACAACCTGCGGTAGTCTCCAAGATCATCGAATGACGACTGATAGAAGAGCGCCGGACGATGTGACAAGGCGAGGAGGGGTCCGCCTTTGGGACGTCTAATATCGAAGCTCGTGACACGTAAGTGGTCGGCAATTTCAACGAAAACCGATTTGGAAATTATAAATCTTACTGTGTAAACAAGCGGAATTACAGTAAATAATATATATACACACTATAGAGTGGAATCGAGTCGATACTCTCAGGTGAGTCTTATCAGGTGTTTGCCAACAACAGGTGTCTAGGCTGTCTTTAATTACAATAATTATTCGGTTCATTTTCTCAATATTTAATAAATATAGTTATTTGTTGTTTCATTAATCGAAGATAAAGCCATAGCAGCTAGGTTCTATCAATTAATTCGGTTCGGAACGCTGGGTAGTCTATGGGGCTTATATTATTTACTGTCTGACGTGTGATAGCCGTTCTTTCTTTACGATTTTTTACGACATTACGATTTTTTCATCGGTGTTATTAGCGCAAATCACTAACGTGATTTCGGGCCGCCAAAGTAAATTTGCTCAGTTGTTTACGCGCGAAGTCTTTTTTGGCGCTTTTTAGTGCATCGAAGATTTTCTTATCGCGGAAGACTGCAAGAGGGTCTTGGATAAGATGCGCGTGAATTAATCCCAACCAGTGCTGAAGCATGCAGTGTCGAAAATATGGCCCAACGACAAAAAGTTATTATCATAACAACCCTTACGACTCGTTGTAATAACAATGCTGAATCGGAATCGGTATTATCCAGCTATTTAGGACAGGTTTAAAGGTCATACGTTTGGAATAATATAAGCGAGATATGGCCTGAACGCTCCATGTAAGATCTTTTAACACAACAGCGACGCAACTTACCACTTGAACCAGTGACTGAATCATACGAGCCAGCTAATCGACAATGAGCCATAGAGAAACAAAAGCATGCAACAGTTGTGAGCATCGTTGATGATGATACATCAAATCATAGAGAAGCGGGCATACGATAAGGGAACGGTGCCACAGATGGGCTCAGATAGAATCGACGGACCGACCGACCGACCGACCGACAGACCGACCAACGATCATCACGACGACAGTGGGGTGAATGAATGGCGTACAAATACCAATAAAAAAAAGCTAATAGACGACCGAAAATGACTGTTTTTTAATGAACGCCGCTGATTCTCAGCAACGCGTGCCCGACGGCGACAATCGGAAAACGAAAACATTGACAGAGGCGGTTACTTCGTTCATACATCAGTGTAACATCAGGCATTTATCTATGCAGCATCATACTGAAAAAGCTATCCGACGGCGGATTGCACGTTAGATCGCTTCGAATATACAGATTGGTCAAGTATTCCATCAGCTTTATAGGCAAAGCTGATCCTCGTGATGCTACACACGTCTCGGAAAAGCAGCAGGGGAGTTCTGGTTAGCCAGTGTAAATACACAGATCAGATCATTTTAATCCATTTCAGTACCGCATCAGCATTCATTTGATACAAAAAGGATGACATATGTCGCATATAATTACTCGTCAAAGTTATTTAGGATTTGTTATTATCGGCTTAGTTTGTTATTATCAGCTTATGTGGATAAACTTAAGTCTCGTTAATGCAAGCAATTATCTGAATCCACAGTCAGTTATCTCAATCCACAGTTTCCGCACGTTTCATGACGACACATTTCTTCGGACAGTCCAACCAGTCACTTTAAATTAAGTCGTTTAAAATAAAAAAAAATAAAGGTAGAGGACAGTTCAGCCTTCTCGCAGATACTCAGTATAATACCGTCCGTATGAACTATCAGTAACATGACGGGGCTATTTTGTAATTGCTAGATGCGCGAAAACGAGCATCCTCCCTGAATATTTATGGGCCTTCGATTCATTACATTATCGTTGTTTCGTTAAATATACGTTCTCACGACAGGAAAGATGGCAGTCCTTGCGGGTGCCATCTTTTCATACATGATTACGGATTGAAATAGTGGTTTCCGACAGCATCACGATGTTAACGGGCATTAATAGATTCTGTGCTAGGAACTTTAAGGCCACCACTTTTTGGCCTACTAACAGTGGCTAAAATTGCCCTTGCTAATGTGAAGCGAATAAAAGCGTAGATTTTTATATTACCAAAGATGGCTAGGAGAAAGGTATGTAGCCTTGCCTTCCCCACGTGCTCCTACGTCTGACGAAACTGAGAAAACACCGGTTTGAACATAGGCCAGTAAAAAGGAGATGTGAAAGATAGATAACTTCACATCTGCGACACGGCAAATGAAAGGTGCGGAAGATCAAACTTAAAATGACGTCCGCTACAACGCTCTCGTACGAAAAAGGGCGGCGAAAGGATTCATTTGGTGAGTAAAGAAGACGAAACAATTTCGAGGCGTATTGATAGGGTTACGTATATCAGTGGTGATGTTGCATTTTAGAAAACATTTAATTTACGGGGGTTTACAACGGACGCACCTTGAACTTTATTAAGACTGGCGGGATAGCAATCCAGTATCCTTCAGCTAATCACATTGGCTAATGTACATTTGCACATCTAACAGCAAAATAGGTCCTGTACATCGTTGTCTGTTTGAACCTTACATTACGTACCTGTTACATAATGTTGAGCAAAGTATACAATCAATGCAAAACACACTCTTCAAAAATGTTACCGAGTACCGTAGGCCGTTTTTACTTGTTTCTGCTCTCAGTGGATATTAATACTAACAGGCTATTGCGTCGTGATATGATCAATGTCTCTATTATGAGTTTTGAACTGCGGAATGCCGTCAAGTCCCTCGGAACTACTCGAAACGTTCCACCATAGCACATGCTCTAGGCAAAAGGAAAAAAATTTGTAGATACCGGAACTTACATTGCAAGCAGTTTCAGCAACTTTCACTTGACTATTTCGTTGTACATCTTTGAATAGCTGCGTCCCAATGCACTTAACCCACCTGTACGAGAAGCAAGAAGCCTCGTTCCCTCTACGGTGTAGTTACATTCGTACCTTAGTGGTTTTAGAGGCTTATGGACGAGAACTGTTTTATGTGTCCAATATGTTTAATATGCTGAATAGTTATTAGAAACGATAAAATGGTCGAAGTAATTTTTTAAGGCTGATTTTTGCAGTTCGTAATGTTAGCTAATCTACGCGTCTATAAAAAAAGGGTCAGCAACCCCATATTCACCACTAAAAAATCGTCCCCATCTTCCTATATTACGCAACGGTACCCCTGTATAGTGGTTTCCAACACAGTAACGGAAGACAACAGACGTGAAAATTAGGTGCAAGGCTCATGGCAATTCCTGGTACATTTAAAAGGCCGTTAAGGCTCGCTCAATAATAATAGCCGGAAATTTTAAATGTGATCAATCTCTTGGTTTTAATGGTCCCAGTAAGTTCCTGTGAATCTGAATTAGCTAAGCTATAGTAATAGTATAGCTACTACTAATGGTTTTTGTTCGTGGTCAAATTTCTGTGTGTACGGGCTGGTCAGTATGTGCAGGTCGTGATTGATCGCAAGACATTTGTCTTGCGATCCGAGGAGGACGCTAGAAACGTTTGCCAAAAAAAGAACTTACAACAACATCTACGTACGGTTTAAATCGTTTAGCCGATCTAAGGGTAATTGGATGCGAATCGCACAGTTCGTTCTGTGTCCCGAGACGATCGTGTACCCGTTATATGAATTTTACTTTATACCGGGTCGCTCGACCCGGTTTTTCATACTCTTAACGGATTTGGCAGCGTCTTTCCTGACTACAGCAGACTAAGCTTAGTCTAGACATGGGGGCAGATTGACTCCTACATATCAATACCCATTCTTCATATATATATATATGTATAATATATATATATTCCTATTCTTCACACGCACGAGTAAGTCCTCGTTGCTATCAGGTCGGCGACAGTGCTTCAAAAAATCTAGGACTTGGAAGTCGGAGACTGCGTACCCTCGAACGCGATTGTAAGTATCAATCAAATGTCAAAGTAGCAGAAGTTCTTATTCTGTCCACATTTATGTTAGCCCTGTTACGTGAATAAGCAATGCGTTAAAGGAAACAATAAGCGTCTGTTTTTAAGGGCGAAACGTTTGAAAACGTATTTCTCTTCGTTGTTGTGTTATATGGCTGTTTGTGTGTGGCACCAACGAGCAGCCCCGAGAAAATGCATACATACATGTTTAACTTTGTTTTGTAACGAATAGCTTTTACATGTTAAAAGTAAAATCCTTAGCGAATGTTTATAAAAAAAAAAAAAACAAATCGTTTTTTTTCAATGAAATTCAAGCTTCAGATCAATTTTCAAAGAATATATATATATATATATACACGGAAGCCTGTTTAAAGGAAAAACTAAGAGGCGCTAATATGTTTATTTAAATAAAAAAAAAGAGAAAGCAAAATAAAAGGTTTAAGCTTGACGTGATGATTTTTTTAACAAATGAATATTTTGAATAAAAATTGAGTACTGAGATATTGTTGTTACTTGGTGTGGCGTTCCCCATGACAAGCGTTGTCAAGGTCAAGGACAATTCGTGTGGGGCGCTGTTTGCTGGGCTAAGCTTAGTACCAAAAAGTATTATACCTTTCATGTGCCAGTTGCACAGCTCTGCCGCTGTAAATGGAGAAGAGTCGCCAGCTGTGTCATGAGTTTACCTATCTTAGTTGTGGGAGAAAACGAAGCAGATTCTGATTTGTCGTCGCTAGTACTCGGTACTCGAGAGAGAAGCGCAATGCCATTGACTAGAATCTTCCTTAGATGTAATCCATTTGCATGTGGACTGTGAAGGGCAGACGCGGTAGCTAGAAACAGATTTTTCAACGCACGTGTGTATTCATATGAGAAGGTTAACGAAGGGATTGCGTTCTTTTTCGAGGCGTTGTCAGAGCGTTTTGCGGGCTAATTTGAATGGTATATGGAGCATAAGATCTGGTATTTTAGATCGTTTTTTACCATTCTCGTATCTTTCTAACGGTAGCCGACCGCGAAACATTTGACGTAGGCCCTTACTCTTGGAATAGCAAGATGCTTCGCTCGGATGTCTAGTGCACATAGCTTGTGTACACACAGCGCAATGACACCGTTCATTCAGTGCAGTGATTTCTTAATTATAATTACTGCATAGACACTTGAGTCGTAGAACGTAGCTATCATTTGATACGTTGTGGTGTTTGGAGAAGTAGACGTCCTTTCATTACCCTCCACAAATTTATTCTCTAATAATTATATATGGCGTGCCATTTACCCCTACTAACTTCTGCGTACAACAAATAGCATATGGCATATATTGGATATTGCAGGCACAGAACTGTCTCTAATACCTTATGAGGTGGGGCTTTACATTTGTGCAACGGCTCTAGGTAACTAGACTAGATGTGGAAATTTTGTGGAGGAATGTCAGTGGAATTATGTAAACGATATACTCGACGCTGTATAGGCAGGCTGTCAGCATAAAATCCCGCGTCACCGAAGAAGAAACACAAAGCTTCTTCCGCAAAAGCCCTTTTAGGCCTGTTTCACTTTCTCTTGATGGGGAGGTAGCATTTATTGGCCGAAAATACTTGCAAATGCTTGAACACGTTTCCCCTTTTCGTCAGTATTAAGCTTCCGTAACACATGTCAAATGTCAAGTGAAGATTCCGGGTTGCGTTGATTTATTCGGCCATGTCGAAAAAGAAGCATACCCTAAATTATCACAATTAAATCAAAATCCTTCATATTTAATTCATAGTTGACTAAGTATAAAAGCAAAGTGCAGACCCGTTTCTACATGTACAGGTCCTCGCTTGTTTAGCTGGAAAAGAAGTTCCTGCATGACCACGATGCTCGTTGTTTTAGTAAATCTACCCTGATACGCGTTATCCTAATATATACGCTTGCCGTTAACTTTCAACTTGGATGAGTTATGTCTGAGCACGACCTGTCCCATTGAATTTACCTGTCTAACTAACAATAGGTTCCGTATTACTTTACAAATAGGCGAAAGACAGTGGCTCATGCAGCTCCCGTTAAAATGCTTTGTTACCGTTTATTTTGAAAAATGCGGCTCTAGGAGAGACGAAACTGTAGTAGACGATACGGGATCGAACGATCGATTACGTGCAATGAAAATAGCTAATCTGACTGGCTTCGGCACCGTCAGACGAATTGCACTACAATCCTGAGCCCTACGAACCCCCCGAAATACTGCAAGCTTAAATATTCATTTTCTAAATGCAGCTGTTACTTTATTAGAAAATGATGTTCGACCCTTCTACATCTCCCGACGACGGTACCGTTCACCACCCGACTAAATGCTCCGCAATGAATCTACATAAATGAGCTGAAATCGTGTACGCTAGTTATTAGGCGAAAAGCCCGTTTGCCACTTCTTCTAGCTATTGTATCGTTCGAAATCGATGGATATGACTATGTGTGCTTGCTGTGTGATGTGAGATGCTGTTCTACCACCGGTAATTGAATCAATTACCTCCTTCAATAATTGTTATTATATTAAGATACACCCTTCATAAGATACTCTTCATACATAGCTAACATCAGATTAATACTTCTATTTGTATCAGAACGAAGCACAAGCGTCTAGCAATTTTCAAAATGGAACACGTATAACTATGTATAATGACCTTCGTTTTCAGACAAGCACGTTTTGGCACACCGAAGGATCATCATCATCTACAGAACGAGTCTTGCGCGCTGTCGAAGCAAGACATCAGCTGTGAGAATGAGGCGGAGAGTAGCCTGCAAAGGTTCACTTGCATCATAGCAAAACATGTCCTCATACGTCAGAAGAAATCGAGCTAGGATAATTACTAAAGCAGTATAATCGTGCATATATATCTGATAGTACTAAGCTAACAGATAATCCGTGAAAGAGGCTATCGTAAGAAAAACTGCAATCAGTTATATTGGAAGGGTCTAGTACAACAGGCTAGTAATTGTAACAAACGTTTGTTTAGATTCAGCTTTGGGCAACTTTCAAATTTTTTCGGATTACATCCGAAATTTAACAAACCTAGGTATTCTATATAAATTAAACGTAGGCAGATAATATAGGTCGAAAGGAAAGCTTTCGATGTTACTGTTGAATCGCCTTTAGCGCGTTAGAAAGCGACTTCTGGTAAAACGAAAGATATTTTTTTCTACTCATTTCATCATTCTCGTACTAAAATAACGCCTAGAGCAGAACGACGTTGGCTACTTGCGTCATGTTTTTTCGTGGCTTATGTTCATCACTGGCAAAATCTTTAGCAGATAAGGTACATTTGACCAAATAAACTATTGATCTAATGATGCAAAGCAAAGTATGCGATACTATGCGGAAAAATCGTTCAGAAACGTTTTTGAGTTGTCTCACGTTAATCGTTTTCAGCCAGCCTGACGTATGGCAGTCTGCATTTCTGTATGCGAAACCAATGCGAATTTTTAACATTTTCCTACCTAAATCGCTAATTTTTGATCATTAAATTGTTCTTAAAAATCTTGTTTTTGTTTCCGATGCCGATATCGTACAGGGATTGTTTGCTCACGAGCGTACGAACATAGCTAACAGCTTGACGATGGCGCTTCTACAGAGTCCACGGACAATCTAAAATAGTGGCGCGTTTAATGCGTCCTTTAGTGCACGTAGATGAGTGGTGACAGTGGTGAATCTAATCACTCGGGTTCGTGCACGAAGTCGTTGGGGTAACTGGGTCAAATTGTCACTAGATAGAGCCTACGGTTTAACGTCACCCTGCGCTGTTGCTAATATTCCGGAGTTTGGTTTGTAGACTAAATACGAATTTCCAGCTCTGAAGCCCTAATCAATGTCCGCGAACGCTGTAGACACTCAATCATCAATTTTCTTAGGTAGGTAGTTTAAGGACTCCCTAAAAAACGGTACTCCTTACGCGCTGTAAAAGGTTGACTTGATTATTGGTAGATTTCCAAACTTTTTTTATTTATTTTTTTTCTATCTTACATTTTTATAAAATCAAAACTGAAAATCTCATCCGCAGTCAATGCCCCTCTCGAAGGCTGCACCACAGCTATACGCTAAAAACTGAATGGTAGCTCGCAGTTATGTATCTTACTATTGAGTTCTTTAAATGAAAGAAGCTTTTGTAATATAACAGGACAACAACTGTTATATTTAGCAATTGTGCATCATGGACACGGCAAGTGATTCTGCCAGATCACTTGGAAATGGGTGCGTCCTCCCCGAATTGCTCATATATGAGTGGACATAGGTGAAACTTAGAATAGAAAATAGAAAAAAAAATGAATGTAATAGGGACCAACCAGATGTTAATTATATTCATGCAACAGACTCAGTCAAATTAATGAGCTAACATATTTATATCGCCGTGCTTCTTGCGCATGCTCAAAAGTCAGAACAGCCGATTGCGAATTGTCCGTAATACCTCTTTCATCCAACCCAGGTGCTCTCTCACTTGTCATACATACGAGAAAGATTAGTTTCAACATCAATTCAGACAATTTACTTGGCCTGAAAAAACCTAGCTCGCATTCAAAATACACGTTCTTAGAATTACGTCTAAAAAGGCGACAGATTGCATCATACGCGGAGCACTATCCAAATTTTAACTCAATACAGAGATCGTGAAAAATTCTATAGCATTTAAAAGCCAATAGAGTTGTTAACGTGATGTGTAGGTTTTTCAAGGCTCTGTCGTCGCGGTACATATGCCTTTTATGTACTGGGATATCTTTACAGCCTCTGGCGAATCTTTCAGAAGCACTGGCCCGGTAGCGGCACATCTATGGCCGCTTCCGTGGGCGCTTCGCCGTTTTAAAAGCCAGGACAAACACCATCTTGCGTCATCGACAAAGCAACTCTGCAGAAAACGTTGACTTGTAGAAAACATGAAAAAAAAAAGTTTTTTTGGTAATTCTTTGGTAAAGTTGGCTCCTCGCTGTCTGCTTCTTTCTATTTTCTATTCTTCTTCGCCGATTTATTTTGAGGGGAAAGAGGCTATTGAGGTCAAATGACCCGTGCGTTAATTACGTTTCACAACGCATTAAGAGATAAAAGCATTTTGAAGCCATCCGGAAGGAAAGATAAGAAAAAAGGTTTTGGAAATTAGCTTGGAGGAAAAAACGGTGGGCGCTATTCTGGCTATGGGCCAGCGTGTTCTGCGGGTGGTCATCTGGTACGGGTCAGAAGGACGGAAGCATTCGACAAGGCCATTATTGTTTAGAGGCTTATGATGGAATACGCTGATTAGTCAGATGACAGGGTGATTTTTTTATCGTAGGTCAAACATGTGTTCACTTGTGCTACACAAAATGTTATTCAAAGATATTGGTTTATCTTATCACAAAACTTAAACTGTAATCTCGTAGGCAGCAGGTCAGTATTGGCTTGAGTTTATCTAATGATCTTGTTTTTCTGCCAGCTCTAACACGTTGACCCCAATGCCTTCCATCGCTTCGATTTCAGGGACGTCTCAGGGAACTATAGGTAGGTAGGTATTTGGCCTGATCACCCTGAGTGCTACTTTGTTGTTTTAAGGTCAGCGTTCATTTAATTAATCCTTACCTTCAGATGTTTTATTGTTCGAAACATTTGTTTCGAATTAGGTTAGTTAGAGTAACAGACTTTGTTGGTTCTAAATAGCATTTGAGCATTCGTAAGACCAAATTTGTGCGCGCGAGTATTTCATTCGAAAAGGCTATCTTGTATGATCTTGATGATGATCAATGATCAGTGATTTAAATTGTCCTGAAAGGCATCACCTGGGCAAAACCTGAGACGAAAGCTAATGCAGTGTAATATAAAACAGTAATTTCAGTAACAGTGTTTCTTGTAAACACATTCTTGAACTTGCGTGACATAAGCGTCAGGTTTTTGATAGTCGTTCTGTTAAGGGCAGTATTATAAGAGGACGCTAATCCTGAGAATCAGACCATGAAATTGATCGTTATCTTCGATCAGCGCTTGTAGAAATTGCGTTCATGATTTTTTGCTATATTATTATTATACACTGGTGCTCTTGTCAGTGTGTTTCTGGATGAATTTCTCACCCTATCAAATGCGCAATGAATCTGTCCACTTTTAAGTTGTTCCTGTTATCGAATACGATACGTTACGAACGTATGGTGTCACTGTGAATAATATTTCTCCCCTTTAGCTTTTTTTGTTTCTTATTACAATCGTTTCTTTTACGAGGAACTTCTACCTGAACCTCTATAATTAAACGCTCGTTAATACTGAGTTCATATGGAGAAACTCGTACAGACAAAATAGGTCCCTTTACGTGAATTCTCTTGGCCTTCTGCAAGACATCATACAAAAAAGTGCAACATCGTTATTTTGAGCGTCTGCGCCCGTTACTGGTCACAAATTATACAAGTCATGTACAGGTTAGGTTGTACCTAGGTGGCTGCTTGTAAACATAAACAAATAATGCAAAATAGCCCAGAATATAAGCGTTATGTCAAACGCCTTCAAAGCTGTTGGCGTAAAGCTCGGCATAGTCCACTGCAAAAGGAATTTAAGATAGCAGCGAAAATTACTGAACAGCAATGCTCTATTTGTGTTTTTAATAATGAAAAATGGCATTTTTTTTAGTCGTGTTATTATCATGCGCATAGTGTTAATACAGGCAGCATAACTTCTGCTAGCGCACCTGTTGATATTGAATTGACTTGTCAAGACATCGGTTGGAAAGAAGAGATCTTTGGGCAGAACCCACCAATCATACGTCAATCGTCTGGCTAAGAGAAATGTTAATTGCTTAATTGCTTTTGACATACTTGTCTCTTTTCGGAAGTTATCCGGCGCTCTGCCGGCCCTTTTCAGGGAGTTTCTAATGGTACCCCATTTCGGCTACCCGAAGCACCGTGCGTCAGAGTGCACCTCAGGCAACTATTTAGATTTGCATAAACAAGAGAAATTCATTGGGCAACGCTCCCCTGAGAAGGCAATGAAAAACACAATATATTCCTGTTTTTTTTTTTCTTGCAGATGTGTAGAATTAGCGTGCTCATATAGATGATCCTATGCTTACGGGCGACACGACAATCGTACATCTAAAATGGCGTAAATGTTAATATACAATAGTGCATATTGACCCGTCTGCCTCTGTCAATAGTAATCGGGCTTTACAGTGCAGCAGATGGCAGTATTTCTGTTCATGTTCGCGTGTCAACAAGCAGCTTACCTCCAACCATTCGCATACGCCGAAGCTCCCACTTCGACGGCTATAAACCTATAACACCCGATACGTTACTAGCATTTAATGTTTTTTTTTTTTAAAATTTAAATTTAAATTCGGAATCATCATCGGATTCCGAAGTAGCCTAGCTATGAAGTAAACGATCTGACTTCGAAACAGAGTCTTCTACACGTTACAAGCTGCGCAACGCTCCCATTATGAGCGAAGGTGTTAGCTTCGCGTTAATACGAGTGATTCTATAATGACAACAGGCATACGTAACATGAATACGTTACTAGCATGAAAGGAGTAATACCGAATGCTATGGTATGAATAGAGACCCAGGGCGATAACGTTAAACGTATTGTACAGTAGAGACGTGAAATACTGAAAATGGATACTGCTATATGGTCTCGTCGGAACCGCATGGTGAGCCATTATCTGCTATGTCAAAATGGCTGATTGCTTGTGGGAAGCAGTTCAAGGAAGAAGAGGAATCCAAGATGTTCTGGACGAAAATTGAGCAGTGTACAGCGTTCGATTTAAAAAAAAATGAATTTACGTTAACTTTAGGAAACAACGAATTTTTAGCTAGAATCTTATCGCCAGCAGTAAGAACAGCTACAAATCTAACGTGATAGTTATATTGAAACAGATTTTTTTATTTATTACGCAATATGATTTTAATTATGGCTTTTATTTGAGAGGATTACTGCAGACCAGTTTGATTAAGGCTAACAAGAAGGGTGGGTTTTTCCCCCATTATATTTTAAACTTTGAACGCAGCAAACCATAGCGAACATAGCGAGCCGCGAATATATTAGCTAATATTTATTTTAACCGCAATGTGCAGCTATATAAAGCCCGAAAACGACCCAGGACCTGTCTGACCTAGTATTTTCCGATACGATTTGCACATCCTGAGTGATTATTTAAACAGCTCTCTGATAACAGAGGAAGGAGTGATAACACTCCTTCCTAGAATTGTGATTTGAACATAGGGCTATAGGATTCAGGATGAGCTTCATAATGAAAGTTTCTAAACGTGTTGAAAAATGAATGCTTCACTTGAGACGATATGTCGGTGATAGCGAGTACGGGAGCTCCTGATTAGAAAATGATCGTCATTAAGAAATAGACGCCCTCTAGAAAGGCACTAATATTAGCGAATATCATCGTGAGAGAAGACTTCGAGACAAAAACGAGAGCAACGTTAGTATTAATCCCATCGCAGAAGCCAACGAAAGCAGGGAACATACTATGACGACACGATAGGGACAATGGCACGTTATTCCTGCTAGCTTACGCTATGTGATTTCGAACATTACACGGCGTATAGATAAATAGGCTAAGAGGAGAATTCGCCAGAACCCTTAACCAATTCCTCACTAGGCATGGCCACTTTTGGCGTACCTGAAGAAGATAAGGAAATACCCATCGGTCTAATGACTGCATAGCGAAGCAAAAAAAACACGATGATTTAAGTACGCCCTGAAATTCCGCCCAGCCTTCCAATTTGCGAGAAGTACATATAAAAGGTAAAAATAAAGATCCTTTTTCGCAAAGGTCTATACGGGAACATCATCGAGTCGAGAGATCGATAGAAGGTCAAAAGGACACTAGCCAAGGACTCGTGGAAGAAAACAGTCCTAAAATAGAACTAGGGCTGGGCAATACGTCGTCTCGAACAGCCGGCCGGACTGACATAGTGCAAAAAAGGGTTACCTTTTTACAAAATGAAGCGCGTTTGATGGTACGACGGCTCGATCCAGGCGACCTAAATCACTTAGCCTATTAAAGTCTGCTTATAATGCCCTGCTATTATTTCATAAGAAATTTTATACAGCATTGAGCGCGTGCCAGACCTTGAGGCAATTACCCATAAATAACTAGTATAAGTGCGTCTTCTCAAGAACTCTGAGAGGACTTCGAGATTCACGAAACTAAGCACACGAATCCAATACGTAAAAAGCATAGCGTGCATGAAGTTTCGCTCAATAGCCTAAAAACGAAGACCAATAACTGTTTCGTGACAACGGGTTGTTTATCTTAAGTGAAGATTCTAATGATTCGTAAAAACGCCGTATGAAGTGTCGCTCTGCATGCTAAATTAGGTCGGCATCGTAGTACCTAACAAGTATCATTTGTCTAACACCAGAATTAAGCACTACTTTAAGGTGTAAGTAAGCCGTATGCTTACGCTTAGTCTCGAGGTACCAAGTAGGCAAATTCATTGCAGCATCACGTGGACAATGAGGTTCCAGACTGTTTAGGGCATCGATCTTCTTACTTCATTTGTTATGACAATCATTACGATATGAAGCAGCACATACAAACAGTGTATGTAGTGTTGTCACCTATATACGCTTGAATGTTTTAACAGTTGTGTTGACATAGGTCCAGTATAAAAAGAACAAGACGCTGATTTACTTCCTAGCGCCAGAATACTACTCGAATTTTTAATTGCCGTTCCACCTGATCCAGTGAACAGTCTATTTCGACGATGTTCCTTTTTCCATTGCTATTCGGGAAACCATAATTGAACATTTCCCATTGGACGAGTGTGTGTATGAATGCACCTATAATTGAATAGGTCGATACACAGTTTGCCGAGACCTCTCGGCACAGAGAGATAGTCGTTAATACTCGACGTAAAAAGTCTATCACGTATGACTGAGGCGTGACCATCGGCCTATGGTTATTAGGCCTTTACGATACAGACAATTTGGTTTCTTAGTGTTCTGCTTAGGACGGATATTATCCTATCCTACCCAGACAACAATCTATAAGTGTCACGCTGAGTTTACCTGCTAACACCTCGTTCGTATCGAAGGGCAATCACGAGAGAGGAGCTGTGCCCCGCTTGACTTGAGTAAAGTAGATGAAAAAAACTAGCATGAAAAGAATGATGTTGTACGGCGAACAGGGGATCCCATCAAGCTGACAATAGCTTAGTTTTCTGGTTACAGCAGGCTTGCTGCATCTCCCAATCTGCCCCAAGGGTTACTGTTCTAAACAATGTTTACCACAGGAACTTTGACGTCTCAGGGAGGTGACACGGGTAAAAGCACAGTACGATAATGGAACAATAGTGCTTCCAGTTTTGCGTTTGCATAGATAGAGTGGAGGATCCGTCTAGTGCTTACAAGCGCCAGGCAACGTTTACGTTCGTCAGGTGAGCTAGCCCGCTGGGTACGAACTTTTCGTACTTCACTATGTTGTTTGCTTATAGATAACAATATAATAGTATGTCAAGTAGTGTTTGACATATATATATATATATATATATATATATATATATATATATATATATATATATATATAACAAAGAAAAAAGAGGCGGAAACACATTGTAAGTGGGTGAATGTAGGTTTTGATCAAGAAATTGGCTTTGAAAGCGGTCGGTTCCACGCTCGAAACGTTAATATGACCAATTAAGCTATGTTATGATTGTATTATGTGTTTCGCAATGTCTCGAGCCGCTCACTATTAGGAAAAGTTATTATCACATGTCATCTATGAGGTCTTTTGGCCACATCCTTGCGGCAGGACACTGATGAAAGCGACCCCGATACCTAGATCAGTCAGTGCACTGTTTTATAACTGACCGGCACGAGAATATGATTATGTATATGCTTTTGCTATATCGGCGCGTTGTAGGAACGTTATCTGATCAAAGTTGTTGCTTGCCACGACACATCTCAACGCTAAACTGAGGGCAGGCTCCTTTTCCTGAAGCTAGGACACGAAATCTAGGGAAATAAGGAAACGAAAGTCTAGCTTAGGACGTTAGGTTAATTTTTGTGTCTTCAGGAGGTTTACGCTAATCGTTATGGTGGAATACCCATTAATATATCAGCCTTATATGTTAGTAGATATTGGCGTTATTGAAATGTGTATGTTTAAATGTAATACGTTGAAACGACATAACGAAAGACCACACTAATCTTTCCATCTACAATTTTCCATTTGCATCATATGGTTTAAATGCTTTTATGACCGCACTTTTTATAAAACCACACAGGCTTTGCTTGCGTGACCTCTTCGATGCAATTAATCATAAAGCATTCGAAACGTCTCCGTTTTTCAAGATCCTACCATTCGATGTTTTGTGGCTCGGAACAGCCCGATCTTTCTGTCGCCACTGTGAGCTCTTCATTATCGAAGAAGCAGAACAAGGTTATATTCTACTATATATGAGTAGTGAATAGTACTTTTCTTTGCAGGCCTTTTAAGAAGCATCAGGTACTAGTTTCATCACCGATCTGCTTTTTGTGATGCTTTTGTAATGTCTCAGTCAGAATTGGTTCAGCCATATTACCTAAAAGCAGACACCAATAGCAGAGGAAATTTTTCATAAGTTATACAACTAACTTGCTCCTTCTTATACTTCTTGACTAAGGATAGATTTATTTGGCTCACGATTTCAGAGAACCGTTACGGGTGCAGGCGTGCTCTCAGTTCTAGTCCAATATGATCTGATCCGATAATCTTTGTTTTTATGAATGATCAACTGATTAGAACATGCTAACTATGGTTACATAGCATGCTATCAATTAACATCCACATTAAAACAATTGGGATACGTAGATACTGCGACTATAGGCAGCTACCTAGCTGAATTTACAGAAGCGTAACGCAGAAGTTAAACTCTGCCACCACACTGATTACTCAGCTTCCGATTTCTGCAGCAGAGTAAGAGCAGTCTATTCGACACTTAAAGGCTGGTCGATAAATGACATTACGTGTAAGCAACGGAAATTTTTATGGTGATCGATAGAGCAGTCGTGTCTATGAGCGAGAACGTTAAATGTGGTTCCTTTAGGCGTTGCTCAGTAAGCAGAAGCTTTTCGGTCAGACGGGTCAATAGCCCATATTATTATACCATTGATTCATCGCTTTTCAGCGTATGGCCATTTTATACAGGAGACCTGAAGGTAATCTATTTTATTTTCCCGTTCATTGTTCCCTCTTGTAGTCGCCGAAGTGAGTATTGAACTCTTTGGTTTGAATCTAAGCTATACTTTACCAGCTTGTGTTCGATCTATCCCATCTAGCGCACGTTGGCTTTGGCGAAGAGCAGAACCTTTAGGTGGATAGCATCCAGTTGGCTGCTGAAAAATGACCTCCCTTAGGGTATGTGCTTTCCTTTTGGAGGCTGCTGAAGGGTGAGAAGCTGTAGCAAAAACGATCGTCTACAACAGAACGAATACCATCGTATGAGTGGTCTGGGTAACCTAGGCCAAAACTAACATGCACGCACGCCGACCCTGGGGATGCTTCGACCTAATCAAAGAGCCCGCCGCATATAAATGGGAAAAGCTGCTTCAAGGAGGGGCATATTTCTTTTGTGAAGAAGAGAGCAAGTATGCACTCATCAATGCTAAGAAGAGGCTAAGTAAGTTATGGCTTCTGCTCACGGCACAAGACGGAAAAAGCAAAGAGGTGAGGGAAAATCGAAGAGGAGATCTATAGTCTCGGACTATCGACAGAAAACAATGGCACGGAAAACATCCGTGAACACCGTGTAATGAGAAATTGTGGTTTAGAGGCGTTTCTTGATGTCGAGCGAATTATCACTAAAAAATTTAGTAATCAAAAAGACAACAGGGGACGCTCATGCTTAATGAAGCGTAAGTTTAGCAGAACTTTCCATTCAGATGTGCAAAAAGTGGAAGCAAACACGTAGGAAGTCAGCAAGAATTTGATATTTCTGCTTGAAACTGCTGAACGTGAGAATTTTTTTAGTCAGTTAGCCGATCGTAACATCTTTTAGGTAGCCGGTAAATGGAACACTTTAACGTAACGGAACGTTTCACTATTTGAACAAACAGCTAAAATGAACCCCCGCTAAGATATGCAATTTTATCTTGACTAATTTGAAATTAACTATACTAGACCCGTAGGCCTGAGAAGGCTACTGTTGATAGTTAATGGATGTCATTTGCTTCGTGTATATGGGGTGTAATGTACGGTATCATATTGCTAGATAAGTTGTTGCGGTTTTTTTTTTATTTCATTATATATAGTCTCATATAGTCTTCATTTTCGTTCGTGGTTCTGCTCAAAGCTTTCCTTTAACTTACATCGCTTCGTCTGGGTTACAAAATTTAAAGTAAATGCGGACGGAATTTAAAGTAAATGTTGAGACGAAGCTGGGTCTTGACGTTAAATAGAAAAGAAGTCAAAGACTGTTTGTAGGGGGATTACTTCATTTCTTCATGGTCATGACACTAGTGGCTGTTTCCCAACGCGTTCCTTTCTATTATCATTCGTTAATAGTATTTTTCTAAGTGTCTTAGAATCGTCTATACATTGGAGGGGCTCCTTAACGTTTTGCTAACTATATATTCGATACTGGCATTAGATATTGCTTGACACGGCTGGCCCTGAGCACGAGACAGGAGGGGCTTAAGCCCGCCTTCGAACCCCTAAACAACTCTAACGTGTTCTTACATTTAGAAGACAAACACAACATCGCCAGGCCATTATCATTTCTTGGTAGTTCTCGATCCCCTCTTAGAACCACAAATACGACGTTTGTTTTTTAAACAACGAAACAGGTCTGTCTCGTCGCGGAAACATTTAGACTTTCCGTTCAACCGAAAAACGTTCTTAATCAGAAGGAATCCCATAAAACAATAAATATAAGATAATAACTAAGAATAAGTAGAAGGATACCGGTAAGCAATTATCCATTTAAGAGAAAAATTAAACAATGACTTAAATATGAAGAAAACGAGAGAAATAAGGTATTTTATTCCCATTTCTACGCTTAAAGAATTATTTCTCTCCCATAAAAGAATAGTTTTGGTAGAAGTCTGTGGCTTTTTTCTGGGGTCCAGAATCAACAAGAAACAAATCAACTAACTCCTCTGACAAAAACAGCTTCTACAACTCGTCTTGCCGCTGCTGCTGCTGGACGTAACCCCCAATTGAAACGTCTGACGACAAACGATACAATGAAATGCTCACTATACGAAAGTAAAATTCACTGATAATATCAATGTTAAAATACCTTTTTCTCCGTATGCGCCAGGATTGGTAAATATATTTCTCGTGCGGAACACAGAATCTGGTCTGCTTTGCCACAGGCTGCGTGTTATATTCTATGAACTTCTTTCTACTAGTGTAGGAGTTTGCATTAGTTAGACTATAAACATAAAAGCATTATAACAAGCTGGCATATAGCCCCACCAAGGCGCCTCCGAAGTCGTGCCCCGCGTGATTCGTGCCAAGGCCCAGTTTTTTTTTTGCCTGTGTCGAACAGCAAATCATAATAGTACCAACGTTTATCGTCATCTCCCGTAAATTGTTATACGGAAATATATTAGTTTTCGAAAAATCCACTCATGTGAGGACGGTGGTTTTCTCTAATTGAATATATTCAATATTATTGCTGTTTCAGCCAGGCAAATGAGCACGAGTGATTTGCGTAATTTCCGTTTTACGAAAAAAGCCGGGCAACGTGTATGGATGAAACCACAACTGTGAACTTACATAGTTTAGCTAACATTAGTACGATCTTTTTTTCGTTTTCTTTGACACGGAACTATATTGTTGTAAAATTTTAGGTCGGTTAGGCTCGTTTGTGCTATGTAATTTAGTCACTTTTCATATAGATTATAGGATCGAACCTATATGGCTAAACGCAGCCAAAGTTTTCGCCTTCAAAAGATGCCATATGACCAGCCTGAGCTGTCGAGTTCGGCGGAAGACATGGTACGTATGTACGCAAACGTCACATCTCGTAAATTTTTACCGCGCAGTGCGCCTATAAACAATTTATATATTGTACAATCGAGCACCTGGAATAGGACAACCCTTTTATTGGACTAACTATGCTTCTTAACGAAGTGCTACGCTATTATATTTTTGCTATCGGTGCACACAGTCTTTCTTTCTTTCTCATGAATTGGATTAAATCATGATAGAGGAGGCTGAAGCTACACAGGCCAGAGTCAGCTTAACGATATCGCTGAATAGATTGTAGGAAGGAACAGAAATCTACAAGTGTATATCCGTTAAAGGCTTTTCTATTATGTGAATGTAGAAATGGGCCGACTGAAGTTCGTTCATTTTTCAGAAAATATCTGTTAGAGGCTCCTATATCAGTTCTGCTGTATAGCGTAACGCTGAGTTTTGAATAATGCATCAATTGAGATGATCTACAGCGACAACGACCAATGGCTTCATGCGTACTATTGTCGAAAGATAGTTACATCAAAAACAAAAACTATATAGTTACTGTCGGTAGTAGTGATTATTACCGATGATTGACTATCCGCAATATGGTGCACATGCCGGCAATGTTTCCCTGGCCAAATAAGGCCATGCATCAATTAAGAAGCTGAAACCTGTTGCGGAAGTAGGCATTCGTCAGACATTATTAACAGCATTGAGATATGGTACAGCGAATCAGAAAACCCTATCATTTACCTAACATATATGTACACACGGATTCCTACTACTTTGAAACTAGTTGTTTATTATAGATTTGCTATAAAATTAATTAACATTAGCGATGTCCGATGCGGGAAATGTAATAAATCCATATAGCGTCCCGGCCCATATGATATTGGTGTTGGTTATATTGTATGATTTCGTATAGTGATTTCTATAAAATACGTAATCCAGTGTCAGGTTGTGCCTTTTAAACTGCAATTTTGGCACGGGCTAAAATATAATAGAAAAAAACAGAGCTTCCCTATCGTTCAACAAAAGTTTGAAAAATGATAAGCAATATACTCTTGAAAATAGCCACCTTATACAGTCCCAATTGTTCGTATATATATATATATATATATAAGATACGCTCTTGTATTATGATAATAGTATACCAGTGTTCCATTCTGCCCAAGTGAAATTCGTTATCTAAACCAAAGTCCTCCCGGATGCGTGGTGAAAAAGACTCCGGCGGTAAATTCGAGTAGTTGGCAGCAGTCACCGTACCAAGGTCCAATTAAATTTGAAATACCTCAATTCAAAAGATCACCAAAATCCATAACGTGTTGTGTTGTTATCGCTTCCTGGATGGAAGGCCCGGACTGACTTAGAGGTAGTTCATTTCAAGGAAACAGTGTCGCTTCTGACCTCAGCATTTCGAATTTTTCTGTCCCGTAAGGCGTTCCATCAAACGGCTGGCGGCCAGCGCGAAGCAGAGTTCGGATCTAGACCATAACGGATCTCTAGGATCAGCAGGCAAAGGTGCGTCACCCACAAAGTCATAATGAGAACATGGGCACCTGGCTTCCTATAATTCAAGGTATTGACCTTTTACATACCAACTCCCCACTAACGTTAAGTGGCCGTGTGTGTGTGTGTGTTTTTCTGTCATTTTTTCTGTCACTGTTTTCCTTTGTTTCCGAAAGCTCGTCGTTCGTATTCGTATTACGCTTAGTAGGCTGTTATACGCTGACTATAGTCAAGTGACTCACTACAACAATGTGCAATCTTGTACAAACAGTGTAATTTTACCTAGTAAATCTGCCTTTGTTAGTATATATTTTAGTGAGCCACCCAGTTTTAAATAGGTTCGTTAAATAGATATGTCTCTTGCTACCGGCTGCAGGAACAATCGGCCCGGAGTCAGCTTCGTATCAGAACGCGCTCGAAATCCGAACAGATACAGTTGTGTACGCAACTACTTACATATGCCAACGATTTATCACTTCGAATCGGTTACCTAGCAGATAAATTTATCTTGCAAAATTACTCTATTTGATGATAACTGGCAAATCATCTCAGAGAAATTGCAGTGATTAGTCATGTATATAATAATTCGCGACTGACTCACGATCAGAGCCAGGAGAGTCGTGGGGAACGGGCGGAACAGAGGGCAAGCGTAGTTGTCGTTACTCCACCTACTTGAAAAGAATTCAGGTCTTAATTTAAGCAAAATGCGGTACATTATTCGATGTCAACTCACAGTTATCACGTTTTGCTAGATGATGTCTTAACTAGGACTGCAAAGTTCATGACCCATTATACTAATTACATGAATTGTAACCCAACGGCATTCAATTGAAGTACTTAGTTAACCTTTGGCCTAACTTCACGCATCATCTATATAACTGCTACTTATGGAACTTGTGCAACAACGGAATATCTGCGGTATATTGAAACGAGCATAACGCTTAATAGAGAAAAAAAATGACATGAGCAAAAACAATTTCCTTATTGTGGAATCTATATAGAGAAGTGTTTATTGTACAGCTTATGGCACCCTTATAACCACTGAATAAAGTGATGACGACGACTGCTATTTGATCAGTGACAGGGGGCACCCGTCGACATGATTATTTTATACGACTTATTCGAGAACCCTGAGACTTGAAGTGAAGACTTGCTTCACTCTAGAAAGTCTGCTATAAAACAAATGACATATGGTCCTCTGATACCACTGATAGCCTTAGACAGGCGATATGATTGTTAACCGCTACAAAGAAAACCTCACTTGAACAAAGTCCATACGCATATCTTATATTATATTCTATTTTATATATTATATTCTTGGTAACAATATTATAAGTCACTTAATAAAGCAAATCGTTATTATTAGTCGATCGAGTCCGTTAGTTCTATCTAGTTCAAAAACGCCACCCTAGTCACCGATACATAACAAAGTTTCTAGTTTAAAAAATCTAGTTTAAAATTGATTTATACAAGATTTTCGTGTAGTAACACGAACCATTTACACATTCAGCTTAGGTAAGACTTCTTGCTTGTAAATAACCTCGCCAAAACAGAAAACTCGAGCTCTTCTAATCCTTCATAGCCCTAAACTTAAACGACTTTCAGATATTACCCGCAGTGTTCACTCAATGCCTTTTCCACAACTTCAGACTCAAGGTCATCTGACCCGAAGATCGAGTCTCGCGAAACAGAACGCACGAGTATTACCGCCATCATAAATGCGCTAATATATCACAATGATAAACAACGTGGATGTTTAAGAATCTTCAAAATCTAGGATATAAGAGGACGTGCACGTTCTGAACGTGGCTACAACTACAATCCGTATTGGTGTCGTTTTCTCCCAACCGACTGTAACTGAGGCTAACGACGTGTTTCAAATTGCGGCTTTTTTTTTTGAAAAAAATGGTAGCCGTACTTCTTTCATTCGTCGCCTTAGCTTTATTAGTAACTAGAGATGCACGCCGCTGTATATGCTCTAAATGTACATAATAATAATAATAAGTTAAGCATTTCGAATGCACTGGCTCCCGCAGGCTTTGTCGGCGGCCCCTCGTTCCTTATCCCTTCGGCCGCTGCCCTTGCCGCTGGCCGCAAAGTTACGCCGCCGGCCAAAGTCTGGCTTCGAACATCAGCGACAATAACACTAGTATAAAAGCAACTGCGAACGACACCGCAGTTGAAGACACACTATCCTCGTTGTCGTTATAGCCATGTTTGTAGTACACTAACCCACTTAAAAGCTTCGATTTTTCCTGGTCGAGCTCGGTATGTATGAAGTGTTTCGTATCCGTGACAGACTAAATGTTTCAGAAGTTCTCCGCTGGGTCGGATGTAGGCGCACGCTCTAGCGCTACCATTCAGCTAACGCTTCACACATACTGTAGCACATTGTAAGCTAGGAACAGATGGTTTCTACAACAAAAACATCCACTTCATTGCGTTCCGAGCTTCTGGCCAGTAGTGTAAGGTGTTTGTCTGGCTGTATTTATCTGCACAAAAATTGTAAAACATCTGCTTTTTCTGTTTAAGGGTCCGTTTTGATTATCTAAAATTCAGCTTATGCTATTGCTGATGTTGTGTTGAGAATTTAGTTGGGCAAAAAATTACACGAGCTTTCTTTGTTAAAGAATGATTACAAACAGAAAGAGTGTCATCACATAATTTACCCCTATTAGTACATTTCCTATGTTCATTTCGATGTTGCGTTTTAATAGGCACTTTTGATGCTGCCACTGCCAGCTAACTCAGTTTCCGTTATCACCTGACTCGATTTCGGAACGCTTCCTCTGTGTCTCTCTACATGATGAACAAATGTAAGGATCCCTGGTGACTTGTAAATCTGGTAACTTGTTTCAGTTAAACTAGTCTCTAGAGGGGCCCAGAGTCGCTTCCCGTCTAGTCGAAATGTGTCAGGTCTCACCTGTTCGGACATAGTCGACATCATGCCAAATAGTTGAAAATATCGGAAGACTAAAATCGTAAGAAAGTGGGGCTATTTGCAGGTAGGCAGGCAGGCAGGCAGGCAGGCAGACTGAAGTCGTTAACTGCACCTCAACTTACCTTTTGTTTGCCTTACTGATGCGGAATGCGGTCACCAAAAAGCATATCACGATTCTCCCAAAAACTGCGCTCCCAAGAAACACATAATTGCGGATACTCTACATTTGTATTGCAGGTAATAGTGCTATACAAAAATTGCATATAACAAATTTGAAAAGTAGAGGGCCAAATGTGAGCAACTCCATATTAGCAATCAATATCATGTTAACTAACTAACGTTATAAGTTAAGAACAACTTGATCTTCTGTGAATCTATCAAAATGATTCTAACTATGCTATGTTCGATATTAAGAATCTAATCAAGTCAACTAGAGTATCTATATTGTGTGAGAAATATCTGCACAAACGTAGAGTTTTTCATTTTTTCGTCGTTATTATAGGAAGTCTCAAGTGATAGCTACAGAACTGGCAAGTTAAGCAAGTTGAATAGTTTCAGATGTACGAGCATCGCCTATTAGCCTGTAAACCACAACTAACGAATTCACGCCGATCTTTCTCACTCGGCCCATATCCCGCGTAGAAAAGACAGCTACTGCGGCCGCTGCTTTTTCTATCAATCATACGGTTGTGTCCTAATATAATAACACAGTAAACTGCGGTATTAGTCATGCTCGCGCTGGAAGCAGTAAAAACAGCCGTCAGGCTGTAGGAAAGGCTTCAGTGACGGCCATGAACGTCAATAGCAGTCGAAATTCCCGCCGCAGGGGTGCTGATATCAAGCTTAGCAGCGATGGCGAACGTCGACACAAGTTCACTGCTTTCTAGCAGAGCAGAAAACCCCCATCTTCTCCTTGTAGCTTTTCCATCGTATTTCATTGCACTTGAAATCCTCGTCGTTCACGTTAATAGCGCGCTAAGGCAGCAGCACTGCCCTAGCCTTATAATTACACTGCACTGCATTCTACCGAAGAGGAAACAATGAGTGTGGATTGACAGGAGGGAAACGAAGATATCACAGTTTGAGCAGATACACGTTCCGTTCGGTCCCTCCTAAACGTTTACTCGCCGTTGGTATCGTCACCGCACAAAATCGACGCGTTCCTAAGAGAATACAAAGGCATCGTTTAAAAACGTGGGGCATTCGTCCGAGGGTCGGAAAGAAGCCAGGGCAATGGAAGGGCTCTTTTTATTGCAATGAAGACAAGATTGGAAGAACAGAAACAGGGCAGAGTTCGGAAGGTTAGACGCAAGAAGGACGACCGTTTATCGTCGTCTACTGTGACATAGTAGCAGGACGTTGCGCCATGACAATGACATCAGAACTCGCAATCTTCAAATGGTATTGTTGTATTCTTCCTTTGAATATTGGAACAAAAAAGTCAGAATGAAAGATACGATGTCTCGCCATATTAAAGGACAGCTGAGTCTCTTCCTGATAATGGCTTTTGCTAAATCAATAGTGTAATCGTTACCTTGTAGTTACATCCTGCTAAATAATAAAAATGAAATTAAATGAAAAAAGAAATACTGTACAGGTTGTTTGCATAAAAGCAGTTGGTGCATTTTTAATTCCATTCTATGTATTGCCATAGTGGAACGCATCTATGAACTAGCCGCTTCCTGGCATTAGGACCCAATATAAATTATCAAAAGAAGCAAAAAAATTATAGCGAAACATTTCTAGCAACTCAAATTTGTTTCAACGACTGAATTCCACAAGGGGGTAGGACCTCATTGACAGGGCCCTCTAATGTGAACATGTCGGGGCCTTGGTTAAGATACGAATTTTATCCATCCAGTTAGGACGAAACGAACCGACCTAACTGTTAACATATATTATACCATTAGGTAGCAATCGGTGTAAATATGTAGATTATAAAAAGCGATCTTGTCATTGCAGTGGCGACCGATCGATTTTCCTGCTCCTATTCAACTATTATTTTATCTCTATTCGCTAAAGATTGGCTCGAGCTACGAGAACAGTGTGACAAGCTATCTAGTTTAACATGCCTATATGGCACGTCTCTGCACAATGAATTCTGTCGGATAACGTAAATTATCAGATCTAAACGAAGTGAATATCCTATCTCTCTTAAAGATACATTCTACCGAAACTGAAATGGTGACAGGAGCAACGAAGACATCATCTCGTTGATGATGGGCATGGCAGCAGAAAGAGAACCCTTTAGGGTACATATTTTGGGGTACTTGATCGGAAGGGTAAACATCCAGCATCCACTGAATGCACGGAACAGGTAGACGCCATGCAGAGCAATATGAACTAGGATTATCAACAAAAGATTACACTGCGCATCTGTTGAACATTATATGTTATCTGTACGTCGTGATGAAAATTAGAAATCAGATGCTCAACTTGCAGCGTATAGGCAATACTAATGGCTGCATGTCGATTTTTTATAACAGAGATCATTTAGCCAGTCACCCGATAACAAGATTAGCTCATGTATATGTGACATTGATGCCCAAAAGGCCCCAGCCCTCCGTAGTAGGTGGCCAAGTGTATACTATGGTTTCAGATGACTCCAATTTCTACTGACAAATAATCAGACAGCTTATAGTGTCTGCGTGCAAATAGGTCTAAACGTTTACCTTCTACCTAAATATATAATCGATTTTCCTTTCGAAATTAGCGTCTCATATACGATCCCTCACAAACCCAATGATTTGAAAAAGGTACGCGAAGTAGCCCCTGATTTATTACTGGTAGGAAAGGGTATTATCACATAATGTTTGTACTACGAGTGCGTAATTTAACAGGTCTAGCCGTTAGCTACCTCGCACAGGCTTTCTGTAAACTTTTTTCTCGGTTCTGACCGGAAAAAGATACATGCTTTCGGTTTTCACCCGCTATCGCTTCGAAAGAAGTTCAACGGGAGCATGGAGGAAGGGCTCAAATAAGTGAACAAATTGAATAGTGTTTGATGCCGCTGTACGTAAAAGTTAGTGAAGAGACGTGGGGATTTGCGTGTTTGCAGCAATACATTACACATTGAAAGCAGAAGAGAAACGGGCATGTTTCGTAAGAATAAACTAAAGGGTGCCGACATCTGTAAACTTGTTTGAAGTAGCCCTATATGCCGTAACTCAAATTCCGAAGTTCTGTGATTCGTACCATCCAACCAATCTAGCACATTTCTGCCTGCGACATTGCCGCTACGGATCGCTTTACGCGGCACGAACCGCATAGTGTGCTTACGCTTGAAGCCTCGTCTAATACCTCGTTTCTAATAACGCTATCTCTAGACCCTTCCTATCATCCACCCTAATTCAATATCCGCGTATTGTGCCAAGAAAGTATCCTCAAACATTTGCAACTTCAGTAAGCAATATAGAACACGTAACCTAGCACTTGTTCGAATCACCATTACGTAATTATAATTTTTTCAACTGAAACTTATCGGGGATTGCAATAGCAACTGTCGTAGTGCCGAGTAGTGAGAAGGCCGTCGCGGCCGGACCACATAAGCTAATCTTTTTGTAATAATATTTTTTATTGAAGGCCATTAATTCTATTTTAAAATTTCTGCAGTTATAAACCCAGGGAACGTTTCTTCTTTTTTATTTTCAAAAAGTACATTGTTGGTCGTATAGCTTTGGTCGATGCATACTGGGGATCTGTTTACATCTTTGGGTATACGTTTATATATTTATGTGGCAGAAAGGTGCCGCTTTCAATTCTGCCTAATTATACTTTATAGATACGAAGTCGCGGGAGTATTATTCAAAGCTCTTTAGCAGAAATGACCTCCATATTAAATGCTTTGTCGAGATTTTATGCAGTATTTTTCTCTTTGTTTACTTCTCTAACAGAGTTGGCGGGGCGGCATAAATCGGTCGTTCTTCGGGCAAACTTCTGTTACCTGCAACAAGGCACAATTAAGTAGAAAATAACGACAGTGATTCTTCCAAAGTCTCATGAGTGTTCCAATATAGAAGTTTGAAAGTGTGTAAATTTCGTCGCGGCGTGACTTATGGTCATTGAACTGTTTGAAGTTATGTGCTAGAGAAATAACAAGTGGAAGAGAGCGCCTAACTTAACTCGAAATGACAGCTCTTTCTGCGCTGGCGAGGGAAGTCGGGGAGCACCAATTGGATGAAGTTGACGTGAGTATATGCTAAAAATTCGAAGTTTATCGACAAGTTAGGAACTCGAGGGGCCGCGGTGAGCTGACGCTTGAGTAGACAGCTTATGTCAGGCTGCGGATGTAGGTGACGTGCGTCTACTTGGATCTTTCATTGGCTTAATAAAAAGTGCATTGATTTCGTCAGGGAAAAGCATGGGTGGTTGCTAGTTTGAGTTAACTGTTTAATGTAACTTAAACTTTAGACGCGGTCCTCTAGACTTAAACTTTAGACGCGGACGGAATTAAGTCGTCGTGGACAATTAGATCACACGTATAATTACTATCGGTAAGGTACGGGAACTTTTCAAGCAGATGATGAATTCCGTCGCGAAAAGCATACGAACCAATTTGGAAGCCAAACCCAAAGTAAGCCAGTGTTGGAAATGATTATCGATCATTTTTGAGCCATATTTGTCACGGATGACCCATTACCCGAAACGCTCGTTCACAAACATACACATATGTATATGTAAATACTTAAAGAGTCAAAAAAGATCTGTGAACTCGTTTGATTAGGTTGGCTAGTTAGATTTGAGTAAGTTACCTTAGCTATAAAACGGTAAGCGAGGTCAAGATTGTTACTACTAAGATATATGAATATATACATTTCATATAAGCTATTACTCATTGTTTGCTTGAGCATAAATTATTGAAGTTGTTATTCAAGATAGGTTCAGATCAATAGTAAATCAATCGTTATCTCGAATAATAATAATAATGTATTTTCGAAGTAAAGCTTCTTGCTCCCAGCGTGTTCACACGAAAATATATATCGTTCGTTATATATGTGATTAATAGTATTCGAAAATGAAATCGTCCTGTTCGTTACGACGGGCTACGAAATTTCGATTTTGCTTTGTTCTCGATAGAAACGCATCCTCGAGCTACGAAAACTACCCGCGAAAGCTGTTCAGCTGGGTGTAGCAGCCACCCGGAGCTCGCTGCTTCCGGCTACGACGTTGTCAATGGCCGATGAAAATGAACGGGTAGTACGTGAGTATACAAAACTGCTATCACAAATGATTGATGAGGTCGGCGGACAAGAACATATCGACTGTCTTTTCGATCAGCTACAGCAGATCATCAATATGGCGTTCATGAACATTTCTTCGGAAGATCGAGAGCAGGTTCGTTTGTCTGACGTAATATTTTGTCTATAGATGTTTTACAGAATAGAAGAAAAATGATTCTATCCTTTGTTGGCTGTCATTGGTAAAGCTCGACAAACGACGTCACATAACCATTGGCCATTAGAGATATCGCTAGAGTCGTAACTAGCTAAGGAAAGGACACAGAGGGATGAAACGAACCGAACGGAATCACGAAATGTTTTGTTTCCGTTTAATAGGTTCCGCGAAGGAAAGCGAGGTCGAAAATTTACCTAATAATTGTTGTATGTACTGAAATATTTGTTCGATTATGTTTTCTTACTAAGGATCAATGTAATATGTCTCGTTGTTGTATTACGTTTTGCGAATCCTCTATAAATGTTGTGAGACTCGGATTTCGATCCCCTTTTTGTAGGTTGCGCAAGCGATCATAGCGTTAACAGAGTCGATGCGTCTCGAAGACGTTGATCGCTTATTAATTCCGTTGATTGAGGAACTATCACAGGACTATTTTCTTAAAAAGTGCCTTTGTGCTCCCCTGCTGCCAACGGCGTTCACTAAAAGCCCTGCCCACCGTCAACGGGTTCATCGCATCTTCATTGAGCTGTGCTCAGATACAGCTGATGTTGTTGTACAGGCGGCTTCAACCGTTCTGCCTCAGATGATTGAGTAGGTATCGAACCATTCGAGAAACCCTGTCATTTAAGATATTATAGGATTACGTTTGTCGACTCCCAGACTAAGATCGATAAGACAGATGTAAGGCCTAAACGATCATCGTTCCTATCTATTTTTAATTTAAGTAGCTGTCAGCTGTTAAGCAGCTTCCCCTTAATAAACCTATTGCCTATCAAGCAGCGGGCTTAATTTGAATTGAATACTCGGTTGGTAGTTCGGCTGAATAAACATGATACCTAGCACATAACTCATTCCTAGCCATTCATTGGCTTAGCTTCAGGCGGCAATTTGCTAGGAGATATATTGAAATAGATAGCGTGCCAAGTAATTTGCTTACGTGGGTGTCGTTATAACGGATGAGGTGTCTTCTTGGGCCACAGACACCCCATTGTGGGTGATATTTAAATAGATTATTTTTTCGAAAGCAATGACAGCGTCTAAAGTTTCGCCTTTCATGCTTCTTACATAGATTCATTGATATCAATGTTTTTTTCCGAAACTTTAGAATAGTCGAGACAGTCGAGCAGGACTTGCAGGACGCTGTCAAAAGGCTTGTCATTGACGCTTCGATACCGAGCACCCGAATGAATGCTGTAATTGCGGTTGTTGAACTGTTAGGCAAAGTATCACTGGACCGTAAGGAGCAGCTTATTCAAAATGTTCTTCGGAGCGTTGTCCACGATAAAGCAGACGAGGTAATTATACATTGCACTTACTTCGTTCGTTCAATTCATTACCAGAGATACGAACAGAATATAGAGTAGGGTGCGGTGCAGGTTTATGCCACCAAGCTTCCACCGTTTATCATAGCGATCTTGGACTTACACACGACAGTATGTCCTATAGCCGGTACAATATTCACCCTATCCCCTATATTCGTGTCCTTAGGTGAGGGTGTTGCTAGCAGCTAAAATGACTCGAATTCAAGTGAACGTCGGCTATCCGTTGATGAAAAGCTTAGTGAAGTTCGTCGCCGGACACCTCGAGAAGGGCGGGACCATGGTTAAGTAAGGCAGATTTTGAGATTAACAGGAAACCTTTGATGATTTTACGGCAAGCTGACATAATCACAATACAAATAAAAAAAAAAAGAAAAAAAAAGTCGAAAAAAATATACGATGATTAAGGAAGTCGCTTGACGTTTATAAGTAGCTTTAGAGGGATCTTTCTGCCAAACTCGATATCATATACATAAATGTGTTCGGTAGTTACATGGAATTTTGTATAGTAAACTTTTGTCTGTGATAACCGTTTTGTACGCTACACCATAGTAGGGTACGATGCTAGTTATGCATAGCTACAGCAAAAAAAAATAAAAAAACTTTGGAAACATAATAAAAATTACAGTTACAATACAGTTATTACGTTCAAAATAAGCACATCGTCTAACGCATGAATCTGTTGGGGCTGTGTTGTATTCACTTAACTGTTCGAGTCCAATAAGCCAGAGTTAACTTCTAGTAACTACTAAACACGATAAACTTACCGTCGTAAAGGCAGCTAGGCGAAGCCTACGAGCCTTGTGCATTTTGGTCGGTATCTATTTGTCGAAATAGAATGATTTCAAAGCTCGCTTTCTTTGTGTCGTGCTTTTATGTTTTTACCGTTGAATAGAGTGAAGGCTATAGAAAACTTTCCGGACTTCCTTCGGGGATTTCCTAGCAGCGAAATCCCAGGTCTTGTTGTTCGTTTCTCTAATATCAAAGAATTAGCCCAGTGTGGTGACCGACCCGAAAAAACAGAAAGCGTACGAGTGGCGTTGGCAACCGCGCTAACCCATTTGGCTAACATAATTCGTACGTAAGTTTTCGTATTTTCATGAAGGCTTAGATCATCATTATCATCATTGTTATTTTAAGTTAACTGGCCAAATTTTAATAATAATAATTATTAACTGAGATCTCGATCGGATAGGGAAATTATTGCACGATATCATACGAGCTCTAAAATGGCAAATAACGAGTGTAACACTAACAGGGTGCGGTTCTGGCAGGATCAAATGCTGCGCAGCGTCCACTATAGATGAACCCTATTATCAGCTATTAGTTTTGTCTACTTAGACAAAATTCACTTTAGTCAATGACGGCTTAAGGATCCTAAGTGGGTTTGTACCTCAACGAACGTTGCCTGATTTGCGATGTGGAAACAAAACAAGCACTAATTCCTTAAATTTAGGTTCTGGACCGTATTCTAATTGGCTCGTTTTGATACAGCTGCCGAACTATATCAGTCAGAGTACGTGCCTGTGATTGAAGAGCTGATGTCGGATGATAGTGCGAAAGTCCGAGAGGCTTTAGTATCAAACATCAGGCCGGTAGTTGCGCTTATTGGCCAGGAGAGATTCGTATCAACGTTCCAGGTAAATAACGGATATTACAATTTACTAATTATGAAAACGTTTCTTATTCCTATGTAGCCCTTAACGAGGAACTGGGTATTTTTCTTTCGATTAAACAAGGAAAAAGCTTGTATTAACAAACACTGTGGAAACAAGCTAGAGAAATCGTATCGTTGAGCTTTGTTTTGCTGACACTGCTATTTAAACGCACTATTTAAACGTCGAAAAAGAAATTTATAAACCAAGCAAAACAGGCGAAATATATATTTTTCTTCTATTACCATAGATAGAGTAAAAAGATGCAATTCACTTTGGACCTATTTAATGCCGACCATTGCAGGACGTCGTTGTTGAAATGGCAAGTCACTCGAATTGGCGAGTACGTCAGTCTGTGCTAAACGCCATATCTGTCATGAGTTTCCCATCGGAGGTGGTCGGGAATCTCGTTTCGGCAATGCTAAAGGATGAGGTAAGACTAAAAACCATAGTAGTATTACAATTTGTTTATGGACGATTGTGTCTAAAGGCGTTTGCCATTCGGACGCGAGACAACGAGGTAATAACCTTAATTTATTAATATATTATACTACAGCAAAATGTTCGAATTTTGTCTATCTATTTTATCGTCTTTCTTGGAGTTCATTTCATGAACGCTTTCGAGCGCGAAAAATGGGGGGCGTGCTAGGGACTGTCTGGAATTGTACAACGGTGAAATAGTCGCTTACTGTTCCAGTCTTCCGGGGTCCCTAAAGCATGAAATATCTTCGAACGTGATCGAATAGGTCAATGAGGACCTATTCGAATAAGATCGCGAGGTGCGAACGAACTTCAATGAAATAAATTCGAAATGAAAAGTCTTTTTTTTTGTATAATTTTAATTTTGTATATAGTTAGTTTGCTCTTTTATTATTTTCATATACTTTATTATTACGGTAAATTCACAGGCGACGTTCTATATGGCATTCCCAAACAAATTCAGAGTTGATCTGTTCATCTGGCCTTTACCGATCATTACACATTGTGCGTGCGTCTTTGTATCGATACCTTTTTAGTGTTTTGAGCTGCGTTCGGCAGCTGCCTCGCAAATAAGAGACATTATCTGTAAATACCCACAAAGCTATATGGTCGACAGGCTTCTTCGGCTTTTAGTCGACATGGCAAATGCTAAAGACAAATTCACTCTAAGGGTAACATCACTCAAAGCGCTGGACTGTTCAATGGCCGTTTTACCGCAACGTTTTATAGATGAGTAAGTAGACGATAATGTAAATAATAATATGAGTTGCAGAACTTTTTGTTTCGTTGACAGCAGTGATTTTTCTGTGTCACGCGGTAATATCTCGACTGTTTTAGAAATACACGTACATTTCATTGTCAAGGGTTGACCTTTGTGCACCCCTCTATTTCATAATGAGTAAAATGTACGTTTCGAATAACTTAAACCGTTTTGTTGATTTTTGATTTCTTATATTTCAACTGTATTGCTGAGTTTAGATATCTATAGCGTAACGTATCAATTAGGTTTTGATCAGTGTCGTTACCACCCAGCTCATATACGTTGTGTCCTACCCATATCGGGGAATCTTGAAGGACCGTTTATGGACTTCTCAAGCGTCTTGGACGGGACAAAGTTGCCAATGTTCGCTTAAACGCTGCGAAATGTATGGCAACTATTCTTCTTCTGCCGCGTCCGGCAGAAGATCAAGCGGTGCTAATGATAGCAGGACAGAATGAGGAAACAAGACGAGCGGCACTATTAGAGCACTTAAAGAGGCTCGCAAAAGATAAAGATTTCGACGTGAAACGGACAGCGAGCAAGAAACTTGGATGTCAGTGAAGTATTCAATTGTTCTCGCTTTCTTAACATTGGAATATTAGATCGATCTATTTAAAACAGTATAGGGTTAAAAATAACGCGACGGCTTCTCCTAGCCAATCAATCTATGGTTCTGTCAAGATAATCTTAGCAATCGAAAATTCCCTGTCTAGTTCCACTATTGTTAAAAAACGCAACTCATCGAAAAGCAAAAGAATGATTTCGGACGAATTGCTGATAATTTCTTGCATGCATGAACTAATAAACTTAATCATCATCTAACACCTGAAGTAGTAGCACTTCTGTCTGTTACAACGTATATTCTGCTCTACCCGAATGATCATTTTCTTGGCTTTGGTGTCGTCTTCATAGAGGTTCTAATTTACCGTCAAGTCTCCAATTCATTGATTACATTGTAGCCCACGCTATCAGTGTTGGAACGTTTTCGGATTCCACAGTATTACGGTACAAACGTATGTATCTCCTCCTTGTTATTTAATTCTGAAATAGGGGTCAGTGTCATGGTTCATCTGAAAACATTGCATATCGCTACTACACGACGGATAACCTTCAAGCGGACAAACTCAAAAACCTCAGTATGTCGTTTTGGTGCCTCAAAAAGAACTCAAAAAAACATTCATGTATCTAGGTAAAATCAGGAATCTTGACTCGATAAGAGGACATAAAAATAAAATGGCAATGGGTTATATTAACGCTGTTGGTTCAACTTCCGTATTCGATTGGGCAAGAAGTATAGGTTCTTTAGTAATCTTAGTGTTATTAGGTATCATCTTATTAGTAGTTTGGACGGCTACTCTTTGCGTATGAAAGCCTAAACATCTAGATCTAAAAACTAACATATTCCTTTCGCCACAAGGACACTTCTAACTGAACTAGATGTTGTCCTTTCGATGGTCCGGTAGCAATGTAACTGCCTACACAAATCTCGAGTATACGAATGAGGGCTTTCGCATTCCGTAGAGGTATAGTCATGTCACGGTAGTACGACTGTCGAAACGACATAATCAGTAATAACTGTATTGTGTTTGTTTCAGTTATGCAAGGGCACACAATGATGGCAAACTCTCTTGCTATGTCCGAGATGATGGTCTTCAGCGAATCCTTTGAAGTGACCAGGTACGGTTAACGCTAATGAACCACCACGTTGTTCGAAATATGCGTCGTATTTTTTGCATGAAAGCTATCGAATCGACCCCTTTATAAAATTATATATTATAT
>NW_019211455.1:47906280-47993661 GCF_002443255.2 Varroa destructor | reverse complement strand
GTTTTCATTTAGATACTCCTAAATTGGAATACACTCATTTAGTTTTTCTAATGTGCAGGTAACTGTCGACTTTAAACGAAACAAACACTTCTCAAATAGAGTAATTACAACTTTTACAGTAAAAAATTCATATTCTTTGAACCACCGGTTGGTCGTTACGTTTAGCAGAATGCTAGTGTGCTATATATAAAATACTATTAAATAAAATGATCTTCTAGCTGAAGACAGGATCCATATTATATCTACTAGGAACTACCTACAGGAACTAAAGAAAAATTAGAATGATCTTGGCGAGGTTTCATATGCTTCGATATGTTTGGGCGCCGTTTGGGCGCCCTAGTAGCTTCGAAGTTGTAGCTGAGCCCTCTGGTAGTTTCCAGGTTAGTAAATGCAGTAGAGCTGAAGTGCATGGAGCACATGAGCGTGGATCGTCGAGGTACCAAATTGACTACGAATATCGTATCCGAATTATGCGTGGCTATGGCAGAATGGAAGTTTTCGTAACACACTAAGTGTGCCAAAAAAAATCAAGCACATGCACACGTATTTTTACATGTTTTAAATTTGAGTTGCTTTTTCCTTCATCGTTTAATATATTCACTCTTTGACCACGGGAAAAAATATTTCTCTGAATCGTATTCCCTGAATAATGACTGCCCATTAAAGGCGCTTCAATGAAATAAGATCAGTGTGATAAAATCATTTTTTGAGTACAGCTGGACGTTTTTATTATACTATAGATCTATAATTGCCTTTGTCACTATCTGTTGTCTTGTTACGGTGGTAAAAACACGTGTGTGCACGCAACGTTTGCCGTTGTTCTGCGAGTGCATGTGGTCGTAGATTTGGACTTCTAACTGTAAGCCAGTGAAGGGAAACCTTTGTTTGAGGGACCACCGTTCTTTATAATACTAGAACGATTAATGACCCATTACTGTTGTCTAACAAGCGGAACAACTTTACAACTTTACTCGGTACTTACTTACCTTACTCGGCTCCGACCTTACTTCAATAACAATTGTCAGTTAAACGACTAACCTTGTGACAATGTCATGTAGGCCGTAAGATATGCTTACAGAGCAGCATATATTCGGGTTATAAAACGTGCGGATAAATTTGATAATATGGAGGTCGCACATTTCTGACCGTTTTTGATTTCTTTTTGCGGACCATGTCAACGTGCTTGTAGAATCAAGTGAAAGGAACTTATTTGTTCAAACATACAATATTCAAATTTAATAAGGATGTATTTGAAAGCGAGAGTAACGGATCATCTACTCAAAAACTTGGAAGTTTCTAACGGAATTAAACTCTTGCGCTTTCTCTGCAAAGTTGAAGTAGTGATGAAGTGTAACGGACATCCCTGTGAAACCCTTCATATTTGTGAAACGGTAACCAACTGCGCATAGGGCAGTCATGTATTTGTTAAACATAGCCTATCGGCCATTTAATGTCTCTTTGCTACAAAAAAAAAACGGCATTTCGAAGTGTCCACCGTCAGCCGGAACCCTTGCAGTGTCTTTCCTTTTTAAGGATTCTGCTTGCTTCTGAATATTGTTTGCTTGAAAAATATATTCGTTTCGTGTATCGATGCTTTTCTATATACAAAGTAAAACTTCCTGAAAGCCACAAAAGAGTACAGTATATAAGCTATTGAGGTCCTGGTCTAGGCTTTGTTTCCAAATTTCGAACAATTTTGTCTATTTTTTCTCAATAGGAGCAGCACTGAGGCGATTCAAGATTAGGACCACAGATGTTGGCCCAGGCACATTCATATCTTGCCTAGATATGCCCGTGTACGAAGTAAACGTTGAATTCCGGTAAGTTTATATATAGAATTGCTTATATAGCTATATTAAGTGACTTTAGTACGCCGTATCGTAGAGTTCTGTTAGCTGTACGTTAGCTTTCGGGGTTGATAGTTGTTGATGCAAACCAGCGGATGCCAGTATAGCTGCGTACAAATGCGTCCTCTGTGATGTGTCTGCTCATCACTTTTTACACTCTAATCTTCATAAAGCGAACCTCCTAAACGAATCCCAAATCGGAAGCGACGCCAGAGGCGCTTAATTCTGACATACCGTATCAGAGTACGGATGAAGACGTAGTTGGATTGGGGGGGCATATCTAATCCTTCGAAGCAACGCATGGACAATGTCGTTAGTCAATCTACGTTGCGTTCAACTAAATGTCTAGTCGGCGGCCATCTTCGCCAGAGGTCTTTTAAGCCGTTACTGGTGAGCTATGCTGGAGTCCCTATAGTTACCTATGAATTGAAAATAGTCGTATGCCAGCACTAGCCCTCCTGCCTGGCAATTCGATTAAAGTGCTGCAACAATAGGAACAAGAGAAATAGTTCATGATGGATAGGCATAGTAGCTTTGGGACGCGCTGTCCCTTAGTGGTTGGATAATGCGACATGGCAGATCGGGCAAGAACTCCGGTGTTTTGCGCGAAATTGCAGGATCCTGGATGACTGATTCATGGGTCTGTTCACCCTCTCACTGTCAACTCAACCACTGCGGAATTAAATACTACTACCTTCATATGCCAACTAAAGCTGTGGATCGTGCACTAATGTAATGCAAAAACGTGCCCTCTAGTGTTCTATTAAACATTACATCCTAATTTCATAGAACATAATAGTGCAATATTGTGACTCCCTGGTTTCGCTGGCAAATTATCATATCGATTATTGTTAATAGCAAGTAATCAGTATTATCATACAATAATTTAACATAAGATTAATAGAAATTGCCTGAAAACTGTATCGTATTTATTAGTAAAAGGTGTTGTTGTTGAAAAGTTGAAAGTTGGGAAAAAACGCTCATGTACATATGGTAGTTCGAAACTTTGAGAGGATGGTAGAATCTCGGCATGGAAACTATAGGATAGCATTACCTGCAAGCTAGCAGTGTGTATATATATATATATATATATATATATATATATATATATGATCAGCAGAGACCTAATCTACCGAAAGCTGCCCTTTCTTGAACATAAATAGTAGTTAAAAAGCCTAATATGGGCTTCAATTGACACAGCTCATTTTTCATCCTTAAATTTCCTTTTCAACCATGTTACGGCGGAAAATCAAATCTCCGAGAAGCTGAAACTTCGTCCTTCTGCTTAGTAGTATTCCATAAACGCTAACAGAGTCAGTACGATACTGGAACAAGATTTACTTGTGGTGGGTAATGAGGCAATATTTTTTTTTAAGTTAGCGGATTTTTTAGCTAGAATACCTGCTGCTTTTGCAGGTATCGATTATCGAACTTTTATCATACCAGAGAGAATCTTTTATAAATTAGTTATTTTCGCTATTTAAACATTATTCGGAAAATAGCAATGGTGGCTCCGATGGGTATCTTCTAAAGATAATTACTATTATCTTTAGATACTATAAATAGATATACTATAAAAATATGCTATGATTAACGGCAGCCATTCCGACCACCCATTGTGGTATCAACAGCTTATTTAGCTAAATAGCTGATTTAGAATCATACAAAGATACTCGATTGTGTCAAAAATTCTACACAATATGGGGGACTACGTAATTGAGGCTTGTTTCAGTCTTTCATACAATAATTTCCTCTACACGTGCACGTAACCACCTTGAAATTAAGACACTACTCAGAATATTGTAGTCTACTTTTTTTTTTTAATATAATATCTACAGAGTCACTTGTTTTCAAAAATTCTCAAAATTACTTGGCGAAAATGAGAATTATATTATAGCTCCTATGATCCTTTGCAGAGAACGTTTTTGTTGTTACCCTCTCAAAAATTCGTTTGAAAATCGAAAAAAATTGAAAAAAATCGAAAAGTGCGTTTTTTCGAAAACTCAGGGCAAAGATGGGTGTGCTAATTGCACACTATTTATTATTATATTTCGTCTAAAAGTCGGTGTTTAGTTGACTCCTGAAATAAATGAAAATCCTTAAAAGGATCGGATGCTGTGCAACGTTGGCTAGATCAAAGAATATGAGTAGTCTCCCACAAAGATATGATGAAGCGGATTTAGCAGGGACAGTTTTGTAATGTATACAAAACACAAAAATGGAAAGCATATTAAACTAAAATACCTATTCCATATGATGCCAATGGTATCGAACTTCGTGAATGCAGGGCCTTCTAAGAAAGTGACTTCAAGCGTGCGAAGGCGTGATATAAATGATGAAGCCATCGCTCTACCTGCCATTAAACGAATATAGTATGATTTTTAGCTTCCATGTTTTGATCTTGATTCTCCGTATCATAAATACAGCTAATGTTTCTCGTCTGACCTTTTTGTTCTAAGCCGTACTTAAATGAAACTAGGTTCACGAACAAGGTTCAGTCCATAAAATTGTTACTACTGCTGCTGCTGCTACTCGTTTACCCGATCAAAAGTTCCTCTTAATTTTCTAATTCATATACTACGAGGTTTGGTGTGAAATTCGTCTATCAAATTGAAAATCAAAAGGTACTCTGTAAGTGTAGAGTGAAATGAGATTGATAACCGTTTATCTAAATATCATTCTATTGTATCTCTAAAGGAGACTGTTATTGCGGAGCTTCCTGTTCTCAACGCCTGCGCCTAGTAAACTCGGACGATCAATCCCATCGAAATCTGCTGCTGGATAACATTTAAATTCACGATTCTGGCTGACCTGTACGGAAGTACAACCGATTGATGCTATCAATTAGTCGTTAATAAATAAATGTATTATCAGTAATACCGGATCCGGATTCATAGAAAAAAAAAAAGCTTGCATAAAAAATCAGCCAGTATTTGTATCTCCTCAACTTCAGACACGTTTCCATCTCACGTAAGCAAACACCTTACAACATAGATGATTTCTTAGTGGTTGGCTTTCATTTTTATATATGCATTCATATGTGGTCTGATACTTTAACATATTGAAAGGTGCTATTTCGATATGTCTAATAGACTTTTCATTATAGACAGGCATTGCGCAGCTAACATATAGATTGCGAAACTATATGATACATTGTGTGATCGATTGGCAATTACGACTTTTCATTTAGTGTTATTTGATCTAAATATATGGAGCAAGTACGAGGTTTCAAGCATGCTATATATCACCCATATTAGGAAAGTTTTTTAGCTCGCATATGTATAGTCTTCGATACGGCAGTCATGCTATTCTCCGATGCAAGGCCTACGACCATGTGTACATCTGTAACTTGGGTTTATTTGCAACAATGCCAGGTCCAGTGGCTTTTAGCCAAGTTCTGAAGGAAGAAGGTAGCAAACTGTTCCGCTCAAGTACCGAAACTTTCATTGCGGAAATGCTACGTATAGTTCTTTAACGCCTTCTAAAGACTTTAGTTTTTTTTTTTTTATTAAAGTAGGAAAAGGTAACAGTCGAGAGGAAAACGTGGGAAAATGTAAGTTTAGCGCAAATGATCCAAATTAACTCTATTTTTCAGCAAATCGAAGCTGTGTGAAGCTAAGCTTTAATATGACAAAAAAAAACTTGTTCCTCTATTGGCCATAGCCGTAAGTTTTTATAGTACTCCGAGCTCCACCAATTGGAATCTTGCTCAGCTACCGTTTAAGGAGTGCTACAACGATATACGTTACTTCAATATGTTCTACTTTTTATTTTCGCATGTAAACGTTTGTCTTACCGAATAAGTGGTAGTGCTCGGTCTAATAATGAACAATCCAGATGTCTGCTTGACTGATGTAACCGTTGCTTGTTAAACAATTTCAAATGATCGATTTGGATTTCCCTACGTATTGGCAACGCAATTGAAATGTACAATCGAATCCTGCTCAGTGACGAAAGAAACCCTCAAAGAAACAGTCACTTTGTCCCATAAGTCAACTTGATACGCTATAGTATAGGCGGTCCGTTACGAGACTGCATAAAACAATTGTGATATACATCGTACACTGGCACAGTTACATTGAAGAACCATCGACTAATAAATACTCCGATCTCATCTTTACGCATGAAGCTGAAGTAGTATCGATGTCATATATTCTGATACAAGGCATTTTACTGCTTCTTACGTGATGCTAAGTGCTTTGTGATTTCTAGATATTACCGTCCCCTTTACAGATATACAAACCCGTTCCGAAGAACGCGACCGTTTACTCTGCTTCGACGGTTTCAGTCAGAATGCCGATCTTGTGATTAGTCTTCTTTAGAATTCGCTATGATCACTAAACAGTAGATCGTTGTATTATTGATATTGATGATGGTGACAAGCGTGCTGACGTTGATGGGGTATTTAGGTAAATACAATCGATCATGCCCAGCCTCGATTATTTTCATTGTTATTTTCCCAACTTCGTTTTTTTTTCCCAACTGTTTCGGGTAACGTGTAAAGAGTTAATCGTTTGTCGCTTAATTTAGGGTGGAAATAGACTAATCAAGATTGATCAGTCGAGTTCGTAAGTCACTCATGTCAATTAGCTTTAAGGACAAAAAGGAATTGATAAAAAAATTCTAATAGACAATGAATTACCAATGTGAAATGTATTACTGGTCAGAACAATGAAACGGTCCAGCTGGATAGTCCACAGCAACTACTGACAGAACAATTGCTCTTACCCCCGTCCCCCGCCCCAGGGTCTTCACTTCGATACAAACGCTGCTATTCATAAATAATCACTGAGTCATGTGGAACCGCCATCGAGGAGTTCTGTCGAGGGCCCCACGCGTAACAATTGTTATGAGTAACGATATGCCGATCGTTGCATGGATCCTGCAGTCGTCAAACAAAATAACACTAAGCTAATTTATACGCAGCTTTTATAGCGTACGTAACAGAATCTCCGTCAGGCTATTAGAAGCGGACTACCGATTCTTATTCAAGTATCAGAGTATCGGGTACGCAAACAAAATGACTAATTTATAACTTATCTCCTAACGCAAGTAAATGCTGCCGAGTTTATGGCAAAGAGGTTTACGACCAGACGACTTGGTTATTCCTTCAAAAGTCCTTCAAACTAATAGTTAGCATTTAGATAGCAATAGATCGAACAAAACAATAGACTAACGAGCACAGCTTTAGGCTCTCTTTGTCCTGCAGTAATAGCCAAAAAAAAAAGTTGGTGGGTAAATATAAATGTTCGAAGGCTCATTTTGTTATTAGTGGTGACCTTGTGATGTTTTAGGTAGATCGTACGGAAGATTGACGACGAAGCTATCATTTGTCATTTATGGCATGGATATCATTAGTTTCAATAGCGCTAATGCTGTCCGAGATTCCCTAAGCCTTCTGTAACGAAAGCGTTATTTTAATAACAGACTCCATTTGATGTTCTGTAAACAGTTATTCAAAACGAAGTAGCACGATGCAATGCGTCTTCGATGAAATTAGGAAACCCTCTAAAATCCATACCGATACTGGATGGGATACAAGTACCGATAATAAAATTTATGGACACGTAAGCATTGATGCATTGATGGCTACAGGGCTATGGTCTGCAAAAGATGCATACCTTTCATCGTTCTTATAAGCCTGATATATTCTCCCTGCAAATAACATTGAAAGGCGTGAGGTAGCATCTAGGAATACTAAGTTACTGTGGCTTGAGGCGATGCTTAAAAACGTAACTTCACTATCAAATCTCAGACTGAATTATCGGAATTATTCAATAAAATATAAAATTGGTTTAATGCTCTAGATTTTTGTAGCCTAATATTGCCTGTGGGTGCAACAAGTTTATAAAGTTGTTACTGAGCTTTTGAGATGCATTTGGGCACAGTCCTTGGTTCCTCCTGCGGTTTTTGTCTTATTGTTTCAACGGACTTTATGGGCTTGGGAACAAAATAGTCATACGGGTCATTCTTTAGAGGAAATCGCTTTACGTATATGTCATTCGTTAAATTCTCTGATGAACGATTTACATCGAAAAGGGTTATTTTTTCTGAGGAAAAATCATGTCCCCTCGAGCCCTGACTTCAGCCGTCTCATGCTTGAAGCATCAACTAAAAGGTTTTCAGTAAGTTCGCGAGATATATCTCGATTCTGAAGTATATCAAATGACAATATCGAACCATACTATACTAAAGTTATCGATGTTTAGCAAATTCACAAGTTACCGGAACAAAACAAGTCCACTGGACCTTTTTTGACACCATTCGTGCGCTCCAGCTTTTGACTAAGCTGACTCATTTCAACCTTCCTCAGAAGGTTAGCACACGATACCTCTAATGGCAGAGAAATATTACTTCGTTTAATGGAATGAACAGATTTAAATATGTTAACGATGGACCGTATGTCAATTCTTCTCATCGCATCTGTTGCACAGCGCTAGATTTGTTCGATCTGAGTTTAAAAGAAAGGCATAATATGCCAGTTTAGACCCGGTACATCCGACGGGTGACAGCTCCATGCTGATGGCGATGTAAAAATCGAATTTTATTTCCCACTCGACAATGTTTCTACGTCGGAAAAAATGATCGCCAATTTTATTGCAAGTTTTTTTAGGACAAAATAAGATCCTATAGATGGGGGTTGCAGCAAAAGCTGGTAAAGTAATTTCAAGCCTGAAAATTGACCTGCATCATTCTTAATGCGAGGTTGCAAATAGCATTTGTTGCTAAGAATGACCAGAGATTCAGTCATGGATACAGGCTTTGTATATATATATACATTTGGATCTACATTTGGATATGCATTTGTATCACTTTGCTCTATACTATATCTTGGACCCAAGTGATTTTTAACAAAAAAAAGTATAATTTTAAACACACATTCAAAAACACGGAAGAAAGCAGTTGGTGCGTCTAGCAATAATATGTGAACGTAAGAAAATTCGTAATCGGGTAGAAATTGGTCTAAATAGCATTTAGAAAGCTTATTTGGGTCAATTTTTCCTAGAACTCGTTTCGGAGAACGTAGATTTTTTTGCGAAAACTTCAATGCTATAATACTTTTCAAAGTAAACGGAATGTGAGCGATGCACCGTAACTATTTGATTTAGCGCGTGACCCATGCTACTGAACTAGGGTCGAGTAAATTAAATCAATCTTAAAGTTCATTAAAATCTAACAAAATGTGAGCATTGTTATAGCCGAGAACGAGATCATTAAGCGTAACATCAAGCGCTAACAAAAAGCTCAAGTTCTATGAAATAATTACTTATATCTATTAATAACGCGTTCATACACACAAAAACATCGAATATTATTATATGTACTCAGTACAATTGTACGTATATAAGATGTTTGCGTTTGTGTGCTTGTACAGAGACATTCTGCTAGTAGTTCCTCCTACAAGTCTTTCACTATCGGGATCTTTTTCATCGGGTTAATTTACGATGAGCTTTCGCGAGCGAGTCAACAATGAATATGCTACAAGGACTCGCCCGATTGTCGCCGATCTTGTACTTCGCCTTCTTTCCGCGATTGGCGTTTCCGCTCATCATCCGTATCAGATGTATGTCAAATCCAGCATGATGGCTTGCCATTGATTTGAACAAGTAACACTATTCAAATTGATGTATTTGCTTATTTTCTTTGCGTTTTCGTGTTCAAATGCCATACTGTCGTCAAGTTTCAAATATGTACACTTGCAAGAAAAATGTTTTTTAAGAAATCATTCCTCATTCATCAAAATTTTCGAATAGGGCTTGAGTCCAAATTCGAATGAGAAGATTCGGTTATGAAGGATACGACATACGAAAAGAAGAACTTGTAAAAAAAAGCTTTGATGACCTACGTAAGATGGCTAAAGTGTGTGCTGTCTACGGCATAAAAACATATTAAAGGTAACAGTTAACTATTCGAGAAAAATCCTAGGATAAAGATATAAAGCCTGAGAACATTTTTGCGTTTCTGAGCGCCAACGGCCGAGCAAAGCAGCTTCGTTCGATCCTCGACGTCAGTAAATTAACGCCACGAAAAAGAAAAGAAGGAAGAGTATCCGATGCGCTGATATGCTTCATTTAAAGCATAGTAGGGTTGAGAAATACGTCCGTGTTAGCCGATGATTAAACATAGTGATGAATAGACCTACTGGAAATGCAAAGCAATGATGGAAAGACACTCAAGAGTTGAGTATTTTTATAACGAAATAAAAGCCTATTTATAATTCTTTAGCCTCTTGTGACAAAGCTTTAACTGAATAAAAATGTCACAAAGAGCAAATTGAGACTCCACAGGGCTGCTGTAACGAAACCAGCTTATTTCATGATGATTACCGTTAAGGATCACCGAACCCGCCGTTATGACTCAAGCCAGACATACGGATGAAACTAGAACGCGTTTATGCACCACCCCATTTCCATCAGTTATAGCAGAAGATAACAGGATTTTCCATAATGGATTTTGGATCGCCACCTCTTCATATTTTTCTGTTATTGCAGATTCGTTTATGTGTTAGATGAACATAATTAGGTTCGTCCTGTTTTTTTGAAAGGCGAGGGCCACAGTTAACCGTTTGCAACGTAAATGCAGTCGCCATCATCGTCTCTGTGTTTTAGAGTCTCCTCATTCCATTTTCGCGACTTTATTGTCCACAAACGTCTACATCTAGTCGTTTCTGCTGGACGCCTATCTCTCTCTGTCCTTCTCTTACTTGCCCTATAGCTTTTGCCTCCAGACTGCAGCCCTTCGGACAGGCAACCTGTGTGATCTTGTATCAGTTTGGCCAAGATCTCTCAGAGAAAACGTTCGTTGTAAGTCAGAGAGTAACCAAAACGTGACCAGCGTTCACTATAGCGAATTAGTCGTGCGGCAAGGTCGGCATGTCCAAGGTGCTCGTCCTACAAACAGTCAGCCGATTAAACTCTAGACATCCGCGGGTCGAACTTTTTGCTCAGCCGTATACAGGACACAATAGTAGCCATGTAAAATAAAACTGGCTACCTTTATGCACTATTAAAATAGGCCGTTGAATACATTTGAAGTTGCCTCGTTTAGTTTAAGCGACTCTTGGTGCGCACAAGTTTGACGCACCCCTTCAACGAAGTTCTGGTTCTGTTACACGATACATCGTGTTTATTTTTTGTGTCCAGCATCACTCGCAATGAATTAGTTGTTTATCCTAAATTATACACAGTAACGTCCTTGTGCTTACGGACGATGATTGTAGCCTGGTACCTGGGCCATGATGACACGATGTGAGGTTAGGAAGAAGCTGCATTTCTATCAGAAACAAAAATATCTATCTCTCCGTTTAATAACTTAGCCATCTTTGTCCGCCATAAGTGACTGCAGCCAGCGTAAATAACGGATCAGTGTAAATGCTTGTAGCGGTTAGGCCATCATGCAAATGCTAGGAGCTAGTATCAAGAAGATTAACTTCATCGCCTACCGGATCTCTTCCAAGTTCAGACAAGCCGTGCTGGAGTCGTACGTTTAACAATAGAGAGTTTAACACAAACAGTGAATTAAGCTTTGCGAATGCAGGAGGATTGTTTGCGGAATCGCTTAAAAAAATTGGAGAATTTCCTTCCTACCGCCAAGATGGACGCATACCAATACATACATACATGAGTTGTATGAATACAAAGAGATCGAAATAGCGGATGCACGGCGAAACTGCGATACACTATCAAGAATGCATAGGACAGCGGCACGTACTAGCGTACCCATCTCCCCATGCATCAAAGAAGAAATCGAATATGGGTGTTAAGTTCAAACCTAATCAAGAAACTCTGTGATATAGCCTGCTGTTATATGATTATACTAGACTGTGTGTAAGTGATTTTTCTCCGTCGTTTGTTACGCCGTTACTGATCACCATCTGACAGGTGACTATGATTACTGCTATTGCAAATGACACATTGGTAGCATCATTAGAATTAGCGGTTCCGTGTGTTGTCTGGAGATTGTTTCAGCCGTTCACAGCTGTCAAATAATTTTTTATCATGACACGTTTCATTGTATGAGATATTCTTCAGCATCATGACGATTCAGCGTATCTCGAAGGTGTTACTATTCAGTCGGTTCCTTCTATATGGATAAGTTTTTACACCGTCTGATCTATGTGCGACAGCATTGATTTTACATACAGTACGGCACATCGTACCCCAGCATATGCCTTGGCTAAACATCAAAAACCAACTACAGTTACGCTCGAATTGTCTAGGCAAAGATCGTTGTTATCTCTTTTCTATCTAATCATACCGTCTTTCAAATCGTCGTAAAACCTTCCCGTGCAGCATTTAATGTGAAGATTAGAACACGGTAAATATTGTGGAAATATATCTACTTTTGTTGGATTTCTAAGGATCTTCTGCGCTATCCTTTGTTAGCGGCTATATTTTTCGTTCATTGATACCCGGGTTGGGGTTAATGTAAAAGCGTGACGGCTCACACAGAACTTCTAAATAAAAAACGTTTTCTTTGACAAAGCTAAGTAAATGTGATGTTATCGTATTGTGTTGTCACATTGGTTGATTGAAGGAATCAAAAAAAGGCGATAAAAGGGCTGAAAATATTAACTTCGTATGCTATTCAATCCCACGTGACGAAAATCATGTTCAGGTAGGTTCGGTTACGCCTGCAAAAAAAAGGACCCTGTTACAGCCAAGTGGTCCAAAAAAAGAGAACATATCAAAATAATATGAAAACTATAAGAAAGTCACACGTACACATTCCGTTTCAAAAATATCCTAAAGATACCTATTGTCCATTGGGTGTAATTCCGTATGAGGGCTTTTAATCTCGCTAGCCTTGCAGCTTGTCATTGGTATACTTACGCAGTACTCCTGGCATCATCTCCTGAAGCGAGGCAAGCTACTACCCCCGTGGCGAGTATTCTTCACAGTAAAGAGGAGGAATTGGCCAGTGAGTGGTGGGACGAAAAAAAACGCGAAATAATCAAATCGCAAGGTTAATTAAGTCGAGATATTTTTCCATACGCTGCCAGGTCTCTCCACGCAGCTTCCGCGGCCCTTTAGTCTGCTCATGGAATGCAAGGGGCATACCACTCTGTCTTAAGGGTTGACCACGAATCGAGTTGTTTACCAACGATTGGCTCCTCTCAACACCGTGGCGTCTAAACAGACTATCGACATCCCACTAGGTACATGCTAAAAGCAGGTAGCATCTGTAGAAAATAAATAATGTTGCTGGCAACGGCCGTGACCAAAGCCCAACAAAATAAAACTTTTAAGTTTTGCGCCCACTTTCAAAATTGCTGTCATCTCCATAGCTCATTTTTTCAAAAAAAAAAAATCGGCTTTTAGCTTTTTGTCGGAAGACCTTCACTCATTCAGCAGAGGATCTGGGCATTATATATATATATATATATATACCAGAGAGGTCATATCGTTGAAAAAAGTTTATCCTTAAAAGATTTTTAAAATGTAATTTAGGAGTAGATGTACACTTGCCGGATACACAGCTATGCAGTACTTGAACGTGACTACAGGTCAACTGTCTTCTGTGGCGGAGTCATGTGGGTCACGGTTAGTTTGACGACTGGCGCAGGTCATGGATACATAAGTTTGATACTGAAGACAATGGTTTTCTGAATTAATCATATATATATATATATATATATATATATATATATATATATATATATATATATACACATAATATGAGGCTGGTAACCTTTTGAGTGTATTTCTTAATGGAGAGAAGGGGTTGTGGTTGGAGGAATCGTTAAGTAGTACCGATTACCTTTCTCTGCTTTGGATACACGACGCGTTGTATGTACCGATTGAATGATTCAATGAGATCATCTGAGTAGTACATGCTTGTATTGATTGAAGTTAATAGTGTACTGAAATGGATCACAGTCGACAGACATATTTCATTTGAAAAGTCCGAATCACCTTCCAGCGATGATAGTGTGGTTCCATTAATAGAACAATAGGATCATGCGAAGCTACCTAGCCTTAATGAGGCGACATTAATACGTTTTTACGTCAATACGGTTTTGGTTTTTGAGTTCCGGCATCTTCTTCCTCCTCTTTCCTGGTCCCCAATATTCCGACCTCCGTTCTTGAAACGTTCGTACCATTAACGTATTGTACTCTGTAAAATCATAGTTTCATCGTTACCTATTAGGCTCCTGATGGGCGTCTCTGTTTACGTCGGCATTTATGTAGACACGCTCATAAATGACGAAAGTCACATGAATCATATTAATAATACAACGTTATATCGTGGCTTGTCTTGATTTCAAGAACGGTAGTAACCCTAATATAATAACTGTGTGTGATTATTGAAGGTAATTTCTAATACACTTGTCAAGCTACTCTGTAACACCGCATTGCAGTAGAAAAGCTCGGCGCCATTAAGGCTCTTAATAGGCTAAACAATAACGATTGTAGTCGGAAAGCGTTTGTCCCTGTTTGGCTCTCTCTATTGCGAAAATTGTATCGTACCACATATAAATATATATTCACTAGGCATTTATCGATAAAATAACTTACAGCATGCGCTACGTTCAAGTTGAGGCTGATTTTGTCCTAGAGACATTATTTGCGCAACAGAACTATGCCAGTCTAAAATTAAAATACGGCTGAGAACAAAAGTCAAAACAATTATTTCAGCTAAATTACACGAGCCGCACGAGAGAGAAGTTGAATAGCGTTACGTGAAAATGGCTATTGCCACCCTATTTTCACTTTGGCTTGAATTGTACAGCCAGCCTTACCGGGTTACATTTCTAGATATTTATAACTATAAGAAATACAATTACATTGTGACACGCACGAAATTTTAGACCGATAAGGCATCATTACTACGTAAATAAATATCGCAAGTACGGAACTGTGTTGAGCGTACAGCGCCCTGTTCTAGCTGTACACCTGTCACCTATATTAATTAGGGGGTAATGGTAAGGGTAATGTTAAATGGTTCACATATAACGACTCCTAAATAAGTTACGTATTATTAATATAAGTTATACATACGCTGTGAATTTTTTGAATTAATTCTTGTTACGCAGCAAAAATAAACCATCATTTTATTAAATAATCAATATATATATATAGATTACAAATAAGAATTAATTTAGGTTTTATGTAGGAGTATGATTCAATGTCAGGTGCGCTAATTCAGTGTGCCCATTTGATAAGTGAAAGTAACAAATATTCGAATCAAGCACAAAGGGAGGTTTATTAAGCGCGCCTGGTTGAGCCATTTCATGCAACTCCATGCACCTAATAAGGGGTACCTCTCCAAAGGCTGCCTAAAAAAACTAGCGAACATACTACCGCCCCATTTGCCTAGAGGTAAAGCGACTGTTACATAAAACTTGTATAGATTTCTATTAGTATTCCCTTCGCCGATCGTTTAATCGAATAATGGTTTAAATGTAACAAGAATCCATATCATTTACAGTACGTATGTAACTTGTCTCAATAATACGCGTATCTTTGCTGACACTTACTTTTCGATGGACTGAAGGCCTTCGATGTCAAAATACCCGGTGCTAAGAGAACAGTCAGCTGTAGAAAAATAGGCCAAAGACATTCTGCCCAGTGAGCTAAGAAAGGTCAACGCCTGTCTTAGCGCAAATCGTCTTAGCGAGCTTCTAGATAAAGCTCTGGTTCGAAGCATTTATTCACGATTTACCATAAATGATCGTTCTGTCTGACGTAAACCGTAAGGTACGGCAGTCGTGGTTAGGACAGTCAGCTCTGGTTATTGGCTATTGTAACGTCCATCACGCTGGCCTCCAGCTTAAGATGGCTCATGAACACCGAACTGATGCTTACATGCTCATGAAAAAAAGGCGACAATGTGATGCTTCATAAAGCTGATAAACGGCTGGACAAAAAGCGATCGTTTAAACTTGTTGAGTTTTGTCTTGTTCTAGATTTGTTCATAGCGCAAAGCTACGATAACGACACGGAGGGGTGCGGCTTTGTAAATGGACCTCCGAGTCAGACGCCTTGCTTACACAGAATTTGGTTCGTAGATCCTTATTGCCTCTTCACTGTTTGTTTTTATGCCACCCGCTCTTTCTTGTACACAAGGACCATTAGCATGAATGAACTGCTCAAACGTACATATTTGGAAGCATATTATGTGCTCGCCGTCAAGTCCGTCGACGCTATGGTGGATATCTTTTTGCCTGACAATGACGATTAAGACTTGGGTATTGCGATTGCGTCTGGGATTTTTAGGTTTGGTGCATTCAGCGCTACCTCAATGTTCGGCCCCGTGCCCCAAATGCACTTGTAGGGACTACCCCATATATTTTCAGTTAGAGGAAAATCCAAAATAACTTTGTTAAATGCTGTCTGATTACTGTTTATTAAATGCCACAGACATAGTAAAAACTTGATTGCCTGACCTGGTTGCCGATCCTATGTTAGGCTAAAGACTGTCCCTGAACAATAATTATGGTCTATACCGTTATCAAAATGTCAGTTTTTATAAAACTATAAAAAAAAAGGACCCAAATCCTGCCAACGTACTACGCAAACGTCCGTACATATGATACCGTATTTTATCATTGATATGAACGCAAGCTCTATACCTACGCAGTGCCTGTTTCTGGTATTGACTTGGAAAACAAAAAGGTGAGATTTGCGATTATCAGGTTGTTCATCAGGCGAGTCATAAGGTGGATGATACTACCCTCGATCTCAACGATTGTTGGACTTGCAACCATAATATTTCTTCCTCAATACAGCGGCAACCATGGCTGCACTTGTCTAAATATTTAGAAAAAATCCTACGATTACCTTAATCGAACCTGGGTATACATTTAGTAATATCCTTGGATCAAAAATGAAGGAAGTTTTTGTGTCGGATTGTCTAATCGAAATAGCTAAAAAGAAACTTCGAACTTCCATATTGGCATTTGATCTCCGTGTATAGAGAAGGTATCGGTTTGGAGAAACCTTACCGCTAGGTAGGTACAAAGACGACGTGTACTTGAACGGGCTTCACTAATGCAGAATAGCGAGATGAAAAGCTGCGGTGAAGGGTGTCGTTTGTCATGCTTGAACGTTTGGTAATTGTCTGGACTGGAAATCGTTTTCCCTTAACGCTGCTACTGCTTCTACCTTCGCTAAAGTATTGCCTTCTAAGAGTTTCTGCCTTCTACAGACAAAGGTCTTATGTCCAGCACTAAAAATAGTAAGAGCAAAGGGGCTAGTAAATGCGTAATTCTCCGTGTGCGAAGATGAGCCTAGTAATGGACATGACGCCTCGGGCTATAGGAGCAACAAATGAGCTAAAAAAAAAAAACGTTCAGTGTCACAGTCTGTTTTCGTTGACGTCTACAAAGTATTGAGCTTCGAATCGAAGATCGAAAATGTCACAATATATCATACGCCCGGTTCCGTTACAACCATCGTTAAGGACATCAACTATAGCTGATTCTCTAGAACGAAGGAATAAGAGATACTGGTAAGCGGCTTTCGAGCGAGAAACGAGTGATGACTAAACAATCGATGCGTTCTAGTTGTGCGGTAAAATATATGTGAATGGTAGCAGGCCATCGTACCTTAATGCATTTCACCAATTAACATAACACAGTGGCCTCCCCTTTCGAGCAGTCGAACACTTGATCGTTCAAGCAAAACCGTAAGTTTGACGGATACGTCATCTACGTCCACACTGCATCTTTTCAATTTGACTTAATTTTATCTGCAACATGGTAGCTCATTTTGACGTTTGGTTCATACTTAACCCGAACGCCGAGTCCAGCATTTCGTAAACCACTATCATTGTTAATCATTTTACACGTGCTCTAGCTGATGTAAGTGGATCAATGCACCTTAGCCATGCAAGGTTCATAGGGAACGAGCCGAAATGATGTCTTATTGCCATTAACTGTGCATTTACCTCAACTACCGACGTCCCCAAATGCCTACAACTATACAAAGACAGAGTAAAAAGATATACTATTTTACAATGAGAACGTTGATATACCATAAATATGATTTTTTTTTTTTTTTTTTTCTAACCTTAGTCATGACCGGCTTATATGGCCTGAGCAAAGCAGGCTTGCTATGCCAAATATTTCTCCATTCAAAATACAACGTTCTATAAAATCCAAGGGCCTTCTATACGAGACACGGTATGAGACGGTGAACGAAATTTTTTACTACGTTTTACAACGTAAGTTTTAGATATATACATTGTATGTACACGCTGAATCTTTTAACGCGTGGATATGCATGCACCAGGTGTGATATTAGCATAATCAGGGTGTTCACAGAGTGACGAAACTTTATTGAAGACCTACTAGCACTTGACAATTTTAAAGATGTGTTTTTGCGCATATTTTTTGTCCTCTGTTCAATAAATACATATTACGGTATGTACGTTTGTCCTGAAACAAAGAAGGAGTACTCGAGTGACGTCATATTTTCGCAAAAATTTTTATTGAATAGCCAGAGTTTGACGGGCTCTGAAATACGTATTTTTTTTCGCTTACTTTTAGAGGTCGGAATGTATCGTAAAATAAATATCATAATAAAATAACTTCTAACTGAACAAAAGGGAATAAACGAATGGAAAGATAGCGTTGCAATCATCACGCTTTACCTATCCTCGAATAGGGCTGCGTAACCACCAGAACACGCTGCGTTATCTATTCCAGGTTGAGCCACTAGAATAATACCATACTATTTCCACAACCAGAAGTAATTCGGAAAGTTAAATCACTCTTTTGGACGTACATTGGTAAGTTAAACATTTTTGCTCAATGAGATAGCTTCCCTTTTTTTAGCGATTCCCAAGGGAATTGCCGATCGAAGAGTCGTTAATATATATATATGATCACCACTGCGTGTGATCTGAATCGTCGAATTTAAGGGGGTGTTTCTTTAGAACGTTAATAGGGATAGCTTGAGTGTTTTTGCTAGCTGGATCATTATATTACAGGTACATGCACCCCTGACTCATTTGAGGCTGGGAATAAAAGCTTTAGCTAAATCGCATCTGTTTTAGATGATTTGTAATCAAAAGTCAGATATTTCAAAAAGGATTGCTTCTGTATGTGGCTATAATTACTATTACCTCGTTTCGTTTGAGCTTCGTCCATCTAAAATTATTCCTAGAACCTGTTTTACAATCGGAATATGGCATTCTGCAGTGTAATGTTTAATATATTTAGAAATTCATTTTATTAAATAACATTTAATTCGAGAAAAGTACACTTTAAAACTCCGTGGGCTTGACACGTATGATACGTGATCAAATAATGATTCTAACTGCGGGCCCGACCGACTAAGCTGGCTACAAAAACCCAAGGATTACAAGGGTTATCATTGACGTACATTAAGCAAAGAAAACATGGTTTTCCTTGTAATATACTAGTCTTGCCAAACTGTAATCCGAAAAAAAAAGGGTTCGGCACGTAGTAGTTCCCGTTAACGACACAACAATGTCCTAACGTTGGTCTGATATCAAAATTATTTACCTTATTTTTTTCTAATTTAACAAAATTTATATTAAAATTATTAATATAGGATAGGTTATTAATAATGTAGCTTTTGATACAGTTAGTCTGTACGCATGTACGACTTAGCCAATCTATAGTATTCCTGGAAATTTCGAAGATCATCTTGTAGTTCATACGCGGTTTCAACTCGGACGCAATAAGACCGTCAATGATTATGTATTTTCTCAACAGCCTCTACTCAGGCAGGTATCAGACTATTCTTAAACTATAGCGCACAATGACACTTATCCGCATAGTAAATATGATTGAATTGTCCCTTTTGCGTGAATGATGCAGCTGATTACAGAGATTTCTAGCACGAGAAAGCCCAGGTTATGTAAACGAGTGACTTTTCTGAAACATAACCTTACTTCATGACATGATATAATATAAAGTCATGTTTGCTATATGACTTTGTATTATAATCTTACGGATCGCGTTACGTTGTTAACGTACAATTTTATTCCTTCTTTCTCTCTGCTGATACATTTTTTGCTTTTGTCAACTTAGTGCAACCTAAGTGCACACGGCTGTACTAGCTCGCATTTTTGATTTTTGGCATTTTAAGCATATAAACATTTTCAACAAGGACGTCACTCCTTCGGAGGGCAAAAGAATTGACGAAGCATATTTTTTTACCTATGTGCTTTGACTCAGATTGATTCATTTATTAAATCAGATAGTGCGTCATATTAGTTTCTGATAGCATCTGAAGACAGCACTCACTCCTTATTGCGATACCTACTTTTTTTTCACAGAACGAAAGTACCTACCATGCAGAGACAGTGGCATGCTTACAGATCGAAATAGATAAACTAATCGAATGTTATACTGTACCTTATAATGTGTATACCTGTTATACTGCTTATTATAATTGTCTAGCGTTTTCTCGAAAGAGGCTTCCGCTGCCATTGAACGACCGCCCCGTCCGTAGCCCTAGCCAGCACCAATCTCCATCATAAGACCTTCACGAATTTAGGTAGGCTACTTCCCCAACACATCTTCTATGGTTCACTCTAAAATATTTATACCGGAAGGTCTAGGAGAAGAGGAAGTCCAATAGAGGCGGCTTCAACGAAAGCCGTTCGAAGGTCGGCCGCCGGCGAACCAGATCGAATCGAGCAAACCCAGTTGTCCCCGTCCTTATCAAGGCTAAAGTCTCGCAATAATATTAGCTACAGCCATGACAGTCGCCGTTGTGTACCTAATATATGAAGAAGACAACAGGCTAAAACGAAGAGTCTAGACAAAAGAGCCGTTCTGACCGCTCCTCAGTCCCTCGTAGTATAACGCTGCTCCGTTGTCAGACCTCGCCTTAGCTTTCCTTTCAATTTGTCTGCTCAGTCCTAACTTGTTTTCTGGTAACCCCCCAAACAGTATAAGTTTCTGATCGATTTTATGGCGCTTTTATACGCTGAGTGAGAGAGGAAGAAGTAGGAGGACACCGGTGCAGGGAAGGCGAGTCGCGTGACGCGCAAAGGTTTGCCGTCGCTGCTCGAGCCCTACGGGTGGAAATGAATGGTCGGGAAGGAGGAGGTACTTGATCTGGGCGGCACCTAATGCAGCTGTAAACGCTAACGAAAAGACGAATAAAGGGAACTACTATTCTGGTATTGAACGAAGAAAGGAATGAAACCTGGCCAGCTATAGGAAAACCAGTATGTCAAAGGATTATGGCAAAAAGAAATCGATGGAAAGATTGAGCATAACGTACAGGAAAGAAACGTTTCTGAGATTGACATGATAGGCCCTATTCAACGGGTCTGACTGCTAAGGTCCAACCAAAAACAGAGACAATAGCAAAAAATGGCACGCGTCGAGCCTCCAGATCCTGTTCATAATACGAGTCGAGCTACTCAATTGAAAGTCAGCTAGCCAAAAGAGTTAGTGCTTTTGGCTAAGAAGACAAACGTCATCGGTGTGATCAACGTTTTGTAGAACTGAAGAAAAAGTATTCATCATTTCGCTAATTAGGTAGGACCCATATACCTTAGATAATATAAGTCACGTAGGCTTGACGTGCCCTTTTAAAGCAACTAAGATTTGGCAGCAGTAGATTTGTTAACATTACTGAAATGTCTTTACTTAGAATTACCGTGGGGCATCTCATTGAAGAGTGATTTTTTTACCAGCATCGCTGTGTTTTACAATATTTATTACTATGAAGACACAAATTCTGCCCATAAGACTTTGTGCTATTTGTGTTGAGATTATATGGCCCAAAGATGATCCTATCGCTTTTCTTGTACGGCTTTTGATGTGACAAGGGCTTCTCGCAGTGGAAAATCAACTACGGCAAAAATTGGTGAAATTACTGCGAAAGTAGGCAGGATTGATGCCCTGATCGCCGGCAAGGCACTGACCACCCGTCAACAAATAATTTTAAATAATTCGAAAAGGGTACGTAGCAAAACAAGGCTCGATACCTACATGCTGCTGCTGCTGCTACATGAATTACCGCAAAGAATCTACCCCGATCGTGTTTCCATCCGCGAAACTCTAAAGAGCCATTTCTAAAGCAGCTGATCACGGGTAATGGAAAGTAAATCACATAAGACAATAATTCTGGAGGTAAACAAACATGCTCTATAGAAAATTACGCTATGTATTTGGTGGGGGGTAGAGAAGAACCGAGCTGCTGTCTCTTGTTAAAACGATTCCCACACGATTACATCAACAGCGGCTACGAATTGAAATGGTACCGCTTTCTGCCACGACAATGTCAGACTACATACATCTTTGGCTACCCAACGAATAGTGAGAGAACTAGGATAGGAAATCTTAGTACGTTCACCGTACGGCTCGGAGCTTGCACCGCCAAACATCTGTTACCATCTCTTTCTTAACACTGCTCATGATGAACAGACGCAAAAATCCTTTATCACCATTTTTACTCAGAAATTACAGAACTATTGTGTTATTACGGTGTTAGCAGAAAGACGACAGAAGATCATTAATCGAAATCGCATAATATAGTTTAGTAATCATTTATACATATATAAGTACGTAATTTATTTGCTTCACTTTTGGCTTGGGAAGCACAATTTGGCCAAAAAAAAGTTCAGATTATGTTCGATGCATGCAGGCACAACCTTATCAGTCTTTTAGATAGAAATCGATTTATCCAAGGAAAAACCAAGCTACAAGCTAACACTGTGACGAGATAAGACAAATAGATATACTTTATATACAACAGTTAAATGGCAGTCAGATCAAATCTATGCTGTTTACTAGGTGCCTGTTCCTATTGTCTTCTTTCGACGGTTGCGCCATTATTACTTTAAAGGAAATGCATTGCGATGCAGTAGCAGTGTATGTGTGCGACATACTGTTAATTTTTATGTAAATTTATGCTTTTTCAGATAAAAACTAATATAGATGCTACGCGATATGCTAATGTTAAGCTGCATCGAGCTATAATTGCACCGCAGTATTAAAAATTTTTTCGAAAATAGAAAAATTCAGACAAAAAATAAAGTTTGCCACTTACACACGGTTAATTTAATCAGAATAGCCGTAAAGGACATTTGTCTTTACTGGTACTCTATAGGCTATGATGTGTACATTTTATGCGGTAACAATATTCGATTTATGTTACTTCGAACATTTTTTTTTCTTCTCTGTAATTGTAGTAAAACTTCTCTGCATTGATTCCAAAAAATAACATTACTACAAATTGACGCATTCCCATTTTTAGCGATAGATTTGTATCACAGAGCGGTGATACGTAATAGAATCTTACATTTTTTTTTTTTTATAGGCAGTGCCTTGGTTAGATACCTTTCCTTTTCAACCTGTACTTTTCGTAATAAGTATTAAGGATACAACGGCACCATATGAATACGTAATGATATCGGACAGTGTCTGGTAGCTAGGCGTAAGTCAGTTCCTATATAGTGTTTCAGATGTGCGCAACATACGCACCGAAGAAATCTGCTTTATATAATGTACTCTACACATAACGTAAAGGTCTTCTACTGCTGTCTTCCCTCGATCGTTGCACCATCATCCTCTCGAAGGATATATGGTTAAGGATCGAGCCTCACGTAGTTATGCAATTGCAGAAAATTCGCTGCCTCGAACCAGACTAGAACCTTCAACGTTTCTGCCAAGCATCTCGTTAAAAATCACGTTGCTGAAATGGTCAGGGGAACCGAATCAGCTTATATGACATGATCGTAGCAGTCGTTGCCTCCTTTTTGTGATCTTTGTGATGAATCGTTAACAAGCACGAGGGCTATCTGTGAACGCTATGCTCAGGTTCACTCCAGCCTTTGAGGCATTAGCTTCAGTAAAAAAAATTGTTTCTCTGGGGCCAGTTTTTAGATCTTATTAGTTTTTACGCTCTCGCGTTGTTCATTTAATGCACTGGAAGAAAGGTCTCAGAACTAATCATGGAATTTAAGCAAGCATGTTTCTGATTACGTTGCCCCATTTTTCAATCCTTTTCTCTACTTGTATCAATAAATAAGAACTCAAGGGCACAGGTATCAGCGGCATGATAGGCAAATCTTGTAGAGAAAAAGTGAACATTTTCCTTCCATCGTCGAACGACAGGGAACATCGAAGGTGGCGGCAATTTTCAAAAACTGTTAGCAAATGCTTGCACACTTTCAATGTTTAAAAAGTTATCTACATATTATAATCACGAATTTCAGGTGGTTTATCTTATTGTACAAAATAAATATGATTTGCCTGATTCAAATCCTTTAACGAGATCTACGAATCTTTCGAATGAAAGCTATAAAGTAGTTATTGTTCGAAACTTCGTTGAAACGCCGCCCGATACTCGCAAACTTAACCCTTTAGTCCTTTTTAGCGTTCTGCTAAACGAAGCTGGGCACCAGTGGAGCGCTGCCGAACGTAAACGAACGGTCCTGCGCCAAAGAACTTTTTTTGCCACCGACAATTATTTTCTTCGCCTATTGATTGCACCTCTCTTTAAACAACGCCATTCGTACGTTCATCGCCATTTGAACTTAGTGCTTATACTAGCTAACTGTATGCCCGACAGAACTAAGATGGCTCCTTGGGAACTTTTTAGACTAGGGAAGCGAGATGACTAGGTAAAAATTGCTGTTACATAATGACAATACAATGGTTGGTATATATGGAATAAACAGCACGGACCTTAAAAGCGTGATGCAAAACAAATCAAAATTCATGACCCTAATAGCGGTCTAGATGCGTGTCGAGCAGTGCATAATTAACACGCCCCAAGTTGCCTACGCTATTCTAGAAAAACACAATCGCTATTTCAACACATACGTACGTGTAGAATGCGATTCCATCAAGCAAGCAAGGTTTAGATTCTGATAGAGGTCATCATCGGAGGTCAGTTCTGTATCATCGTCGAAGCAAAGCTAAGTATTCGCGTGTCTTTTGCAAGAGGTCGGATCATCAATATTTATAATAGTTTTATAAAAGTGTTATACATATCTGTATATTTTAGCCGGTGCCGAAGCTCATCGGTGATTATTAATGCGTACAGCGGGCGCTCGACAATGATCGATTTTTTTAGATTTACACGTTATTGACAACAATTGCACAAGATAAACGTGTTCATAAGCGACGCGTAGGGAACAAGAGTGGCCTCTATTCTATAATTTTGTTCAAAACTTATTGTTTGTTCCGCCGGTGCTTGCCGCAACATAACAATTAGGTATATCTTTTCCGTTCTCCTTCTGACTCTCTAAAGAGACAGAAACAACAATTTGTAAGTTCGTCAGAATTCAGGTATGGAACTATGAAAGGTTTCATTGTGCATACTGCCGTATACGATTGTACAATAGCTAAGACGATACGTCTCTCTTATATACTCACTCAGTTTTCATATCTCATGATATATCGCTTGCTATTAAGACACCGAGCTGCTTTAGCGCCGCATCTCTGACCATGCCCTGGTATGTTCAATAGCAAAAAAATAGATAGCTATGAAGGAGATCTTAGTCACTCCGTCGGATACCAGAAAAATCGTCAATCTGTCTAAAATGCCTCCCGTGTATCAAAACTGTAGCTGGTTTGATTTGTGTTCGTATTGAGCAGCTAGATGCTAGTGACTCACGGAATCGCGGTAGCTTCATTAGAATAGCATATAATCTGCTCCGAGTGGTGATGGGCGTATCGTATACCGATGTGATCTTGGAAATTCCCCCGTGCAAGGTCCAGTCACAAACATACTTTAGGAGCAGACGGTTATTGAAAAAAAGAAGTTCTTTTGTTCATTATTGTCGTTGATTATTTCTGCTGGGGAAAGTTTCCGTTTAAACGTAGGAAATTTCTCAAAATTTTCCCTTATTTTTTTTTTCAAAAGACCTATGCCAGTGCATTTCCATTGGCCGACTTCTAACTTCTTGCATTTGCCATGTTGCTTTAGACGCTCTTATATTCGCTGTTACCAGACGTGGCGGTAATTCAACTGTGGCACATACTAGTTGCTTGTCATTAAGCCCAAAAAATAACCCGAACAACTCGGGTTGTTAAATATCTATATGCAACCCAGTTTGAAACTCGATCCGTTACGGCAACCGGGAGTTGCGCCGTTTCCCTATCTTTATAAATTTTTTGACTATATATGTTTAATACGATTTGATAAGTCATCCAAAGATTAGACTGCTATGAAGCGTATAATATTTTATCATAAAAAGACATTTAGATGTGTTGATGGTATCAGTACTACGTAAATATTCAGGTGAAAAATTCAAGCATGGAAAAACGTGCACGTCAGACGACACGATAAAAGTGGAGTTGTAATAAATACAAACCGCTTATTTATAGTAGATGCATAAGATACTCAACAACAACAAAAAAAAAAAGCTTTCTGATATTCCAAAGGCTTGTAACTTCGATTGGATCCCTGAGAAGCATCCAGCATCATACATAATCCTTAATCTAATAATGTGTTAGTGGCTCAAGCTATGGATGATCCTAGTCCCTGGGATGGAATAATGCTCGTATTCAAATGCGTTTTCTTCTCCAAATTCCGTCATTCATTCACACCTAATGAAAAACAGATTCTGACCTTCTAATATATTACTTCAACATCACTATAATTAGATTGACCCTTGTACGGTAACCAGCTTACCCCTCCAAATCTCGTCGATCGCCGCCACTTGTTGACTGGGGACATATACCCCCTCCCCCCCCACCCCAAATTTGTCCCCAATCAACACACACCCAATTGAAGTTAGGTAAACGAAGCAGACACGCGATCAGTAACGGACGCCTTACCTTCAGTTACCACGACCACAATTTAAAATAGATTATAGCCTCGAGGCTTTGCTTGACACGACCACATTTAGCCAAAAGAAAACATAATCAGCTGTTGTCCTGCCAACAATAGTTCAAAACAGTTTATTAACAATGCATTGTAAAATGTTTCCAGATTCCGCTTTGGTCGAATGATCTCGAGGGGGTTCGAGCTCATCGTTCTGACTGACCAGAGTTGTTCTGGTATCAGAGATGCTCAATCTCTGAGTTTTTTTCGTAAAACAAGCGACAGTACCATAATTCAGTACCATAATTTTATATATTCTTAATCCACCTGTCGATAACAGGCCTCTGAGCGACCCAAAAGCGATTAGTGGATAAATCTGTTGCCCCCATTCTCTTCACAATTTCACAACTTCACTCGTCGACTGACTACACGAACGGTTTCCGAAAAAACATTTACAATCATGCCGCAGTGATTCCAGCATTATCACAAACCAGTCTAGATCGTGAAGCGCTATGCCAACGTGGTACGTAAGTATTTCACGAGCTACCCCATTCTTATTGACTACCTGGGGGGTAAAAATGCCATTAGAGGAATTCTTGAGGTCTGCCGCTGTCTGCGCTGTGAAATTCAGTCTCTTTACTGCTCGTCGCCGGCAGAACTCTATAGCTTGCGCGAAGTCAGCCGGCTGCCACATTGCTAGCGCGTTAGCGCATAGAGACCGCTATTAATTCATGGGTAATGGATTGGAAACTACTGATAGTGCGCGACAAAAACGGACATAACCGCGGTGGGTGCTTCTCAGTCTAAGAGCGAAAACTGTTTTTTCGGTTAAAACATCCTGACTCCTGGACAACTTTAGCTTCTGGACCGTTGCAGTTGCAGTAACAGCGGCAACTACAGGGACTGCGTACTGTGGGTCTTACCACATATTCTCGCTTGATTCCAGTTGAGGCGTAGCACAGCTTCCCTTACTTGTCCATTTTCGGACCCTTACCAGCTGTTTCCAACGTTACGTTGCGTTTGTCCGAAGTTTCTTGTCCACCCCGCTCGACATCGTGCTTCCCCTGCTAATGATACTGCTGATTTTAGATGTTGCTCCTTGTCATATAAAGGGGACCGGCAGCGATGGTAATGGGGTTGATTGCGGCGGTTTTGGGTTTAGCTACCGAGGTACAGGGAGCGAACTAAAGTGGCAGGAGCACGGCTCTCATAGGTCTGTCCAAGTGGAAATACAACAAAAGCTTTACAATTTCTAGGCCTAGTCGTTTCTTTCGTCATTGTGCGTGTGAACACCTCAAGGGAAGGGCTCAGTTTCTTTTGGCGACAGCGGTGGCGACGCAGGTGTCGTAACAGCAGCTAGGAGTTAACATTCAAGTAAAGACCGCTCACGGGAGGTGAAGGACAGCGAAGAAGGCGGCCCTCAGACACCGACAGAAACGAAAGAGAGTAAAGATAGACACATTGGCGCAAGGAAATATTCCGTTGACTCCTCCCTCCTCACCCCGTCCCGTTCTAAACACAATTCCAGGAAGGGATTAGACAAAGACAAACCAAACAATTCGCAAATCGGTGCAGATCCGTCTACAGCAATAGCAATTCAGTGGCTATAACGAACATGGTGGGGGTCTTCAATCGGTGAAGCAGAAAGTGACGGCAGCTATAAAAGCAGCAGCGAAAGCAATGAGACTCAACAAGGAGAAAGCCGATCTAGGATAGACCAGCTTACCACTCTTGCCCCTGCCCTTCCCGTGCCTTCTTCTATGCTGGCGCATTAGGTTTTGGATATGTGCATGCGTAAGCCCTCTGGCCACCAGCTAAGACACAAGCTATGGAAATGAGTTCGGCTGAAAAACGGGTTTAAATGAGCCCACCGTACAGATACAAAAGCGCTGCAAGCAAGGCGAAAGAGCAATACGGAAGACAAGGCACGGCTGACGGGCTACGGAAAAAAAAATCATAGTTCTGTTTGCATTTCTCTGTTCACCCATCCGATTATCAACCTAATAGTTCTTTTTGTGAGCCTCATATAGAACGGGACTACTATTCCTCGCGCCACTATCACAAAATACAGGTAACCTCAAAATGAGCGACGTGTGTCAGAAAAGCCCAATGTATCGATTTGGGGCTATACCTTCCAGGGGTGGAGGATGATTTCCTGGCGGAATTAACGGCCTAACGGAATTAATTTATTGAGAAAGACAAATAATGAAGTCGGCAAGAGAAAACTTCAAGATGAAGAAAAAAATCTTTGGCCTAGTAAAATTTCCACTTAGGAAATTAGTCTAATAAATATCGGCAAGTAAGACACAAGATATACTAAAATCATCCATCTAATTAAGGTGGATAAGCTGCTCAAGCCTTGACAAAACGCGCCTTAGTACCAACGAGTTGAATGATCATTATGTATGCCATTGCTGTCCTCGTGACTGCTAGATAAATCACAAAAAATATTAATCTATTAGGTCCATACGCTAATTGCAAACGTTTTTGTTCAAGTTGACTGCATACATCTATACTATAAAAATCTGCTTTTCTGAGACCTGACTTTCAAATACATACATTTGCGTTACATGATGGTAAATTTCATATTAATGAATGTAAGCAGACAACTTGAATTCGTGCACGAAGACTATTTCAAAGCTCAACAAAAGAAAAAAACAGATAGATTTTACGCGAAAGTGTACGTGTGTAATGGTGTTCTCGCATATTGTGCAAATGTAGTTTTTTATAATTTAATATTTGCGTAATTTTACGCTATAGGCGTAACGAGCAAACAATTAACGCTGAGAAATAGTCAATAGTAATTTGCCGTTCTAGGACATACGTTCTCCAGTAGGCCATTGGATCCTTGGTTGTCCTTGAACCTTGCATGAAACGAGCGTACATGCGACGTTGAATTGAAGGCGCGTCGTCTCAAACGCTGCCATATCACGCATGTCGAGCAATCTTTTTTCGGTCAAGAAGTATTTGAATACACACTGTAGAGTGTCAGCCTGGCAGCCTTCACACTTTGGCGGAAATGTGAAGAACGTCATGGCTGTTTACCAGGATTGTCAAAATGTTTGTGTGAGGAGCCATCATAGCAATGCGATACGCATGTTATAATAAAAATATGCGTCTAATCTATATGGATGCGGGCATAATCGTCATTGTCGAACCAATAAGTTTCCTTTAGATGGGCAAATAAGGCCTTCAGATTAGCCCTTCGTTGATGAAAAGATGACTGTCTGTTTAGGTGTTGCGGAAGTATTAAATCAAGGAGATCATCTTCCATAGGTATTGCCCATTCTAATCACTGATATTGCTGTGCGCAAGCCAAACAAGGCATAATACGTTACATACTGTGGCGATATTCGGCAATGGCGGCCATATTGATTGTGTTGGCGCCGTTACCGTTTTATTAGGATAGGCAAAGGTGGAAGTGCCGGATGCAAGGGGCAGAGAGGGTCGAGGCCGAGAGACGTAAAGCGTAGGCAAAAAGGGGCGAAGATTGAAGCCGAGATCTGCGAACTGAAAATTTTCAGTTGGGGAGGGAAGCCATGATCTAAAGTAAGAGGAGTGTGTCTTGTAATCTTTTGAGAACCAGCTTAACATGCAGAGATTGTATGGAGAGATTTACAGAAAGTTTTCTTCCGATTACACACAGATGTGTGGCCCTTGCGGATATTTAGAGGTTCCATCTATTTCTATTTTAGAGCTGTTGTTATTAGTATTTCTATATTTAAACAATGGAATGTATGTTATTAGTTAAATTAAGTTAATAATTAAGTTGTTTATCGTACCCGCACGTTTAAAGCGCTTAGTTAATTCGAACGAATTGAAAAAAGCCTTTAATTAATTGCCAATAGCATAAGGCCACGGTTGCATAAAACAGTTGCAAGGATCCGCCCATATTGACACACATACGAGGTCATTGCCAATGGCCAAAATAGGAGCTTATAGATACTTTAATTTGAAATTCGCTATTTATGTCAAATAATTTCTATTATAAATGGCATTTTTGTTTTTTTAGAACAGTGTCTAGAGCATTTTCCAAGAACGCTTCTTCTCTACATTTCAAATAGCTAGCCTTGTTTAGCGTTTGCTCATACACCAAACCCATTTGATTCTGCTGGTAAGAATGACGAATAGCATTTTTTTATTACAGATCGGTCATAATGTGATCTTAGCTTGTGCCCGTATCCAGAAACTATATTTTGATCAATTAGACCAAACATTCCCTGCACGTGGTCGTGCACGGCTGGTTCCCGTAAACCTCTAGTTGAGCTCAGATCATCTGAACCGATTCGTCTTCCTGTTTTATTCACTCCGTTTTCTCCTTCATTGATTTTTACTGATGTTTATTAACAAACAGAAACTGAGGGTTTCGGAAAACTGCTAGCCATTTAGCTTCTTTTTCATCCTCGGCGTCCGCAATTGACGAATTGAGCATTTACGGCTTCAGCCCTTGCTCGAGGCGTTAAGGCAACGCCAGCGCGGTAGCGATTCAATCGAGGTGGCCTGTTGCTGGAGAATTGTGCCAAATCTGTTCACAAAGCTTTCCCAGCTTTTACTCTGCACCGGGGGTAAAATCGGCACGATCGAGATATCTGCGTAGTTCCGCTCTCTGAGCAATTTAGCCTGTCGAGTTAAACATATATTTGATATTTCTACTTCCTCGATGTACGTGAATAAAGTTGGGGCTATACGCTAGAGACGGTAAAAAAAATTTAGTTTGTTTGTGCACGTAACCGATTTATGGTGTTGATATTATATACAATGGTGACAGCTGGCATATGGTATGTAGTATTTTTCTTAAAATCTGCCTTACTTGTTTCGAATTTGTCGTGGTATAAGCTAGTTAGCAGAGTGCACGGAACGATGCATAAATGATGGCGAAAAGTTCGAAAATTGCAAGAGACCTACCTAAAGCACTTAATTCTAGGAAGACATAATCGATTACTTCTTGCGAAGAAAACGAATGTTCGTCTTCCTGTTTCATACGCCTCTACTTCTACTAATCCCACCAAATAGCATTGCTGTTGAAAACTGGAAAGAAACACCTTACATGAGTCCAGTACGTCCTACGTACAAAGGCAACATTTAATCTGATCGTGGCAATACCTTTACAATCAAAATGACTCATATATAATTACTTGAGCACCTTATAGATTACCGCTATGCATGTTTCGCCCTCGAGTTGCAGACTATGTTGCACTGTGTATACAAAACTTTCCCTTGTCTCCTATACCTAAGTACGGTGGACCTATATCATCTTGCGTTCTATATACGGATCTTCCATTTGTTTACATTAGCTAATCTGCCTTCTTGCACGCTATTCGTATAGACGATGCGTCGATACCTAGTTAAAGGTAGCAGAGATGTGTCTTCCTATTTTCTAGCTTAATTTCTTTTAGTTCGCCCCATCTTCAAACGTTTTTTCTGTTCCTGGGGGGTGCTGAACACACAGACACTCAACGGTACATAAAAGTTGATAGAAATTTTCAAGTGCTTGTCTCACTTCACCGCACCGACTTTAGCGCCTTCTAGCCCATGGATATAAAGTAGGGTGTGGGCATGACGACTAGATCGGTAGCGAATAAGACCGACACAAAGTGTATTTATTTGCATAAACATCACAGGAAGCTCGCCGGCACGAGTCGAACTTGAAACAACAGTACAGATAGCATAAACCAGGATGAAGGTTCTACGGCGGCAAGAACTGCACTTAAGACGTAGCAACTGAACCGAGTGAGCCAGTGAGCGAAACAAGTTTATAAACGCGACGAAGAGACGCCGGCTCCCTCATAATGACGAACCGACGGTTGGCGGGACCGAGTTCCCTCCAACGAATGGGTTCCCACAACCGCCCAATCAACCCACCGACGTTCGCTTTTTCGACTGACTTCTTCGTCGACTCTCGGGGCAACATTCAAAAGGAAACTTTCTCTAGCAGAGGAAGACGGTGGAGGCAATGAGAGAAGAAGGGGACCCTTGCAAGCAGAAGCGGTGGCGGCGACGAGTTTCCTGGAAAGGTTATGCAGCTGTTGCAGTAACGAGAATGCATTCTTCCTCTATTCTACCAAGTAATATCTTTGCTCGCTCGACAAACCGCCGAGTCGGCCGGGGAATAACGCCGAACTGCTGCATATGTAGAGTCCGGGAGCGTCCGGATACCTTGTTGTGGCATCAAACGACCCTTTTCCTCGCACGTGCTTCGAGATGAGCAAAAGACCGATGTATGTCTGTCAACACGGCAAGTCATCATGGCTATGTGAGGTGATGTGCCTAGTGTTAAGCTGTAAACTCTATTCGACAACAGTTTGGCTAAAGGATTGAAGAGGACAGCAACTTTGAACGCTACGGTTAAGGCCGAGAGTGTTCACATTGTGCTGATGTGTTTCGAGACGGGCGCTGTACGAGCTCTGGATTCGGGATAGAGTTGGGATTCTGTTGGGAGAAGAAAAGGAAAAAACTGAAATAGTATATGTTCTTTGTATTTCGTGTTTTTTTTTACAGATTCCATCTTATCTACACGAGCTACGTATAGTCTAGGGTTTTGGGTATTGCGATGGCCGCTAAACTTGTCTGAAAAAGATGAAGCTTTTGAAGGGACGGTGAAATCCGTCGAGAGCAACTGAATTTTACTCAAAACCTATTTTGTTTATGGAAAAAAAACAAGAAATCATTGTAAACAATAGAGTCTCTCTGTGCATAAAAGAAAGCCGCAATCTACATTTGTAGATGCTTCTAGAATATGTATCGTCATATTTTAATTTAATTTTGAATCTTTTTAAAGTCAACTTTTTAAATGCTGAAGCCTTTACCTTTTTTGAGCTTAATATCAATAAGCAGAACAGAGAATAATGTATCAGTCACGAACTTTGGTGATGTTATTCAACTAACTTCTGTTAGATTAGACCCTGGAAATCTATCCTAACAATTTTTAGTAAAAAAAAAAAAAAAAAAATGTATTATAATTCCGGTTTTGCAATGCACGGATCGTGGTGTAATATTTAACCATTTACACCGAACGACTACTCAACCTTTTCTCCGTATTTAACAGTGAAATTCGTATAGCATAAATAAACTCAGGTACTGATTAGTACTTTTTCTAAATTGTCGAATTAGTCCAATCATCGATGAACTTGAAGTTGAATATTGAACTTGAGTCTATGAAGTGAAACGGCCAGTTTTTACTAACGATGCTCATTTCTCATGTATCGAGCGCGGGCCGTATAGGAGCGTTCGTTTATATTAAATAGTGAAAAAGGATCCAGTTTCTACAAACAAAGATTTTTTTTGAGAGTTCTGCATTGCTCATGTCAAATAAATAGCTAACGTACGCATCATACAATACATACAACGTTCGAATAGAACATGGGCAACTTTGCCGTCTCCAACCTTCGGTTGCCAGCTTTAAGGTTACTTTAAAGATACAAGGGCTAAAAAGTAATGCAACTCTGTAGGTGGAAATTCTAAATGCGTCTCCGCGGTCGCTCTTGGTATTTTTCGTTCTAGGAAACTGCGGGCATTAGAGACAGCTTACAATGCGTCAACAGCGATTTTCCACTTGTAATAGAAAAAAAAAATTTAGGTCAGCAAATTTCGATTCGTCTGACAGAGAAATGCGCCGCTCTCTCCACTCGTGTTATGTGCTGAAATAAATGTCTGTAGGTATACGAAAAAGAAAGGACAACCGTCCTTATCGTTTACAATGTGCCTTCTGCAGGATATACTACCAAGGCCTTTTATATCAAGAAATAACTGTGACTCCTCAAAGCTTATCTGGTCAAAAGAATCTTCTGCAATGTCCTTTTAGGTGCCTTTTAGTTATCTAGGTATAAACAATTTAGCTTTTTGGAAAAATGTTCTAACGGTACTATTGCAAATTTTAATACAGTATTAGGTAGATTGATGTATCAATAGCCCGTCGTAGCATCTTTTTTCATATGCCCGTTGGCCAATGCGGCGCGCATGATTAAGCAGGGCAATTAGCTAGACATGCTGCTCCCAGCTATCCCAGTGGTATCTTGTTGATCACCCAAATAACTGCAATATAGCCCATTCATCATTCAACATAGCTCCAATCGTCACAAATGTTTCAGCTCAGCTCGGTGTACTGTGTCACTTTGCAGTACTAGACACCGTAAGGTCCACTATGTGTCGTAAAATTGTATTATATATACTAGATTCAAAGTTACGGTAAAACTGCTATTCTCGTACATATCATTGCCCCCCAAAATAAGCCTTGCCCGTCACGGTCATCGGCGTACGCTGTCCTTGTCGATACCGGTACCTTATTGCGTTAACGTGAGGCTATTCTTCCACAGTTTTTACTTTGTTTTGTCGATGTTTTGCAGCCAGGTTCGACACTTCTCGTTCAATGGCGATGTAGTGGTTTAGATGTGACCTTTCGTTCGGGAACAGCTGAGCCCGTATCCTTCTTTCAAATTGGTATAATTTGCCCCATTTCATGTTTTTTTCGTACCACATTGATCTACACCCAGGAACTTTTATCGCTGTTAGTATAGACCAGAATCCCCTTGTATGTATGCGTGATTTTGTACGTGTTCTGTCAAAGAATGCAATTTTGCCTTGTGCCTCCAGCCTCTCAAAAGTGCCCCATTCCAATTTATTGCCTACAAATTCGTATGTGACGCTATATATATATATATATATATATATATATATATATATAGCGTCACATACGTCAGTTCCCGCCAGTTCCAGAACCCATCTCTTTCAAGCACCATTCTGGTAGTTCTTGACATTGTTGTTACCAAGTCTTCATATATCTGGCTGGGTACAGCTGCGTCCCTTCAATGTACTCTAGATATCATAAACTACCTACGTGTCCACAGCTCTGGAGCTTTGTAGCTGCTGCAAATTTCATTCAACGTAATGTCTAGAATTCGTGCTTCCTTTCTGCTAGTGTTTTCTTTTGAATTTGAAGAGCCTTCTCTGACCCCAGGTTTTCCCTTGAGGGAACTGCAGTCGTATTTTCGGAAGGATTAGATTTCAGCTGCAGCCCGCGCCCCATTTACCTAGCAATGTCTTCCTAATACGCGTACGCTAACAGGACTAAGTCGTATGGGAATAATAATAATAAGAAAAGTCCTATTATTCGAAAGGCTTCAATTTCGTATAGTTTACGTCATGGATGTTAAATCCTTTCTATAACTTTGGCATTAATTCTTCCAGTTTTGCAGTGAACGGCGCTTGCTATCTCTAAATTATTTGTGCAGTTCTCTTGAGGTTTCTTCTCCACGCCTCTATCCCGTTACGGATCACAAATACTTTGTACCGGATCGCGAATATCATTGGCAAGTCGCAGAACTCCCCATCCTGTCGGAGCTTTCACACAGTACGCATCGAACAATTCACACGTTCTTACTACGACGTTACTACATATATTTACTATATAACTGTATTTCGGCTCTCGTAGTTTTTTTTTTGAGACTTTTGCTGGCCTCGTTAGAATTTTCATGGCATCGCTCCTGATAAGTTGTCTACTTCTCAATCGCACTCCGGTATCCTCCGCGATAAATCATGGCGGTGGAGTGTCACACTGATCTCTCCCATTCCATAATTGACCTGCCCTTCCGGTTCCCACATTTGCAGAAGACAGTTTAGCTCGTGCCCGATACAATGTAGGATATGGTTGTGTCAATTCTTTTCGATTTTCTATTTGGCGTATGCTTTTCGCTTTGCTTGTACATGAAGACCTATCGCTAGCATTTGACTACTATATAGAAGACAGCGTTTTGGCTAGTACTCTTGCGTTCGCATTTTCTATTTTATTTAGTATGATTAGCTCCATTTCGAACGTCAATGGTTGCGAGGAGCGTGTCCCCTTTTGAGAGGAGCAAGATATGTCGCTTTTCAATATAATTCTTAGTCTTTCACATCCTATAAGTATGAAAGTTTCAAGCTTCTATTAAACTCACGCTTACCTCTACTGATGTGCATTTTGAGTAGTAGAACCCAGACCTACATACCTATTTCGGCATTAATATTTACGTTGTCGTAGCTGCTACCAGTGCTCTCAGTTGGCAAGTTGCCAGATATGAGGATAGCCATTCCGCTTCGACTTTATTTTCTATATCCAGTTTTTTTTCTCCATATTCCATTCTACTAATACTCATCAGACGCGGTACGTAATCGTATCCTTGTTAAACGGGTTCAGTTCAACGTAAGTTTTTTTTACCAGTAAGTCTGTCAGCAAGGGAATACCCTTATCAATCGTGCCGTTAAAAATCTCAGCACTCTCCAGGCGGTTGATATGATTACTCGCGGCGCGGGGCAGTGATGTCGTGGCGACGATAGCACGTTAAACGAGGTCCACATTAGCCTCTTCTTCGAGCTCTGTGAGCGAGCAGGATTTAACGAAGGGATGAGCTTGGACAGCGTCCTGGAATGACGACTTCGCTTTACGTAATTCTGTGCATTTGTGCGTGTTCCTTAAGTTTAAGTCATTATCAGTCTACCACTAGTACACTGTTGATCAGCTTGTCTTTGGAAACAAAAGTGCTGCCGAATGTGAGAACGTGATAGCCGATGTAAATTGCGAAGACAATAGTCAAGGTAATAACGCAGATACAGATGATTGCCGATTTCGTTCTCATTGTAGCGTCTAGAATACGTATTTGTTTGTCAGTTAAACACGCATCGGGGTGAGATTATAGAAACTACCCTAAAATAATTAATTGTGATTAAAAGCCATGATAAATCATACGTTTGCTTTATCTAGCGATTTTGACTGTTGCATGCGGACCTTTTTACAGGTTAATGAAGTTCAGTAGGGAACTCATCATAGATGTTATCTCGCGCAGTACTAGCAAGATGCTCAATTGAGTTATGTTATTGGCACGGGCAGACGCAGAAAACATTGGCAAAAAATTATTACGTCAAACTCACTTTCGGTGGTCACAGGTTGTCGTAAAGCGACAGCTACCATTGAACGTGCTTCGGAGGGTCAGCACGTAAACGGATAGGCGTTTGTCGCTTTGATTATTTCACGAGCAGCCAAATGGCAAGGACATATGTCCGACGAAGGTATGACACTGATCTGTCTGATAGGTAGTAGAGCATCTTCTTGCTAAATGGCGATACGATACCACATCGCCTCCTGTGATTACGCAGGATGAAGATCGCAACGACTACATTGACTCGGTGAGTGCTATAAATGCTAGTATCACATGAAAATGCTTTTCGTTCTTCATTCTTTATCCTTAAACAACCAAAGAAGTGTCAAATAAATAGCGTATGGGCTAAAGGGATTATAGTATTATATAGATTAATACTTGTAATACAAACTGTAAAAAAAGGGTAGAAATATAACTAGGATAGGCGGAAAGTTATGTAAAGAAGATCGTATGACACAGTACCAATTCAATATTGAAGTTATAGTAATAATATAGTTGAATATTTCTACTAAACTATTTTTCGGGGTTTTACGTAGATTTGAACGTAAGCAACAGTAGCATCCACCTACGGAATGGCCGAATTATCAAGCGTGCGTTTAAAACTAGACAAATACATGAGTATGATTTTAGCATAAAATACATGCTATTGGGTCACTAGTTTGTAATCTAGAGGCAACGAAGGTCACTATGTAGCTAAATAACTTGTTATCATCCATAAGGAAAAGCTAGCACAACTAAGACTTCCTGTCAAATAAAACCCATGCTTTCCCTAAAGCATTATGGATCGCAAAACAAATCATCCATTGAGTAAGGGTTACGTAACGATCTCTGGCTCCGTGTGAGTTATGGGAGGGCATGTAGTAACTATTGTTTTGTACGAATGAATCGTGGAGTTATTTCCATGACTGAGATGAAAAGCTTCGCCTGCCGCACGTATAAGCACTGCAAGAACAATTAGCATTTGACAAATTGAACGTACCAAAAAATCTTGACCGTTTTTGCAGACACAATTTAGCCACTGCTCAGCGACCGCAGTAAAAAATAAAATAAAACCAATTGTACAAAATACGTTGCTTGTGACCCTAGGAAGAAAATTATCGTTCATTTTTTGGAACGTTTCGTTGCATTGTTTCCACATCTGTTGACGTCACACCATCGAAACAGAATGAAAACAAGCGTTACTATTCTACAGAATTTCAACATTATACAGGATTAGTTCGAAATGAGCGTTTTATTTCTTCGGCAAGACCCAGATTGTATGTAATCACGGTTTCGCGTTTGAAATTGCAAATTCGAACGTAATCCGTTAGCTAATTAGAATAGCTATAAACAATGTCCCATTGACAAGTGTTATTGAAAGAACGTTGCACAGATGTCCGCAGATAGTATTAACACATCGTTTTATAAGGACGCAAACACGTTTCCACAATAGCACAACTAATTCTACATATTATATTCTACATACATACTATAATTACAAGAATCTCCGCCACAGTACCATGGTGCTGATCACACGAATATACCGTGCCACTATGTCTGGAGCGGTTAAAAAATGGAATATATATATATATCAACAAATAGTATATAATTATATAACAATGCAATTACGATCGTTGTAGTTCGTGCGGAAATGATCAATTAATTTTGATAACCATTTTTCTGGCGAGAGGATGGCTAGCGTTACGCAATGTTGGCTTGCTTCAACTATATGGTAGGTCGCCAACGAAAACGAGACGAAGGGTTTTAGTGGAGGCTACCTCAGTAATCCTGGTTTTACGTATAAGTCAGAGGCGCCCTGTATGCGGTCATACATTCAAAGGCCGTTATTCGAACTCACCAGTTTCTTGGCTATTGTGTTGTACTCGCGCTGAACTCCACGTACGCGATAGCAGCAGTTTTTAGCGTAATAATAAGGGTTGATTAGCTTCGTTACAGGCGATTTTTCCATTGTCATTTTCTTTTTGTTTTCTTTCCTAAGGAGAAAGCAATATCATGCGTAAACATTCTAGTTAGGTCATAATGGAGGCTAAAGACGACTTTTTTTCGAAATGTATAACATTTTTATAATCAAGGTTCGGCTATGATTCATTATAAAGTACTTTCGTAGGTGTGAATAAAACGTAGAGAAAGAGATATAAGCAAATGTCCCATTACTATTATTATCATTGTTGTTATTATTAGCAGATAACTATATAGAATTATATAGCACTCGAGCAAAATTTCTCGTTTTTTTGAGGAATCACTCTTGTTTGTTGTGACTGTAATGCAATCGATCTATTCTAACTCCCCACTTTTTAGCGACAGTCACGAACAACTTTTGCTGTTACCACAGGTTAAAAAAGTTCTCGTTTATCGGTTATAGGACGCGCCTTTTTACCTAACAAAACTTATCTTAGCGCTCTTATTCGTAAATAGACTAAGGTATAAGTACCTATTTACCTTGAGTGATTTATTCAAGCGTCGGAAACAACATCTGCCATACCGAACTAGTCATGCTGGATGAGTCATCCTGGATTATCGTGATTGGTTGAATTGGCTAGAGCTAGCTAAATCTACTTCACTACTTTTTATCTATCCACCTGTCGACGAGACCCCGCTCCCTGCGTCGTCTGACTGTGTCCTTCGCTGAAACAGCAGTGGGTCGACTCGCGTCCCGAACCTCTTTCCGTCTGCCTTGTGACCGGTTATAGCCCAATGCGTAGCGGAACATGTCAGCTTGTACCTAGCAGCTGCTAGAGTAGATAATCAGCAGTGTCGCCTAAACCTCGTTCAACACGTGGCGGCCCGACGAAAGTCTAGCTGATCTAAAAAGTAGAGAAATAAAGCCGGGCACTTTTGGCGACCGATTAGCGAGTCGGTCAGAAAAAGGCAGGCGCCTGCAGGACATGTGGGACGAAGTTTACACGGCCCGTTCGAACGAGAAAGACATCTACGTTACTGACTGAAGATGACTAATGTTTGCCCTCAGTGCGTTTATCTAGGTTATATCGAAGTATTTCTCCATAGTGGCTATAACAAAGCGTATCCTCCTTTACTTGTATGTCACTATTATTATTATTACTTCGACTATAAAATTCCGAAGCTGAATGGGCAGCATCGTTTCATCAAAGTCATATTATAAACCACAATGGTTGCTATTGTATTTTTATAAAATATAGCATTATTATTTTATTTTAATAATATTATAATAGGGTAAAAATAATGTATGGCCGTTACAATCATAATATTAATAATGAACAAGGCTGAGGCACAAGGTCTACTTTTACGCGGCAGTTAGGCCGGTATTTTCTTTCATTTACATCTGCAATGTACTCCTTCCCCGTTGAGGTCCATCATTTTCCAGGTTACGCCCTTATTTATATGTTAGAGCAGTAGCAGTCACGTAGAGAATCTTTTGATAAGCGCGGTAAACATTCGGTGCTACCTCGCACCACACATCTGAATAGAATTTCCTATTATAATTTGTGTCTCTTTGTTAGCAGTTCATCTTATTTGAACAATTGCTTTCTAAGCGTACACATTGATAATGTGGTCTTGAGTGCCCATTTATTATAGCAACGCTTGGAGTCACGCAATGTTCGGGGCCTGACCCATTTATATTTGTCCCTTATGTGAACGTACTGCTTCTCTATGCAGAGTGCCAAGAGAACCTGCTGCATAACCTTCATGATGAATGCCTCATATTGTGGCCGTACAAAACAGCTCTTTTGATCGTTCCCTAATGCTGACATTTATGATTTCGAGAGTGAGTTGGCTAATATAAAATCTGGTCTATGATGAAGTCGTTTGTAAAACGTTTTAAATATATCCAAAAAAAAAAAAAAAAAAAAGTAGACAATCAGGCTGAGATTAGTCGCTCTGTTAAGTACAATAGCAAGGCGTCTCGGTTTGGCGTCCGTTTAAAATTTGAACCGGTAGAGCGATTTTTTCAAAGTACGTCTAAAATGCTGCGTTCCGTCTTTGAGTTAGGGGTTTCGTCGAGCACATATTTTTCTATTCCTACCTATCTAGACTTCCTAGGCTGGCGTGTACATTGCAGGGGCGTGAAGCGTACATCTTTCTAAGCACCTAAGCGTTGTATTAACGGTGCGACAGAGACAAAGTCCACTCCCACAATAAACACTATCATCTATACGAAATGGAAAAGTGAGTATGGATAGTTACTAAATCAATCATGGAACTATTCTCTGTTAATTCGCGTTAGCGACTTATTGTGACTGGCACTGGTTTGAATTTAACCCGTTCGACAATTTTTCTTCGCTGTGTTTTATCATTTATTACAGTGTTTTACATACAATAATAATAATAATAAAAAATTTCGCATCGTAAATCACACATCTACACAATGTTGTGTGGTAAATAAATCTTGCCACGCAAAGAAAATAGCCATACGACATTGCAACGCGTACCATGTACCCATAATAGTCTGTCTTCCGTCATATTGTTTATCATAATATCGCATTGTTAGCATTCGAGGCATGACTAAGCGCTACACGCAATGGATATCCATCATTTCCCTGTAAGAACACCGCCAGCCTGCTGTGTGCATGCGCTGTACTCAGCTACGGTACAATAGAAAATAACAAATCGTCTTCAATTATTCCAGTCAGCCATTTTACATTTACAAGAAGCATCTATAATACATGTATCTGTATGTGTATAGGGCTGTAGCTAGAAGGATGACTGTCGGTGGCGATCGCGGCTATGCTGAACGACATTATCATGGACTTTGCACTTGGCCGTTCTGAGTAATGAACGTTTACCTAGAATTTTGAACACGAGAAGTTCATCCCAAGCCAGGTGATTGATGATAGATATATAACGCGGAGTGATAATGTTCAAGCGCGTGCAGGAACACGGACTAAACGATTGTGCAATGATCAGGAAAAATTTTAGCCGGGCCAAAAACGCACGTAGCGCTTGATGCATATTATATAAAAGGGGAGACTGGTTTCGAGGCCTTGAGCGTGCTAGCAAACGATAGAAACGTAGATTTACGTGATTACTCGTCGAGCTGACCTTGATTGAAAGACTCTGAAGATTGTGTTGACTGTCATCTGTAGGTGAATTTAGAAATACTAGCAGCTTGGCCGGGCTCCGCGATAGGAAGGTATCCGGACCCGCTCGCCTTGAAGTACTCCATTTCAGGGTAGGCATACTGTTGATAAGCAATAAGAATAGTACAAGGGTAACTGCTTACTTCAGGGATCCAATCAAAGAGTCAGCCTATTGTATTTTATTACGGTGTTATAATTAAGTTAATTTAGTTGAAAAGCTATAACTTTGCAACGAAGATGAGAGCAAACTTGAACTTCTACATTTCGAACGCGATAGAGGATCGTAGTCTCATTTGTATGAAAGCTCAAGCAGCGAAGTTTGAGTTTTTCTCAGATCTCCATCTTTGACTCATTGGAACACTAAATGTCTTAATTATGTTGGTCATCCTAGTAAATTCGCAGGTGCAACATACAATTCTTTAAGCTTGTCCTTTAGCGTTTGGTAACTATAAACATTTGAGATAATAAAAGTAGACGTTTTCGTTTTTATAGAATGACCTGCTGATGCTACGATCCAAATATCCTAGCACAAATATACTTCATATTGTTAGGCGACACAGTGAGCATTGCTAAGAAGAGCTCTTAATGATGAATCGGTCAAGTGTCGAATAGTTGCTGCTATGGTTTGAGCCGGTTCCCAAAGTGGAATTTAGAAATCGATTTTTCGTATTTTTTCAAGAAATCGTATTTTTTAAGGCCAGTTTACCAGAATATCTGAAGTCAAAACAAACAACGAAGCATGGCCTGAAAGCCTGATGGCCGATCGTCTGTACAGATTCGTAGTTCCACTGATTACTAGACTACTGAGAAAGAAATCTTACTTTATCTTGAAGCGACCATACGTTTCAAATTTTAGTTTGTCTTACAAAGATGGACGCAGGCGCTCGTCCGCTCAGCATCGGGAGACGTCCCCATGTCAAAAAAATCTGTAAGCATGGATACATGTAATACGAGTAATTTTAAACAAATTTTTTTTAACTTCTTCGAAAGCCGCTCGTTATACTGCGATGTTACATTCGTACATTACATAAGTGAATTATCGATTTGATAGAGCAGACATCGGTCCCGTCGGATACATAGCTAACGATGCTGTACTGTAAACATAATACAAACTGAGTCAGTTCAGCAAGATCTAGGGAATGTTACAAGATAAACAAGAAACCATTAAAAAAATATAATAATGACGGCATTAATAGTGGTACCTAACGCACATACTAAAAAACAACATATGTCTATTTGAAATGCTTCAGTCGAGACTTGTTTTACTTTATATATCATTTTTCAAGAAATCATCCCCTTCAGAACAGGTCCGAACCAAGAGTTAAGAGCGAAATAAAATAGATTGAAGTTAATTTAATTTATTTCTACTTTGAAAAACTATGGCCTGTTTAAGAAACCTCATTCACTTGTAGAAAAATCGTACATAGGCCAATGGATTCGATATGCTCGATTTAAAGGGAAGAATAGTCACATCAGCCAAATCGTCATTGCTAAATGTATATACTTGTTTCGAAGACCGACACATCATTCAATGCGGCCTTCTCCAGGCAAGCTAACTTCGTTGAAATCAATGTTTTTCTAAATCCAACATACCGAATCAAATGATTTTCTACAAAAAAAAAAAAGCGGAACTTTGTGAAATTAGTCCTAGCTTGAAGTGCCCAATTAGAAATACACTATTGATTAGCGTTTCTTTGTTAATCCCTGGAAAAATTGAACTAGAAACTTGTACGAATATTTTTCGGATTATATTGCATCTGTGTACGATATTAATCCATTTTGATAGCATAAATCTTGTTGTGGTCTGCTAGAAGGCGGTTGTGCAAGTCCCTAGCGAAAACAAAGGGTACTGTATTCCTTTAACGTCTTTTAATACTTAACGCCGCCATTTTGCACAATATTCATAGTAGCAATAACCCGCTGTTATTCATTGCTTATACGACGAAGCTTTTTTACTGCATAAAATTTACAAGAAAGATAAGTGCAAATCTGTAGAAGTAGAAACTTTTCATGGTTCCTCGCCTCTACATGAACGTTAGGTTCTTTTGTGTTGTTTCTGCAATCGCGGCGCTTGTGTATATACGTATCGCATGTTGTCACTGTACGAGGATATATTACACATAGGCTGCGTAGGCGCTTCTGTTTTTTTAGGGCCCCCTAGATGGGGATTATTTTAAGGAGCTCGAAAAGGTTTTTAGAACGAAGGGTAAGTTGTGGGAAAACAGAGACAGGCCAACGGCCTTGGCCGAGGCCAAGGCACGAGACGATATGCGAACGCCCACAAGCTTCAGCCCGAAAGAGCGGCCAGCAGCCAGTCGGCTCCACGAAACCCTAGTTCTTCCAACGCGGTTTTGGCTGTCAAACATTTACGATAGGCCTGTCGCTATGTTTTTTGGTTTCCTTTCGGAACGGAATAAGGAGTGGGTAATTAGAGGGTTAGGCACAATAACTAACGGTATCAGCCAAGCTCATCAACCGTCATTATCAGGCTTAATTTTGCCGCCAGCAAGTCAGCAAGCTGAACATACGTTGCACACTATATTGGCTACGTTCGATTGGCTCTACGTTAACTGAATGCATTTTTTTTAATGAAGAGTATTTTTCTTTATGAAGAGTATGTCCGGCGTGAATAACGGTGTAAAAAGGCTGGAGATCGAGATATCTTGGTCAACACAGTTCGCGGTATAGGGATTGTCTGCGTATTCTTGGTAGATACCTTGCTGTTAGTATTTTCCATTCTTCAGATCCGTCATTATATATGCCTCGAGGTAATCGTATTTTACCTTCAAGTATATCTTGTCTCATGTCTCACTTATAATATTTATTTTGACTCGATGGTTTCTTTGTTTGCCATTGGAGATGCCATAGAATTTTTGCTTACTTAACAGTTACAAGTTTGGCATTGCAGCAAGGTTTTCATTGTTAAAAAATGCATCTTAATGGTATATATGAGTTAATCCCAGTTATGTTTTAGTACAATTAAATTTGTTTGTCGAAGACAAAAAAAAGATCAGCCCAGTTCTTGTGTATTGTATGTGCCTGGCTGCAATATAGCCACCTGTGTTGTTCTTTTAAGAATACGTGTTAGCCAGCTCCCTATATTCGTTCTACTATGCGCACGATGCCCGCATCCTATCCCTGAGATCACGCTTAGTTTTTGTCCACGATTTCACCCTGCTAAACCTCTACATTAATACGTTTCTAAATGGAAAGATACATACAGCTCTCAATTCTCAACCAGAGCTGAAGAATCTTTCAAACTTGGGTTGGCTAAGAAATTGTATAATTACAAAATTCATAGTGCTATTACCTCACAACATTGAACGCGTACACTGTCATTACCAGATGCGCCGCTTATACCTGTTGCTTATGATAGTATCGCTGTTTTAACGGTTCTTCGTTTCTTTCCGGGCAGACGAAAAGGCAGGGCTTTAATTCGCCTGGATAGGTTTTTACACGTCTGCTCTGGTACCCCCTGCTTTATTTGGTGTCATAGTCTGCCTGAGCGGTTTCATCAAATTGAACTAGTCGACGCCTGTCGCACGACTACACTGTCTGAGATGCTATGGGCCTCCAGTGTTCAGTGTCCGATAGAGTAGGGTGGCCTTTAACAGCTTTCACTGTTCGAGCTTGCCAACAGCCAAAGGTTCCAGGCAATTCTACTATTACTGCGACCCTGTTTTTGGTTCGTCAAGCAGCGTTTAAACAGGAAGAAGGAGTATTTAACAGCTGCCTTAGCAGATTCACCGTGCACCGCTGCCCTGAGCTCGTCTTAGACGGATTCCAGCTATTTGCTCTTAGCATTTTCCTGAACTGGAAAAGGAATGGCCTGTCAACGGCCAAAAGTGGGCTTTTTCACTTTTATCGTCTGGATGCTTTCTTTGTGCCGTCCATTTAGTCGTAGGACAAGTCATCGTTTAAAGATTGTGATATCACTGCCTGTTTCAGAGTTAAGTCAGAAAACGTGTGTTGGAGTTTGGCGACAGACTCTAAGGGCGGTCTACATAGTGGGATCACCTCAGTCGTTGCGGTCGATTTCTTCCTACCACCAAAAGCCTTTGCATGTTGAATTGCTGTTATATTGTTAACAATTATTCGCAACAAGCTAGCAATATCAAGCAAATTAATCTACATGAAGTGCTGCAGTTGAGCAATAGACAAACCGTTGCTCGACTGCTCACAATTACCACGGCCATAATCGCCAGGTAACGTATCTCTTCTCTGGAAATCGGGGTTATTGCTTATTATCACATTAGACCCTATATAAATGTATATGAGCTTTATTCCTTTTGGTGTAACGAGTTGTCTTTACCTTCTGTCTAATAAAAATCCAGCCACGCAAATAGATGTTGAGCGCCTAATCCATTGTTATCATTCACCCCCTGCAAGGGGTACGCTGTTTGGGCGTACACTAATTCAGATGATATAACAGTGAATAAGCGCAGCTATTGTTGAACAACAATTACCATATACACCCCCCACACACACGCGTATGATTATCTCGTACTAAAGAATAAGATCTTCCTAATGACCAATAGTCGAGCCTTCGTTGTAGCTAAAACAACAAGCACAGCCTACGCATTAATTTGTCCAGGACGAAATCGATTTACATACAGAGATAAACGCGCAGAGACAAGTGTGTCAGGCATAGGAGTCCCAGACTGAAACGCTATACATTTTCATTAGATATGCGTTATTTTCATTTGCTTGCAAAGTAGAGTCAGCTTAGGAATGGTCTATGACTTACCGTGTTCTAAATGATCATTGATGTACTTTAAGGTTCTAATAACGCTATTAAACGTGTAATGAACATATCCTATGCAGATTGTTCTATACGTAGATTGGCTAGAAGATAGCTAGCCTATGAGATCGATTTGCATTGCATCATTCATTACTGTTATTAGTTACTAGATAGGCTCTATTTATCCCCTAAGTACACTTCGTCCAAGGTGTCAATGCAAATTGGCTAAAGCTCCGACAATGTGTCCTACGTGCGTCTGTGGTAAAACATTGTTCATCTATTGAGACTGACGGGTCCTTCGGCAACGTTGAAACCTTTATCTTTTTGACCTTCACGCGTAAGAGATATATCGAGGCATCGATTGCCGTTCACTTCAGTCTACAATACACTTCTTACTAGTGGTTTGCGTGCGCAGGGTTCGTAGTGTACTTATACCTATTCGTAGAGTCTTTTTCAAACATTTACTAGTATTGTCGAAGAAAAAAGAACAGAAACTATTCATTAATGTATAATACGCTATATTGTGTTATACTACATGTGATAACGATCTCTAGTTTATGCACACAACTCTTCATCGTCGCCATTTCCACAGTCGTGTAGACAGTTTCAAAACAAGTCTTCTTGATGGACCTTAAGTAAGTTTCTTATTCCTAAATTTGGTTCTGGATACGGGTTAGCATGAACAGATAACTGACTCATCGAATAGCGTTTTAGCCACTGTCGTTCTGTGAAGTCGTTGCAATCACTCTTGAGTCATGTTTAATAATCGCATCTATCTCGTTATATCATTACCAATATCCTAGCTTTATATCGTAGTAAATATCATTACTATATGTGAATTGAATAGGTATCCTTTTATATAAATATATGGCTCGTCCAGAGAATTGTAAGCCTTAAGAAAAATAGATGATTCGTCTGGATAGCCTATAGCGGCTGTTTAGTTATCGTTGTTTTTGAGATTGTAAGAGCTGTATTATTGAAGATTTCATTAAAAATGGTGCGGCTTACATAGTACTCTTAATTAGCGCACCAAGTTTGTATGGCAGATAGTGCAACGATTTCGTCCTTAAATTAATGACCTACCTTTGGCCTGGTTGAATCGATAAGGTATTATAGAGACAGAGGTACGCTATGTTGCTTTTGGCAGCAAAGAGCATTTACTGTCTAAAATGAATAGTGTGCTTCAATTTGTGTTTTTTGATTACAAGTGATTTAGTTAACACTGATGAAACATGCCTAGCCCTAGACTGAGAGCATATATGTAGTTCGATGAAGCGTTAATTAAAAACCAATTTTTGTTTGTTTTCAAGACAAATCGACAGTAGACACTGCGTGATTGCTTTATAACAATAAACAATGGGCTCGAACCCATCGACCCCAACACTCAACAACCATTGTTCGAAGCCCCACGACTAAATGCTTATTCCCTTTTCTACTCCACTAACTAAAATTCGCATAATTTTGATAGTTAGCAAACGTTTAGGGTTCCGTTTATCGGACACTTCATACCGACATCTATTTACCCAAAGAAATAGAAAATAATAAAAAAAAAAATGGCCTATCAACGAAAACGGTCCATAGATAGCAATCTGCAAGCATCCACAGTGCTCCAATATACGTTCGATAATACAGCTAAGGTATATCGGAAGATTTGCTTCTTTTTTTTTTTTTTTCTTTCTTCTTTTTGTTATGCATTGAATGAAGCGGCCTATAAACTTTCGCGGCTCGTCAATCGGTAACTTGAACTTTGCCAATGCGGCGAGAGATAGCTATTATGGCCAATAGCTTTTATTACATAATATATACGGAATATGTATGCTGTACATTGCGTTCCACATAACAGGATTATCTTTGTACGCATCCGAGCGCAAGTAATGCGTACATTTATCAGAAATAAAATGTTTTCGTAATCGGCAGATGATCTAGATATTTTCTAGCGTTTCGCTTCCTTCAGCTACGTCTAACCTATTGTTTCGAGACGACTACCTATGGAGCTTTGGAAGAGGCAGGAAGCCATCCTAATGTGCCACTGGGACGCGCCTGAAGGAAAAAAAGACAAGCAAAGTAAAGCTTTAATAGAACGGCGTGAATATACGATCGATCGCGATATTGTTAGTGAGCTTCGGTATGTTATTCTACAACTCATAGAATAGCATCTAAAAATTGTCAGTATAATAATTTTTACTACTGATCTATATATTTCATACGCACGGGAAAAATCCCAGGTTCTATTATAGCATACAATAAATTCTACTAATATCAGAAGCCCAAATATAATATGGCATATCGTAGTTAGCGGCGTATTATAGCATCACATATTACTAGTGACTTATATAATATTTCCCGTCTTAGTCTTATACTCAACGATGTTCGCTAGCGTTTTTCTTTCTGCCATAGCACAAATGTTTCGACACGCATAGTTTGTGTGTCCTGCATTCAAGGTTGGGCTATCGTTCATGGCGGCGCTACGCTGACGCGCCGCCATTTCTCTATCAACACAATACGATCTGAACGAGCTCTGGTGAACTCTTATATAGAAACGAAAAGCTTATGTTTCCGTCGCTCCTTCGTAGAACTTCTGATGACCCCTGACGACAACAGGATCAAGTTGCTGAATTTGCTATTATATCTACGACTTGAAGAAGTTCAAGACGGCAACACTGAGGACAAGCAGAGGAAAACGCGCATTGCCGAATAACGAGAATGTTGAGGGATGGGGAACACCCTGCTGCTGGCACCACGATGTTCAAGGTCCGGAAAGGTTACGCCTGCAATGATTCGTATGGTTACCTGCTTGTTGATGATCCCTTGACAACGGTCGATTGCGCGTTCCATTTAGATCTTTTTTTTCTCTCTTTTCATAAGATGGTAACATGCACTTCAGTTCCGCGGGTGCTCCCAATGGAAAAAAAGTTGTGCGGCATCGCTGACAATAATAACTTGAACTTTTCCTCCTTTTGTTCTAGCGAAAGGCCAGAAATTCAAGATTTTTATCGAACAGCATGAATCAAATGAAGATGGCTTCGCGTACTTCTTGAAGACACGTGTGTTGATCGAGGTTACCACACAGTTCAGAGGCATTTAACTTGATTTCTGTTATAGCTGATTAGAACAAGGTGAAGCTTTATTTATACGACGATACGCTTAGAGGAGTTGGTGAGGACGAAGGCTTGAAATCAAATTCCAGACGCGTATATACATAGCCTTACATTGGCTCAATTTTAGCCGGTGCAGAGCCGACCTGCTTAGCAAGGCCGGCACCGAACGAGCTGATGATCTAACAAACGATAGCGGATAAGTTACTCACCCTTTAAGTAATTTTAAGTAAGCTGATACAACGCTAAATTACTTCGCAGTCCTCGCTTTAAAAAATTATGACAGTTCATATGGAAGTTGCTCTATCCAGACAGGCGAGAGCCTCCGTTTCCATCCATATTATTTACAATTTTAATGCATTATTAATTAGCATACGTAGCTCATAGCTCCGCAACGGCAAGTACACGGTGGCTTTGATAGTTCACAGCAAAAGTTTTCACTAGAGATAATATCTTCACTGATTTCCAAACATGCTTAAATTTCAAGTGATCCTAATTTTAGCAAGCACTTGTTCCTAATCTGCAATTGTTCCATCGTTCGAAAATCTATTCTATGTTAAACGCTATATGTTTAACACACACAATAAGTCAGCTTTATAGATAAACATATCTTGAATGTAATAGTCTGTCATTGAAGTTTGTTTGTAAATAAATTTTTCTATTTTTTCGTGTGGATTCTGAACAAGTTTATGCCCGAGACGCACACAATTTCTCGTGCGTAACCTTCACAGTTTTGCTTGTCTTGCACAATGTTTTGGAACGTTTAACTCTGCAGGGTCTGCTGCTGCTGCTGCTGCTGGACATGTGGACTTCCACGATTTACATACTAATTTACATGAAGCTTTTACAGCTTTATGACAGGTTTTATTCTTCCAATGTAACTTACAAAATTGGCATGAAAAGGCGTCACTCACAATCGCAGATTTATGATCTGTTCATTATAATCCGCCTATCAGACGAACAGAGAACGGAAATAGCAGCGAACGTGTGGCGTAGTAAGGCCAATAATGAGAGACAGAAAAATTGTTTCTCAGAGAGAAGGATTGCTATCTAAATCTTATTTTGATTTGACACCTTAAACTTACTAAGGTAAGCACGTATATATTTTTAAATATGCCACGTTTAGGATGAAATTTCAAGGTGAGCTGAAGGATCTGTCGTTAGATATTCAATATCGTATTGAACTGAGATGCCGTGACGTTTCACATCTGGAGAATCGTAACAGACCCTTTCTACCTAGATAGTGTTTCACAAATATGAGATATTCCAGTTCTAGCTAGGTCATATTTGCGATACGTACACCTATACGGAAACTACAAGAGCTTTTCTTGATCGTCGTCCTCATCATTACGTTGTAGGAAACGAATAGTATGAAGCAAAACTACTTGTATATTGGCTAAATCCTGTGACATTGGAGAACGAGGCGTACCTTCCTTCTTGTGTATGAGCTGTGAGTGTCGTCCTTCTCACGGTCAGGTTATTCTATCTGAGTTTCTACAGTGAACCGTTGGACATATAGGAAAACAAATCTTGGCAATCGAACTGCTTCCACTGTTTACTGTTATCTTTATTTCTGCTACCTTCAACGAAGCGCCACTAATAAAGATGTTACTATCGTTATCTGCACATGTAACACCAGCAACAATTTTACGCAGGAGACGTTGACCAAATGGACATAATGCAGATATACGTGATCACGCGTAACATTAATAAAACTACCGATAAATTAGAGCGGAAGGCTCATAAGGTTACATCTGTCTCTGTCTAACACGATTGCCACTTGTGCGGGCCTGTCTTGTGGTGTTCGATATTGTCCTGTATCGGCCTGTTGTAGTGCATGTTCTAAAGGCGGACAAGCTTGCCGTACGACAAGGACACGATACGTTCTTTAACCCAAAGGCAACTACGTCCGTCGAAAACGTTCTGGCAGCTTTTCGGCTCGGCAATGTCGGCGAAAAATTAACACAGATTTTGTACATGTTAAAAAAATTCGCTTTTCCCAAAAAAAAAAAAATCCAATATACGATAGAATTAAGTATAAGTCGAGGTTCCGTTAACTTAAAGAGGTATTCCAACATACTCTTCCTCCATTTCGAATGCAACATCAGATAGCATTAGATGACAGACATGAACACCGGAAATCTATACATGACTGTCAATTTGAATAGGAAATCTTATCCGCAGGCTGAAAACTTGTGTCCGATACTAATCGGATTTAGCGTGATTGTAATTCTGGGGCGTACATACCGCGTTGCGTTTGCTGGAATAAATTTTAAAGAACATTTAAAGAAAAAATGACGTTTCAGTATATGTTTCATTTTCATGCCCAGGCTCAAAGACATGATTCACGATTGGGTAACTATATGTATCAGCTTCATTACCGCCCCAGTCATCGCCGGGCAAGAGTCAGTTGAATACAGTAGATGAGAAATACGCCACCGAAATAGCCTAACCAGAGTAACTGGTAATCTCATTAGCCACGCTTTCCAATTTTATAGGTCATTAACTAGCTCGTTACGTATCATACACGATTCTACATATGGGAGTCACAATTAGCACTATAGGATCTTCATGGCACTCAAAGCAGTTCTTCGACGCCTCACAAAATTAGGCCATAACAAAGGTTTTAGCATTGAGGGGCCTCGTCTTTCATACAACTCGAATTTCGTCCGACCAAATTTTAACTAAGGCATGTACTAGTCGTTCTATAGGGTCTATTGCGGCGACTTATGAATTCGGTCGTTTGGTGGGATTCTTTTTTTGGCCATTTCCGTAGTACACTTTATGTGCATAGACAAATTGCAATTGATAGTCACTTTTCAAACGAGCTCGAGCCCCCTGTAGCGGTCCAAGTAGAAGAAAAAGCTGGCAAACAGTGCGCTGTTAGGTAGACAGACCCGCAGAACTGGTTCGTAATAGCTACGTGCCATGCGTTTCGGTACTCGAAGAACGGCAAAGAACACTACAAGCATTTGACGATGGCTACACAGTGAAGATATTCCTCTTGACAGTCCGCAGACCATTACCTCGGCCTGTTCTGTATTGCGTCCCTAAAGGGAAATTGTTGCTTTTCTTTCATATATAATGCGTCTAACACTATTTTCATAGACTGGAGTTAATTAGTTTTATTTTTCTAACAACCGAAGGACGTCCAGCTCTTAAACCGCTAGAATCTTGTTCAGTCTACCATATCTGAGCCTCTCCTGGCAAAGGAGTCCTTCGAGCGAACGTCACTCCTGCGTTCTGCCGCTAAATATCATAGAAAAAATCTCTATGCTAATAATAAGTCGTTTCAATGTTCTTACCATTCCTTTTTCCAATGGATCAAAAGTACAAATACATTTAAGTAAATCGATATAAAATAGTTGATTTATAATAATTATGATTATCTCAATCGGGATTATGTTACTCATGGGCATAAATTATCTATACGCTTAGCTAGTTGTGCTCCTTTTTTGCCGAGAAAGACCTATAGTGGTGGCAAAAAACCCAACAGTGAGCATATTTGCTATGTTCTTACCAGCAGGGACCAGAAAAGAACTTTCTGCTCGGTATTAATATAGAAACATGCGATGGTGGATTACCTTATATGTACTGGTACCGTATCGTATCATATCAGTGTAAGAGAGATATTGATACCGTAAGTATGATATCTGATAAAAACTAAAGCTAGCTCTGTTCTCGATTACGACTAGGAATGACGATGACGTCCAACTTGAAGTCGTGCAAAAGCAACTTACCTTGACCTAGGCCGAGCTCATCCAGAGTAATATAAATAGCTGATATTTATCGAAAAATTACATAAAATCGTAAAATGCAACACTGGTTCTATTTTGTTTAGCTAAAATATTAATCCTAACAAATATTTTTACGGGATGCAGGTTCATGCGTATTGTTATCTTCCGCTATCCACTTATCCCCTAGCTATTTAAAAGTATCTGCGCAATATCCTTACCACTTAATTTCAGTTATTACTCGTAACGAAGATCAACACAAGAATGCACCAAGTCTATAGCTAGTTTCGGCGATCACCTCTTTTTGATTACGTCGTTTCAGGGTGACCTTTCGATCGTGCCGTAAGGGTCGATCGCATGTCCGCTTGGCTAAAGTGAGGTAGTTCCCGCGGGCATAGCTTGCGACCTCACAGAATAGACAGTGCTGTTGTCGTTTTCTGAGAGCCTTACAGTTGTGCCGCAGTTGAGTTTTTGTACGCTATTCATGGCTGGATTTTTCGCGGCGTCACTGTTTGCCCTCGTAAATAATGCCCTTGCAATCAGAGTTGACGCACACGCGCATCGTTCGCCAGGGATGTCCACTGGCAAAAGATTTGCTGTTCTATCAGTTACAGCCAGTGTTTTTAACGAAAGTAAGTTCTAACCATAAAAAGAAGAGTCACATATTTTCGCTATTTTCCAATAACTTGTACTATCAAAAAAGGCGTTGCATTTTATGTTGAGTGAACGATCTGCTCACTGTAATCTGTGCTGTTACCGTTGAAATTGGATTTACCGCCCAGAACGGTCCAATGGTACGCGACAAAATTTAGCACACAATTGTAATATCGATTTGCCATTTGTATGTAGCTTTTTTCTATTGATACATGTTGACATATCTTTTTTTCAGTAAATTATAGCTCAGCGTCGTAAAATTACACACTGACCATATATGGACGGATCTATTCGAGGTGAACTAAAAGTGGCCTTCTACGTTTGTCTACCCTCGTATCTGTCATGTCAAGACTGTCCTTCGAGAAAACCTTTCGAGATCTACGTCTGCCGTCACGCACTGTCTTAATAAAAAATCGCTCGCATTTTTATAGGACTGTAATTAATCCTTTACCAAGATTCTAGATGTGCTATAGATTATATAACGTTATTTTTGCTGGAAATTCTTGAAGCGTGTTTCTACAACATACTCATCTATAATTTATGAAGTTTGTTGAATACGCTGGGCAAAAGTAGGAATAATAATAATAATGATAAAAACAAATAAATACATTTGACATATTGCTCTATTGATATTTAGTCTGTCTCTTATATTCGCCGATATGACATAGTGTTTCATTTTTTGGCTTTATGTTGTTTTAAAAATATACTGTATAAAAAAACAGGCATGCATAGGAGCCTATACATGAGAATTTACCCCGCGAATGATATACCTTTTCGATAACGGTCCGCCTTGCAGCGGATCTATGGGGAGCTTGGAGTTGTCGGAGTCATGATCTGAGACTACTGGCCCAATAAGCATCAGGGTGCTAGCCGCGCTTCAGGGACCAGTATCTCAAAATGTTCGTATGTCTAGCTGGCCTAAGATAGCGTAAATTTATTTGAATAGTTCCCCTTTCTAGCAGTACTTTTAATCTAAATTTCGGATTACGTAGATAATATAAAAGTCGAACCCATGTTCTTGGACGGTGGCGTGATGTGATAAAAACCAGTCGATTATTTGTTTCTACATCACACACAGTAGCTTTTCCCTACCTAGGCTGAATGTTGTTTTCTCAAATGGAGAAACACATTTACGGTAGGTCAGCAAATTCAGCCTTGTGTCAGAGAAGCCTGCACTCTGCTGTTGACATAGAGTATAGAAGGTTATAGAACCAATTATGGCGCTTCGGTATGTACGAACGATCAAACAGATTTTCACCAATAAAAACCTAACTCACTGAGGCGAAACAGAATGAAAGTCATCGCGACGATGGTACCTGTCTTCCATCAAGTCAATGTTAAAAAATGCTGAAAATGTCAGAATAGTCAACACAACGGATGTGACGCCTGTATACTCGTACTATCTTTCATGCGCTTTGCTATTATAGAATAGGAACAACGAAATCGGCGTCTCTATTCCACTTTGGCCGCACTTTCGCATAGCGGGTCCTATAGCGAAAAGGCAAAATGTTCGGGTTAAGAAGCTGGATTGGGCACAGTCGCTTATATCGCTCATTTTTTCATTTGCCACGAAAAGCAGCTCCCATCAGTCGCGGTTATTGTGCAAAAAGCAAAGGCTCCCGTTCGTTTTTTCCGTCGCGGTGTCAGCGGCGGTGGCGGCGATTGCTGCGAACATGTGGAACATATGAAAGGTATCTCTGCTGCATAAAGGGGACAGCTGAAGAAATGGTCCTTTCAGGAACTGTCCACCTGGCTCTCTTAGGAGAAAATTAGCTGGACCTGACAGGTCTTGTTTGCAACAGGAGGCACGTTTCAATGCTGATAATCCATTAGCTGTTTTCTCTCAGCTCTCTTTGTTAATATTCCCCTATCTTCTTTCTCTCAGCTCTCCCTGCGCTCGCCCAGGACCAATCCAGTTTAAACGTAGCTATAGCAGGACTGTATTGTATGAGATGTCGCGGAACATATTGCCATAGGTTGAAAGCGTATGAAGACTGTCGGGCTAAAGAGCGGATCACTTCTTAGACGTTCCTGGAACAGGCTTCAATGAAATTAAAAGGGGTAGCAATCCTAGCCAGAATTTCAACGCTAGTGGTAGATGATTGTTAGATACTAAATGTATCATCGATACAATCGTGTGTCGTACAGTATGTGGGTTAGCTTAAAAGTCATACGACAATTTATAACATTTGGGCAGTTAAATAATTCTACCGGACTCCGCGACTTTGTTATCATTACTAATGTAAATATTTGTAAATATATATTTAACTAAAATCATCTAATAAGAATGAAAAATTGGTAAACTTCATTATATAGGTACTATTTAGATTAATAAGTGCATTGGACTTCTTTTCAGTTAAGGATAAGGTGTATACTGCCCGAGACTGAGATAACACTAATTCGACGACAATGATACGGCGTTCTATTTGTGATTAATGTGCATTAGGAGCCATATTCTGTAAGAAGATAAGATACATATAACTGGCTGTTTGGTCTACATCGAGATAAAAATTAAAGAATAGTAATCATATGTGAAGGAAATCGATTTGTTTCTCGGGAAAACTAATAAAAATGAAGAAAAAAAATACAGATAGATGAGCTTTTCTTACTTGCATATACCGTATAAAATCAAATCACACATAAAACCTAACTTATCATCTCTACGGTAATTCTACTCTAGTCATGTCAACTACACGAAGCCAGCCGCCCCGCCCAGCCCATTTTCGAACGACCACTGGAGGGTATCTGTTGACCGACGATCCTTTGGCGCGATAATTAAATTTTATAAACACATAAACTTCACTTGTACTAATTGTGACTTGTAACTTTAGTAACTACAATTAACCCTTGCAGTAGGTCACGATACATCGCGCGGACTTTTCATAATGCAGAATTTGTGTTTTAGTGCCCCACAAGCCATACATCAGATCCTACCCAAGCTAGCAATTAGTATATCTGTTTTTTTTTTCTTCCAAACTAAGTAGCTAAACCAAAGTAACTAGTGTTACTTTAACAGATTCATCTAGAGCTCTTCATTAATGGTATAGTTTAAATATGGTTCCATTTTCACCCAATTGATTTTAGGGCCGCCCGTATAGAATTTACAGGTTCCAACTCAGCAATGTCCAAGCATAGCAATTGCTTTTTCAAACAGTCATCAAAGAGGAGATTCTGCTTATTACCTCAACTTAGACAGCGAAATTACTTATTTTCTAACGAAGTTTCCCTGCCACAGAAAATATTACGGATTTTATTGATCAGTGCCGTTGAGCTTAAGGGGCAAAAAAGCAAACCTGTTTTTCTTTGCCGTCTGTGTAGATGCTTTTTCGCTTCGATTACTGGCTTGTTTCGCTATTCTCTTGATACTTTCCTATTGCAATCTCTTTATAATCTACTTTATAGTCGTCAGTAAGTTTAAATTTGCCACGTTGAAGACCCCTGTTATCTTAATAACTAACGTGTGGGTCGTTTCTATTGGAAGGATCTGCGCACACCCTAATATGTATAATAAATGTTGTAAATGTGATAAGTATAGTAAAGTCTTTTGCAAAATGCGAGCTTAATATTGCTGAGTGTTTGGTTGTAAAGCACAGAAACACTTTTGCTAGGCCTTGTCCAACTCTAGTTCCTAGTTGTATATCAATATCTCCATCAAAGCTTTCTAAACCAAATCTCAATTTGACTTGAAAGACAATAGTAACTACAGTAGAATACTAGCAGTAGACAACTTGTTCACTTGACAAGTTCACTTGACGAAGTTTCCCAAACTCTACTGGGGGGCGGGGGGCGGGGGTAAACTTTCATTAGGACAACGCGTAGTCGGAAGAGGACACGGATTAAAGAGAGGAGCGGTAGATTTAACGACAAGCCTACTTTCTACCCATTTGGATTTCTCTTTTTACTAACGGTACGGTTGCATGTACGTTTAATCTTGTTTTACGTTGTAGTAAATGCGTTTTAAACGTAAGGACTTTAATTCAAGGCTATTAGGTCCATAGGTCTAATCAGTCTAGTACACCCTTAAACCGATTGATGTTTGCTAAGTAGACAATCATCGGGAATACTCAACGTGCAGCACGAGTGGGAAATATAAGCGATCAATCCAAAATGCCAGGCGACACAACGTTCTTATGAAGCATCTGCTTAAGCCAACTGCTAGCGGGGCACGTGAGGTCTACTACGAGCAGTTACTCAGTAACAAACAAAATAGAAATAAATATAGACATTCGAAAAACTAAACTTCACGGATATTTTTTGTTCATACAATTTCGTATCATCATTTTTTAACGAAACATTTTTGCTACGCTACATCTATTGGCGCTTCCTACATATTTTAATTAGCTGCTTTTTGTGATACCAACGCCCAAAACAGAAGCAAGTGACTATCGGAACTTATATTCTCCAATGTACGTTTAAACATTATTGTTAAATAGCCCATTTTCCAGCTGAAAATTTTCGCTCGTTTTAAAAACTCTGTATTCAGATTTATAAGCGAAACATTTCATTTTTAAGTTTTGTCAACAATGCGTTCTACTTGACGTTGCCTTATTAGAACTGGGTTGTTCCTTCTTCTGAAGATACTTCATTATTAATAATTGCTTAGGCAAAAATGTACAAACCCCAAAGTTTACTCAGTTACGATAACCTGCCTTATGCTGATAGAAGGTTCTAAACCTACCTGTCTACTCTCATTTAAGATAGCATTGTATATATATATATATATATATATATATATATATATATATATATATATATATAGAAAGGAACTATTTATTTCGGAATTTAATAGTAAAATTTACTGCACAACTCATATTTAATATGCTTTGATCGAAGCTCCTATTGTTAATCCATATATTGAATTCATATAGCATATCAGATCATAATGGTAGAACACGACGTGTGTCAACAAACAAACACATTTTAACTTGAAGTTATGCTTTTTGCTATTCAAGTTAATATAAAGAGCTTATGTACGACAACGTTAAGCCAGTGTCACGAGAAAGAAAGTTTGCTCGTAGGAAAACGTTGAAGGTAAAAAGCTATTCTAAATTAGAACATCAGAGATAACATAATATGTCAGCAATTTCTTCCAGGCTTTGTCATACCTAGGTACCGTACGGTATTAAAGACGACATCAGTTGGTAGAATTGTGTCCGTTGGGAAAATATTTAATAGGCAGCTAAATATTATATATCCATATATATGTTCTATTGTTACTAAATGTATGGTTACATACACACACACACACATATATATATATAACGTTGAGACTGTCGCAGGATGCAAGAGTATGTTCTACAACTGGCACGCCAATCTAGACTAGCAATTAATTTGATTTTGAAATCTTTAGGTCTTCATTTAATTCATTTTTATTTAATCCAAGTCTGTAAAAAAAAGAATGATATGACAAACGCATTAGCGATTAATACTATACCTTTGCTCGTAGCTGATGCTTTCTAGCAACTAAGAATTTAAACCTCATCATGGTAGCAACGGTTCCTCTGTAATTTAACGCGGGCCTCTATTTTTTCTTGAATTGGAGCTAATTTAAATTGTTCATCTGACGTCCCGCTTAATACAGGACTAACAGGACAGGAATTTTCAATTTTCTTTACTTTTTTTTCAATACCCTATCCTGTCTATACCTTTCAACGCCCCTCCGCTGAGGATTCTGGCCACTATACTGTCTAGTTTTCCCGAGCTATGCTGAAGACCCTCAGAGGGCTGCTTACTTTCTCAGATAATCGTCATCGCCGTCGCAAATTTGCCAGCGAATCCGGTAAACCCTTGGTCCACCTCTATTCATTGTCAACATGAGATGATTAGAGAGCACTGAAATAAATAAAACCAAAAACGGCAAGCAACACAGAACTAAGTTCTTTTCCCGAAGTGGCCAAGTTATTCTGATCCGTCAGCTATTTCCCAGAGTTTTTAGCCATGACTAGCGACCAACGCTGAGCTGGATAGACTGAGGTGAAGTAGTCTTGAGTGTGGCTCAGCTGCTGTCGAAAGTGGAGAAAGCGAGGCGAAACTCGGCCGATTCTTGTTCCACTATGGGGGTTATCTTGTCGATGTTTTCTCACTTTTTAAGACTATGCTCTCCCCTTAGCTCCCCCCTACCGAGACTGAGGGTGTCTTCATTGTTCAAAGGATTCGCTAGGAATTATCAATGGCGGTTATTGCGTATGGACATAGATAGCGGTAAAGTAATCGGCAAATAATAGGTGACTGATCGAGGGATCCACCAGTCAAGCCCTGACTACCTGAGATCGAAATTTTGTAAGGGATTGCAGAGGAAACTAGGAAAACTGTCAAAGTTTAGTTTGAGACAGCGACCTGCGAAAACAGCGGCTGCCTCTAGGATCGGCGACGTGCGTATAGAACTGATCTGAGCGGTTAGGACGGGATCTGAAAGACGAACCATAGGTAGGCCAGCCGGATTTTTTCAGGACGTTTACCAGAACGATACGTAAAAACTCTTCATGTGCAAACATATGCAGGGTCCGTATTTTGGTGACGGTCTGTGTTAGTATGTCGTCGGGGTTCTTCGTTAGTTACAATTGTTTTATCTAGACATAAAAAACGCCGAAGTATAATCTTAGCGAATCGGAAACAATACGTTTTAGTTTACAGGCAGGCCAGGTAGTTAGTTCAAGTGATTATGCTCAATGAAAGCAAAAGGCACGTTCCCTGACCCAGAGGTGTGGGTCATGGACATCGTTTATGTGAGGTAGAGGCGTAATTTGGCTTCCATCATGCGATCAGCAGTTAGCTTGCTAGGTGCAGTCAAGATTAAAAAATGATCTCAGAATTGCTTAGTTGTAAATTTCCAATCATAGATTTTATCAGCTTTTCAGCGATATTTGGACGCGATCGCGACATTGATGTGGCGCAAAAAGTTGACGTTCCGACAACGAAGTATTTCCAAGGGACGTATTAAAGCAAAATAATGACTATATATATATATATGATGCTATTGAAGAGCTAGAAGGATCATTTGCAAAACTGATCCTTTGCGGTTGTAGCATATGTTTTCTCTTGACAATTATTTTTTAATCTGCATTTTTTAAGTGCATGTATGATATTTGATAAGTAACTTGGTTAAATACATTTAGGTTAAAAAACCTAGGAAGATTTTACCAAGTGCTAAGTGGTAAACTCTTTTGTAGCCTATGTCGCGCATAAAAAGAAGCAGAGTCGTAAACGCATCGGAAAACGGGAAAAGGAGAACATTGTCAACTAAAATTTGTTATTGAAACACAAAAAACCCAAACGAATTTAAAATGCTATATTATTATTTAAAGCTTCAAAATCGATCATAAGTGAAACCTTACTTAAAGATATAAAAATAACATAAGTGCATGTAAATCAGCGGCAACAAAGACAGTCAAGAAAGGTCATTCCATATTGAGCCTTTTGTTTAGTTAGGCGACGTTTTCTTAATCAAGCAACGATGCAATAATGTCGTAGGTACGGTCCACGTATCCTACTTGCGCCGCTTCCAACCTAAGCAAATCCAGTACAATAGTACCGTTGCCGTCGAAATTTTGTATCGTTGACTATGTAGGCATTGAAGACAAGGGTGAAGCTGTTCTGAGAAACAAGGTAACGCCTACCGGTCTTCTTTAAACAAGATCTTGCTGTTAAGAACTCCAGCGTCGCTTTTACGCCATCGACGTCTGAAAGCTATCTACGGTTGTAAGTTAGAAAATGAGTCTATCTTTATACGTCCGGTATATGAATAGCCAATGGCTTTTAATCAATTAATTCGTGGCTTAGTTCCTTGACTTCGAAAACAAGAACAAATCATCAAGACTTATATTGAAGATTGTCGTATAAGCTAAATCAAGTTGTTGAGCAGGCTCCGTTTTTAGCACAGAGAAGATAATTACCCAAATGTATGTACCGTTGTCGTGGGTCTGAATACTTAATTCATACATACTATTTAATTGTATGTTTGATGTCTACGTCAAGTGTTAATCAAAATGCCATTTGCCGAAGACAGCAGTGAAAGATGAAGACCTTGTTAAAACTGTCATTTCTACAACAATTAACTTTCCTCTAGGCCTTGGACCTTCAGTGAGTTCAATGAATTTCAAACTCGCCTTTTTTTAAAGTTGCAAGTTCCATTTTATATGCATAGATACATTTTTCCGAAAGTGTTTAATAGTATTCATTTTAGATCCAAAGCTACATAATCGTCAATGTACACCAACCAGTTAAATGTTTGGTCCATACCAATTTCACTGATTTAAAGAAATGTATAATTCTTAAAAAAAATACTACTTATTACATTTGAGAAGGCTTCCACTAATCGAACTATGTTCATATATCACGAGAGGAGAAAACGCATAGGCGGATAATTAATTAATTCAATGAATATAGACTAGAATAATAATTATAATGCTGATATATAGTATTTCCTAGCATAGTGAGTCGAAGCATATCGGAGCAATACAATTGAGTGAGAGGTTTACAAAAAAAAAATGATTGAAACCTGCCTGAAAGTTCGTTAAATAGAAGGTCTTTAGTTCTCCCTTGTGCAATCCCTTTCATTATGAATTAGTACACTTATAGACGTGTCTGATACTCAGAGCTTTGTTAAGTCTATTCAGTTCTGCCGTTGTTTGACTGCAAACGATCATTGCATGCATAGAGATCGTACGCGCCCAGTGATCGTTTACAGTGAGTCTGCTTTATTTGAAAGCTTAATTCGTACTCACGTATTTCTTCCGTATGCTGTTTAAAGTCTAATTTTATAGAGTTGTCGTTGTAGGACAGTAAAGAGGAACGGGGCCCGAAGCCGAAAGTGTAGTTCAAAACCCATTCTGACCTGCTGATTTAGCAATTGGGGAAAGGCGTGTGAACGTAGTTGTGCTACGTGGGACAAAATGGGGCGAATTTGTTATGATACCCATGAAGCCATTACCCCTATCCGGTTATGTTGTTGCAATATGGTATGGACCATCTCGCTACGTTGGCCTCGATGCAAGCAGTGGGCGTACGCTATGATGGAAAGTACAACGCGTAACTGAGAGTAAAACACAACAGTTAAACGGTAAATGAGTACAAACATTGGGTAGCGCTGTCAGGTGTAGCAGTCAGAAACCAAACGGGTTGCTTTGTTCTTGTCGAAGCTAAGCGACCTATGGACGGTAGCGTCCGGTCGCAACAGCAGCCGCTCTGTTATGTGCAGCAATGCGACGAAGGCCGTTGATATCCTTAATTCCGCATCGGTAAATAATCATTCTCCTTGGCGTTTCGTTTCGCCATAGTCAAGGATAGTTCTATGCCAAAGCGAGCCTGGGATCTGACAGAAGCGCGCTTACGCTGATAGGGTCGTTGCTTTGTGTTCATCCATCGATGCACTAACGTACCGTATAAGAGTGAAGGAAGATAAAAATCGCATCGCCCTTAACCTTAGCATCTAGGCTGTAATAATAACAATAGTAATTATTATTACTACTAGAATAACAATAAACGTTAGCTACTGGCCATAATGGCGACAACCATAAATGGAATGCAACTGTAATACCGAGCTAGAGAGTCAAATTGTTGGAAAATATTATCCGTGTAACTTTTTTTTTTCGTACATACAGAAACTATATACGCATGCCTAAGTATTATATCGAACAATCTAATCGAATCGATCAGTGGGCAACAAATACGATCAAAAAGCTTCGTAAAAATACCCTAAGTAGCATCTGGTTAGAAGCAATATCTTGCGGAAGCCTTTCGTCACAGAAAAGTCCTACATATTATAGGTCCCTTTCTTCCTGGTTCTGGTAGCACTAAATTGCAAGCGAATCGTTGGCAAAAGCTTAGATACAATCACAATGCGTGTTCAACGCATGCTGTGAAGTGTTTAGGAACATCAGTGAGTACATGACGGAAGCTAGCCTATGTTCAGACTGATAATTTAGTTCTGTGCATCTTGAAATCAGAGCAATAACGTATAATATCATTGCCTCACGAACAGAGATCAATTTGCGTTTTCCACAGGTCACCAGTTCTGCAAGAAGCAAGACCTAAGATGAGAGGAAGCTCTGAGATATCGTTGCAGCTAAGTAACTGGGCACTTTTCTGCACTATGCACGCTTTTGTAGCTCACTGACTGACCAAACGGTTTTTTCTACGCATATCATTGCTTTTATGAAGATTTATTTTAGCTCCTAAGTATCATAAAGTAGGACGTATCTGAATATTAAGCAAACACATCTGATTAGCAGTGTTTTAATGCGTTTATGTGGTGTTATCAGAGGCCGGAACCATACTGGATAAAAAGTGTTGATACTGATCGAGCAAAATTTCGTGCTAAACCTCCAGCAGACCGGCGCGTTTTCTACGACGAGCCGAACCCAGAAAAAGGCTGAGGCACGTCAAGTGTTGGGTAAAGAAACATTTAAAATATGAGCATTTACTTTAGAAAACCTTGATTCGTTCACTTCGGTCATCCAAGAATATCTGGTTTGGGGCGTTTGGGCTCGCCAGCCTTATTTTTTTATTATGAAATTTGAAGTCACCATGCAATTATTGGACGAATGGGGAAACACAAGACACGGCGACCCACAATTTTTTAGGCGCTACCCTAAACATATAAAGGCTGTCGAACCCCACGAAACTGAAATCAGCGTCGACTACTTCAGTTTGAATCTACTATTTTGATAACAAACTATAACTATTGGTCAATGAATATTACTTCCTAATTACCACATAAGCAAAATAATACTGTATGTCAATTAATACGCCTGTCTAGTGGTTGAAAACATAGGGCATGAAGTGTCGGACAACATAAGATATGCCTATAGAATGTAGGCAAATTAGCCTCAAAGCTATAATTGTTATAAAGAGTGTTCATCGCTACCACGACAAACGTATTTTAAGGTTATAAGGTTATGCAGTCAAGAGGCCAAATCTGTCGTATTGAGTAATATCTTTCACACTTTACGAACACATACCCGCGTTTGGGTTTTAATTTAATTCTGTTTGAAGACACAAAAGGCCACGATAAATCTTCAATCACGAGGATTCCCAGTCTAAAACAGGTACGAATATTTATATACGCTCACCTTGGGCACTTGTTTCCTAAACTAAAATCTGCCCATACAGTAAATCATCTACGAGAATATAGTATCTTGTTGTCCTCTAGAAAGCTTATTGCACCTTTGAGAGAAGGAGTCAATCTCTCGTGCAAAAAAAAATTTAATTTTATTGACTCATTCTTCACCTGCACGAACTGCAGAAATATTTTCTTTATTCAGATAATGTTATTTTTAGCCTTGTTACTGGCTATCGTTCAGAAGAGAACGTGGGAGCGCGGATTTCTTTGCGTTTGTTTACGACTTCTTTTGTCTTTACCAGGCCTTCTGTGCTTGAGCCTGCGACAGCAAGAAGTTTTCGACCAAACCCAATTCCGTTCCATTTCCGCCTCGTCACACTTTCACGGTATGAGAACCCGTTTTGCCAAGTTTTATTATGTTGCCTGAGACCAAGGCGAATTCTGTCTGCGCAGAGTTCCGCAATGCACACTCACTTCTCTGTTTTTCTGGGAGTTTACTGCCCCAATGGATGAGACCTGCTTTCCGTGTTTTGAAGAAGGTATACCCCAAACTGGACGCTTTCTTTGAACGCCGGGGTGCCGACAATGTCACACCGAGAATGCGATGTTTTCGCGACTGGTTCCAGAACGCTAAAGTCCCGTTCCTTTCGACGAAAATCCATCGAAATAAACTACATTAGGCCGTTTCCCTCTAACAAGGCCTACGGGAAAACAGCGGAACGACAGAAAGCAGGCATATACCACCCTGTTTAATGCTATAGCGGGTAAAAGTTGTAAATTAAACAATTATAGCATTTCCTAAGCAGCAAACAGTTAACGAAAGGAACCAGCTAGTCGAGTAACAGTCGGAACGGCACTAACAAAATAAACATCTCCATGAACCGTAGACCCTAGAAGAAAGTAGCTAAGAAATCGACGGAAACGTCGACAGCGGAAAAAGAAAACTTGCTACGTATTTCTTTTTGCTGTGCCAACATTGCGTGTTTCCTTCCCTATCATACCTGTAGCTTTAAGGGTACCGCTATCCGGCCAATTATCGTCTGTTTGTTTACTGTGGTATAACATCGAGTGTACCTTTGTGCCACATGACGCGGATTGAAATGCTTCAACAAGTAGCTTAATTTAAGAGTGGATTTTTAACGAAGCCCGCTATTTTTTTTCAAACGTATGGATAAATATTATCCCCCGTTGGCCATAGGGACCTCCGGCTTCAGACCGATCGTCCCAGTCAATGATCTAGATTTTTCTACACTGTCTCATTACTACATATCACATTTAACGGTGTGATAGCTTGTGCCTATGTTGTTAGATCTGCATCGCTATGACTCAAATAGTGACGTTTCGATAGCCCTTTTGAAATGTTATTTGGTCTAGTAAGAACAAATTAGTGCTATGTTGGTTACTGTTGCCTAAATAACAAAAAAAAAAAGCTGATTACATGCGCCATATTTTCGTGAGGAAAAGAAAATACGTGTGCTTTCGAGAAGGGCAGATCATTAGAAACATGGACGGTAGCCGTGAGTTGTCGTAACTGCGGCTGCCTCTGTCAAAACTGTGCAATCGCTTGAACACACGGCAAGTATACAGAGTCCCTACGAAAGCATGGAGAAGTTTCCTGGATGCCCTGCCTTCCTATCGCACTCTCGTGTTCCGCCTTGACAAGAATGAAGCTCCTGCCATCGAATGACCATGTAATCATGTCACACGGTCCTATTAGAACCTGGCGACAACACCAACATTAGAAAAAAATTAGTGCGACGCCGATACCATCTCTGATCAGAATGAAGAGGTACTCTCCCAGAGCACCGTGCTCTGTTGTGTTGCAGCGATGGTGGCCAGCAAGATCATCATCATCTATCATTCAAACGAACTGTTTTTGCTCGTGTTCTTATTAAATCTTAACGGATTAAGACGCAGCTGTGCAGTTTGTTTTTGTAGCTGTTTCCAACCGAACAGAAATGTTCTATCCATCCCTCGTTTTTTCATTGTCGTTAATTGTTTCTTCGTGTAACTCAATTTCGTTATACGCATACGAACCATATATAGCTTATATAAGAACAAATACGTAAGCATCGGTAATGAATATTGATTGAGATGCGAGGAGCGAAAGATAAATTTAGGCGTAATACAGCAGTGTTGATAGGGTAGTTTATACACGCAGCACTCCATCATGACGGATAAGTCGGGTTTATCCTGTCAAATGACTTGTCATACTATCCGGTACAGTTCTATCAATCGTATCAAATTGTTTTGGATTATTATACCAATATTCCTGCTTTTGAAACCCACACAGAAATTACAATAGCTGTTTTAGCCGTAGGCTCATTCCACTCATGCCCTTAAGCTTGAAAAATATATTCCATAGTAAAAGAAATGGGCCACTCACTATATTTCTGTTGTTTACAGTGCACGAACGCCGAAAAGGTATTTTTTTGCTGGTCCATGAAAAAGACACTCCCCGGCTCTCATCCCAAAACAAGCTATCCATTTGTTCTTTCCGAACGTACGTCATGGCATATACCCTTCGTTTTCCAGTGAGAACGAGTTATTTCTAACGAAACACGTGTTAAAATTAATCTTTCACTAACTCCAGATATACATGTTCGATTAAGCCTATTTGAATACCGTCAAACGGCTGAAAACAAGCAAGGATGAAAAAGAGGTAACCCTCAAAGGCAACAGCGAGTCTCATTCTAACACCACTGTCATATTCTTATTACCTCCCCTCAAGAGCTTGCAAGTACCGTCAAATCCGTTTGTCATCGGGTACGCTTTTCCCTTTCGATAACAGAAGACGAAAATAAATCAGGAAACATACCGCTAGTGCATATCTCGTGCCTCAATGCCTATCTTCTTTTCTTAAGCTTCTACAGCTTTACGAATTCTTTCGAAGAATTGGGTTGAACGGTACGTGACCGCGTTTTTTGAAAAAACGTTTTGTTTTATTTCACCCATCTCACTAATCAAAAACTCCCGGCTTGCCCAATCGATCCGTGATGCATTGAGAAAAAATTCGATTGAGTTTACCAATACGGTTTCACTTAAATAAAAATTGCGACAAGTCTTAACCTGATAGTTTGCCCTAGATGGCAACAATGGATCCTAGCATTTGCTAGTATCTTTCCGCTGATACTATTTAGTCGCGTCCTATAAGTAGGGGCTAACCTGAGCGGAAGTAATGACATTAAAGGATCATGGTGGTAAAACAGAATGAATATGTGAGTGCTTCCTACTGCCCACTTGTTGCAGATCGGGAAACTACGAAGTAGTAGCATCCAAATATACAAAACGACTTATGAAAAATTAGACGGTATGTAGAAATGTTTTTAAGTAGCGAAATAGGACGAATACGATAGCGTTGAAGTGGTATAAATATTAAAAATAACTTCGTTTATTCACAAATTTAGAAAAAAATTGCCAGTATAGTAAATCATTGCCACAAAAAGTTCTAGGTAAAGCTTACTTATGTTCAAATGCTACTATATATATATATATGGTTAGTAATGTAAACAATAGATAGCTGCTAGGTCGGATGCGGCTAAAACCATAGTAAAATACAGAAAACATAGTAGCCAGAGGGTATATTGTAAGTCTCCCACCAATAACCCAGTGTTCAAGGAATTCGTAGCAATAGGAGAAATCATCGAAGCCCAGAGACGTTAGGTCGAAGATAGGCGAAGTGAATGACCAAGCTGCAAGCGTCTGGCGAAGCGTTTGGCAGGCCGTATGAAAGGAGTCTCCTTGCGGCTAAAACTAACATGTCTTAGTTACTTGAGCCGTCAACAATGGATCAGACTTTGGGGAACTCTAACCGTCAGACAATGTGGGCGAACAGATCAAGTTTCAGACGGCTCAGGCAGAAGTCATGATCATATCTTGTCACCCTAGGAAAGCAGGTGGACATGGAGGCATTCAAGGAACTGTTTGAAAACTAAAGGCCAAGGGATTACGGCATCCACAATTGAAAATCGGTCGAAAGGCATGTTGAAGTATGCGCGCATGAGTTTCAGGAGCCAAGAGCAAAGATCCGGTTTGAACAAATAACATACATGCTGTAGCGCTTGAAAGACTGTGCTAGAGTGTCGAAGATAATTGCACAACGTCGCAGTAGCAAACCTCAGACGGCTGTTAATCGTATGTCAACGCACGCCTGAAGGACTAGCACTATATCGCACGTTGCTATGCATATATAAGCAGGACGGTTGAATGTTACGGTGCGTACCGGTACTATCTTTACTTCTAGGTATATCCGTCGCTGTCTCTATATAAAGTGCAAGGTGTGTAGCATTATATATATATACACAATCGTGTGTCCATCCAAACATCGCTCAAAGGAACTACAAGTTCCTTTAGAGGATATGTAGCAAACAATCTAGTCTTTGTTCACTATGGCCTGAAATTTAAATATTCCCTTGAGTTCTTTACGCCTATTGTGGAATTCTTTAAGACGGTGGCCTTGAAGAACCGAGTTGTGGGACGTATGATATTACATTGCCAGCCGGTATCAGGAAACAGGCACCACGAAAATATGCCAGGAAACAGAGCCATTGACTTTTTAAAAAAGAAAGAAAAGAGGCTCTCCCTAGTAGGTAGTTGGAGTGGCCCTGGCTTTCCATTAACTCTTGGTTTTCACGGCATTTGGGAATAGAATTTTACTACATTCCACCTACGGATCGCACCAGGTACCGTGCTAGGCCTACCATGAAAAAAGAAAATTTCTTCATGAGGCATTACATTTTCTTGCAGATTGCAGCTCAACCATCTACGCCTTGTAACTCGTACCGTGGTCGACCTGTGAGAAGAAAGTTTGCGCGGCCTGACAAGTCTCCATCCTCTCGTCATTATTGGTAAGCAGAACTGAGCAGATTCTTTTAGAGATTATTAAGCTCAGTGTGAGCTTTTTTGGGAAAAATTAGATTCAAAACTTAGCAGGCAAAAAATACCCTAGGCAAAAAACATATTGAAGCTAAATTGTTTTTCTGTAATTCAGGTAAAAGTAGTGGATTATTCTATTATACAAAATTAGTGTGGAGCCAACGAAGTGGCTACGGAATGAATATTGTTCAAAAAAGTATATGAATACGCATCCTGAGTCTTGGATATCTTTGAAAATTTTCTTATACGGATACTCTTGAGAAAAGCAAGTGGCGAACATAAAAAGCCCTCTTTTGAAAAGCCCCGATTCTTGAAAGAGAGCACTATTTGACGGTAGTAGTAATATTAGTCTTACGATCGCACGCACAACTACTAAGGCGATATTGAAAAATCAAGTGGGAACTGTTATTAATTAAACTATCTAACCTTCCAGGGGAACTTTATCGGCCCGCCATCTCAACTGGCTAATTATTTTATCTATAGCCAACGTTCTATGTGGGAGCTCACAGTTTCTTGAAAACAGACTTACCCGATCTCCAGTCTAATCTTTCTTGTTTGTTCCAATTGAGAAGGCATTCGACCGCCATATGGCTTCTGTAATACACTTGAATAAACCCAATTTTTCGTGAAGGAGGATTATCAGGTCCTTGACGCGTTTCCCCCATCGACTGAGATCTCAAAAACGAAGTATTCATTGAGTTTCTTAAAAATTATGCGTTTGAAATCCTCATCTCAGCCATTACATCTACTCAGGTATCTTACAACGATCCGTAGACATGTGTGAAAATTTTGTAACTTTCGGGATAAACATTTCAAAACTCAGCTTTTGAAAGATTGAAGTTTGAAGTATGCACAAATTTATTTTGTAATCCTGTTCCTTTTTTGGCTGTTTCTAACGCTCTGCGCTAAGCTCAATTACGCTCAATTTGACAATTACCTTTTTTTGCAAGAGTTTTTTAGTGATGCCGTAGCTGTGTTGCTTTTGATCACCAAAAATGATCTTACTTTGTTTCTATGTTAGAGACAAGGCTTCTAAGATGGTGAAAACATTTTGAACTAACAATGAAGTTGACAGTATCAATTCTAGGCAAGAGAGATGAAACACTCACCTTCAAATGCGTCCTTATGCTTATTTTAACACCAGTGCTTGGTCTCTGATGAGATATACAGCTTTCATTTTGAATAACTAACTTTTGAAGGACTGTCTAGTAATCAATCCTTCAATTAAGTTTGATTTCGAGAACTAAACACTTGAAATAATATTGTGGTCGTTCTTATATTATATATGTTAGCTATGCATAAGAAACAATTAGCGATTAAAGTGTTTGTTTATCTCCTTGAAGCAATCCGAGGAGTCTGTTTTCGTCGACATTTGTAGCAGCCATAAAATCATCATAGAATCAAACGATGCACCCTAAACCCTTACTTACTTTTCCGAGCTCGGCGTTTCCTTTCACTCTGTTCTAATGAAGTAAATGTCTCTGTCTGCCGGGACCATGTTTTTCGTGTTAAGTGCGACCTGAAGTAAGGTAAAAAAAAAATAGCCTTTTTATGCTTAAAATTTTCGTCAGACGCCCCCGTTTCCTGGCAGAAAGAAAAGTACATGTACTGCTACAATCGTTAGGGGCGCTTGCCCTAACAGTAGGTGTAGCAGCAAAAAAAACGATAAAAGCTGAACACAGATTCGATTCGCTGGATTTAGAAGCGTCTGTTATGGAACCAGGCGCAGCAATATCAGAGGCACAAGCTCTTCTTTTTAGCAGGGAACACGTCAATATTTACGTATAGATGCATACCTAAATTCCGCAGGTTGTTGTCAGAGTTAAAATGTTTTTTACGAAAGAAGGTAATGGAAGGGAAAGCATACATAGAAAGCGCACCACATAGCTACGCGCTGCTCTCTTAGCGGTTCTTTTAAAACCATTTACAGGCGTAACATTGAAAAATTTATTTCAAATGTGTTAATTAAATATTAAGTTTTTTCTATATTTCGCACCGAACGGCTAGCTGTCAGGACGCACTCTTCTTGGCGCATGATTTGTTTATTACCTCGATAAAGTTCTAATTCCGTCCAACGACTTTAATTACTATCGTTACGGCCCTCTGTGCGCGATTACTTCGTTCACCTTTACATATTACCGTATATGAATTTTATTTTGACCATTGTATTATAATTAAATCTTTCCCTTACTGGGTTCTAGAATTGTGGCAGATTAAATTTTCCATTTTGGTCGGGGGCACAAAAAGGATTTTGTTATTTTTTTATTACACAAATTTTACCATAGTGCATTCAGAGAGGAACAGAACTATGAGCAGGTAGTATTAATGCTAAATCAGCAGATGTTAGCAACCATATTTTTAGACACAACTTAAATACAGAATTGTTCCACTTTTGGTGGTCAAACGCAATGTTATCCGACCGCACCCTAAAGGGTATTCCTGAAGATTCTGGCCAAGTCATCTTGGTAACTACTATTTTGCTAATAAAGCATATATGTCCAACTGTATTTTAACTTACCTCAAAAGCATTTAACCAGACAACGCATTTTCTATATTTCCCAAGACTATTCCGGCACGTGACCAGCAGGGTTCTATACATATCCACATGTCACTTAAACAAGTAGCTGCAACTCTCTATGGTCTAAGATCTATACGATGATCTAAGTAAGCTTCTTCCCATGCTACTAGCTCTATCGGGAAAAAAAAAAGGATTCCCATGTAGATTTATCAGTAAGCCTTAGGCTCCAAAACCAGAGCTGCAAATAGGACAAAAATTAGGACAACGATCTTCTGTCTATTGTGCGACGAACCAGATGGCGAAGCAAAGGCCTATAGGCTGAACACCTTACTGCCTAACAGCGTTTTGTGAACCTTCTACGAAAATTCAAGTGACAGTAATTTTTTACTATTATTCGAACATATCGTCGGCTCTATTGACAAAGCCGTAGCCATTAAGCTATCGTTGCATGTTTGCCACGATATTAGCCCTACGAAGTTCAACTAAGAATAGAGGTATATGTGAAGTTGGGAAGGCTGGGCTTGTCTATTTATTCATGTTTTTTTTTTTTTTTTTTTACCAGTGGACTTCGAAGCTTCGGATGGCTCGTCATTTACAGGTGACATTAGGCACGGCCGGTTTTTATTGTCCACTGTGTGTATAAAAACGTCTGTGTTTATTTAGGGGAAGCAAAGGATTAATATAATATTCATGCCTGCATAGATAGATAGATATCTTTGAGAAAATCTAACATACGGAGAATTCGAGTCTGCCTACAACAATATTAAGCTAAACGTTTTAATTTCAGCCGAGTGATGCTATAATTATTATTGACATCTCGACCACCGAAAAACCTATTAACTGAAAACACTTTATTAGAAGGTACAGTTCTACAAAACTTGCAACACGTTCTCTAATTCGGTATGGAACAGCCGGCGCATTGAAACGCCACTAAGGTGTAGTATCGAATGCGGTTTCGATTCCTGCAACTAAATAACACCTTGAGTTGAAAATACGGTTTATTTAAATAATCGTAATATTTAGCGAGACTGTTTAAATAAATCGACGATACCAGGACCAGGTGCAACCGCCTAGATTGAGCTTGAACTTCCGTTGGTGAGTTTGACGTGTTTTAATGGTCGGATCATGCTTTTTATACCCGTATTAGCATTAACCTTTTCATGAAAGACTATAACGTTGAGATTGAAAAGTAAGTCTTTAGATTAATTTTACCAAACGACTACATCTGCTCTCGTTGCTATAGGCGACAGTCAGTCTTACACGATTCGCTATCCACCTCTGGATGGTCAATTTTGGATACGTGGCCGAAATAAGCGGTCCCCATGTTGTCTTAACTGGCCCCCAAACCTTGCTGATGTGTGTTTAGCAAACTCGAACGTCTGCTTCGTATTCGTCGACCTTACCCAGGCTTGGCCGCTAACTGAAGGATCTTTGGCCCACTTAGGGGCGATGTTTGGCCAGCTTGAGGTCATGTTGCGGACTTTCGACCTCATGAAAGGTCCTGGCGCGTCCCATAGCTCTTATGGCAGTCAGAGCTAATTTCTGCACGCGACACAGCTACATCTGTCTATTGTAAAGTGTACATGTTCGTGCCGTGCTGCACATGATGATGCATAGAGCATGATAATTTTTTTCCTCTACGCAATAACACAATATTACAATTGTCTTTTTTGCTTTCATTAGTAACGCGGCCTTAACGACTTACGTTGATGTCCATTAAGTGCTTCACTGATTTGATGGACAAACGTAGTTCTTCTAGTCTAGTGGCAATTCTCAATGACGCCGCCCTATTTCACTATAGATTCTCGCATCTGATTCTTGCACGCAGCCCTAGAGCTAAATATGTCATCAAGTGGACCTATTGAAGAGCGCTTACATGTATATCTGAACTTTTCTTCGGCATTGCCCTTCACATGATCCTAGTATCTATTACGTCTCATTCTCACAAGCAACAAGTTGATGAACAAGTTATCGACAGGGGTAATACGAGTCAGAAGTCTCTAGTGAACAAGCGAAGTTTGAAACAATTGCGTTCATTGACGCAACAAAAACTTCTGCGTTGAAAGACGTTCGAAAGCAATGACATGTTGAAGCTTTGTGATGATTGACGCCCAATGCTGGCATTACATGCTTGACACGTCTCAAATAATTTCTAACGGAGACGCCGATGCTGATATCGTAGGATCTGTTGTACTGCTGTGTCTAACTGTACACTGTCCTTAAGTTATCTTTATATCCTTTTACTCATAGTGAATAAAAAGGGTCCTAGCTGTGATACATTCATGGGCCGTTGCTGGTCGTTTATAGTAATGGTGATTCATATCGCCGCCACTTCAACTTCAGCAGATTCCATTCCAATGGCGAAGATAAAAACAGTCCGCAGACTATGCCAAAAAATGAATGATTGATAACTTAGCTAGCCCTTTTTTTATTCCCTTATTTGAACACGTAAATGAATCTAAAAATACGGATGTAAGTGTATTTTTTTCTATTTTGCATACGAGCCCTACCAATAAGTTGCTTTTAACTATTAAATATTTTATGGTTATTTTTTCCAACAGATAAAGATAATCCAATATAGCTTATGCTGTAATTTCACGGTGTATCTATGCGCCCTGTTTCCTATCAGGGTTCGATTCAACCCGTAGGCGTATTCATCAACGTGCCATCAGGGCTCCCTCCATCTTGTAACTTATGCGCTCAGCAGCCGTAACAAGCTTAGTTTTGTTGGTTTTTTTTGCCCCTACGTTTTTTACGATCAGTTTGCATTTGGTAAGACTCAAGAGGTATTTTCTGGACCTAATAATGGGTGCATGTCGATTTGACCTAGTCTAGGATCAACCTGTAAAGTGCACAATAAGCAAGCGAAAAATATGTTTGTTTATCAAAAAGTGAGATCTATCAATTTACCATCAATCAACCAAAGACTATCTAAAATATCTATAGAATAATCAGCACATACATGGTTAAACACGTGAGACGCACCCCCAAAAAAATGCTTCAGTAATGAAAGGGGGCCCACCCTGCATAGTTTAACGCCACCCATTAATACGCCATGTGTACGTTATAAAACTCCACGAAGATGAAGCCTATCAAGTAAAGTTATGCCTTGTTTTAGAACTGCAATCTGGAAACCTTTAAATCGTCTCTGTCAAAATGGAGTAAACGACGAATGTTGCGGAGCGTGAACTTGTCGTAAATGTCGAATGAGACGCTAAATAATTTCGAAATTTGTCCTATATATACCTGAAGAACCTGATTTGATACGATTTTATTAACGCATTACCTACTATACTATATGTCAAAGTTGGATATTGATTTGTTCATAGTAACCCAGCCCTTTTGGTTCACGCACTCTGATTAAAGCTGCGGTCGTCTTCGTACGTATCACATGCTTCTCTGACTCTAAACTCAATCTTAAAGTTCAGAGCTTGCATGTGGCCCGCTAAAGCCGTACCTACCGCTTAGCAGAATCTCTCTACTCAACACGCAGATTCGCTCTGGATACGCTCTTTTCACTGCGCGATCGATGTCAAGATGCTTGATTTGTGTCAGAGTTTTATTAACGTATTACACTTTATATAGGAAACCGTTGTGGCACTGATTATTGGCTACGTCCGGCTTCTACTGCAAATGTAAACAGATCGCCTATATGTTTCAGCTCTAAAAAGCGAATTTCATCGTTGTGTCGGTACTTTTAATGAGCACTGGCTCAGACGGCCGCCCCCCAGAACGAGGCCTATCCTAGGTGATGAACATGAAATTCTTGGATTCAGTAGGCAGCCAGGTCACTGCAGCATTGTCACAAAGACATAAAACTGGGTTATTAGTCAACTGGCCCGATGGTTATTCGACTAGACAATCGAAAAGCAATTAAGGTGCTTAATAACAGCGTTTCTGATACGAACCTATCTGAGGTCCTTGAGAGAGCGTTATATATGTACCACGATAGATGACGTTGTTACACTAGCAACATCGGCACATTTCATACGCGATAAAAGCACGCTTAACATTGTTCCATATATATGAAAACGGAACGATATTTCGTGTGTACCAATTGATTGCACGTTAATCTATCTGATCCGTTTTGTTACACGTTGAACTTGTGAGAGTTAGCCCATCAGCTAATTAGACAAACTGGGTTTGGTATGAAGAAAAAAAAAAGCACTATTTAAAAACGCTTTTAAATATAATACGTTTCGAAGATTGTAAGCTTACTATGATAAGTCGATTAGGTCGCATCAAAAAGAACGATCAACGCTTTGAGATATGTCTCAACGGTTCGAGTGTTGAAAGGTTATGGTTATGAGACGAGTAGCAACATTCTAAAATGCTGTTTGCTAACACGCTGTTCTAACATAAAACATTCGGTGTTTATAAGATACTATTTGTGACGAAAGTTTCCACAGAGGTGCAACGAAACGTTTTTCTAAAAATGCGTTGATTCGGAGTGTCAATGGGTTCTCCATTGGGGATGTACTGACTATGACTACCTTGGCGTATACTTAACAAACTATCTGCTCTTTATGTATACAAACTTATTTATAATCGATTGTGCTCAAAAATTAATTTCTGCATATCGTTAGACTGATACAGCATCTACATGTTGCCTACTTACACCAACGTTTCATTTTGCATGCCTTAACGAAATACACTAAAAACAAATACTCGAGAAACAATTTCGTTTTTAAATTTGACCAAACACACTTTTCTTTAGCCTGGTAACAAATGGTCGAGGCAGAGGTCAGGTTCGGAAAATACGCACCGAACTCTTCTTTGTTGGCCTCAGATCAGCCCAAACTAGAATTCTCACAGGTGTTCAAAAATTACTGTAGATGGCAAGAATAGATAGGTTTAGTTTTTCATCTAAGGTCACAGTGTTATGCCTACCTTATTTTTTGAGGTGAGTTGTGCACTCGAGTATAGGCGAGACAATTTATCTGCATTTCGTCATGAAAGTAACGTGTGTCACCTCCTAATGCATTCTTAAATGTTATCAGCAGTTACAAACCCGCATCCATATTTAGCAGTTCTCAAAATGATCGGCTGAAGGGCTGCAGCTCCTGCTGTCCCTATACGCTGCAGTGGCTAATGGCCGGCTACGATTAGTAGAACAGCATTTTTTGATCATCAGTGGCAGCGTCGCTGTTCGCTTCTTCGACACTCTCTCTCGTGCAGCGACTAGTCGAAGACAGCCTCCATAATGTGAACGCAGGATCGGCCTACTTCGTATTCTGCATCCGCCCCCGCCCACCTACCTTCGTCCTTTTCGATTTCATTCTTTCGCTAGGTCTGCCTGGCGCGCCGGGGTTGCTCTTTACACAGTTCACTCCTGCACGCTCGGTCACAGACTATGTCAACCAATGACGTGTCATCGAAACGTCGTCCCTTCTTCTGCGAGTTTCCCAATTTGCTCCGATATAAATATCGAAGAAAACCTAGGGACAGAGAAGTACTGCCACTGTCGGAAAGAAACGTTATTGGAATTTTCTGGATGTCGTTCTCTATGACCTATTTGGTGACGCCGCTTGTCAGCTATTATGAGCTCTGGCACGGCTGCTCCAGCAACAATCTGTGCTGTGCTATAGGAATGAATGTCTACTATTTACGAGAAGGAAGATGATCGTAGAAGGACAGAATTGGGGTCGAGTAGTCCAAGGAGAAGTATGTTTGGTAGAACAACTAAACGTATGTAGGTCAAGGTCCTTTCTTTGTATAGGGAAACGTCTATTTCGAAGCTAAGACTGCTGTAGACCTGTGGCCTGCCACGCAATGGCTCTAATGTCACCACAGGGTAAAGGCAATAGTAATCTATCCGGCGGTCAAACACTGGGCAGTAGAATTCGGCGACTAAAATTAGCTGGCCTAACGTTCGATTGCCGAGGATTCAACGGTGCAAACCAAGAACGAGAAACAGCTTCTCATAGGAGTTACACAGAATTGTTGTAGCTGAATGCTGTGCGTGAAAGATCCGCTAGTTAGAAATTAATATTATAAGTTCCTATGCGCCTTACAGACGTCAAGTTCAAGCCTAGTTGCAAGATAAATTCGATTTACAGGTTCATAGAGTCCTTGAAATTGATTTGTACTTTTTTTGATTCGAAATAACTGAATGAATTTATTTACTTCATCTTATTAGCCCATATTTAGCCAAGAACGCACATCCGATACGCGAACAACAATCTGTGTCCTATATTTCGATGGGTTTTATCTAACCCCATAGTGCTTTGAAAACTTTACTATCTGCCGTACATTGAACACAAAATAAATTATTATGAAGTGTATGTAGTCCTATGATATTGGAAAGAAGATTCCCGCATATTTCAAAAAAACTTCTTTTTCGCATTTTTAAAAGTTTTTTTTTTTTTTTTTTTATTTATGATACACCTTCCGAAAGTGCTTTTTCTGTCCTGTATAGTATCGTGAAGCTAACTTTAACTCGACAGACTCCTCAAAGGTAGATGTCCCCGGTAGAAAGAAGCACGTTTTCAACATTTTCTTAACACGTCCGTTTCTAACACATCGTCTGGAACATTTGTATTGTGTGTGGTAATGGCGGTGTCGCTGAAAGAACTGCCCAAGAGGCCATCTCATGAGCCCTCTGGACCCAACGGGGAAACACGGCTTCACATTGCGTGCCCAAATTTTTCCCAGTATCGAACTTCACGCGGACACAATAGTCGATTTTTGCGCAGAACTGTTTTGACTATAAGAAAAAGCATCTGTAGGTCAGCGTGAGCCAGGTATCGGATGGGTGGCTTCAGGAAAGGAGACAAGGCCTAGTATACAATCAAACCTGCATTCAAAAAGGTTATGCTTCTCGTTTGACGGGACTGCGAGGACCTGATTTACAGGAAATTGTTTCCTACGAACCAGACACTTAACCAGGCACTTTTATCTGACCCCATTGCATCGGGCCAAGTAGGCTATTTAAAGAAAGAGCTGGGGGTCTTCTAATGAGGTCAAATCATCTTACCCTAAGACACCGCGTGGCCACACACGGTACTCATCATCAAATCTGTGCTTCTGGAATTCAAATGAGAAGTTCTGTTGCATTCTTCTTTTTATGCCGTGAATTTTGTGCCCATTTACGAATGTGGTCTTCTTCTGTTCCCTGGGATCAGCTCAAGACTTAGTTAGGAATCTTTTCCGAGATTAAACTCGCTACTTTCTAAAAGGGCAGCATATACCATTGGTGGAGGTATGGCAGAAAGTCGTAAATCATAACGTGGGATGTGTAAAACAATGATTTATTGCTAAAGTAGTAAAAAAAATTGGCATTTTCTGTGCAGCAGAAAAACACGGAAATTAGGAACTGGAACTTCTGCTTATAATTTGAAAATTGGTAGTGTCATGTTCCGTTCCGCCGTTGCAACTGAAGACTTAAGTGCACAAGTGATCGCTAAACTTCATCTTAATGTGAGCACACAGATCTACAAAAATTGGTTAAAGTTATAGTTAACAGTATTTTTTGATGTTTTACCATAAAAAGTACAGATTCGCGTGAGTTAATTTTATTAATGGAATTATCGTAACGTCCTTCAAACAGAGCATCCTACCTAAATAAGGCAAACTAATCTTCCTAAAAGTGTTCTAACACTTTCTTGTCTTAGAAAACTTAGAAGCTCACAAGAAATAAATGTTTGCCCATGCATTACCCTCTTGCAGCTGCCAAATATACGTGTATTTGTGCAAAGTTAAAGTGCAAATCTCATAAAGCGCTTTTTTATTGTTAGACGAATTAAGTTTACGCAGAGCTTTATTCTAAATTTACTAAAATTTAGAGAGCTAAATTTACGTAATCTATACAGGGAGGACATCCAGTAGAACGGGCGAGCAAGGTGTTCCCGTGAACCTTATGGGCAGCGCTCGAAGTATTGTGGACGAATGACTTCTTGTCGTACCTAATTAGCCGTGCTTTTCTACGTTCTCGTTTTGACAAAATGTTTGTTTCAGATATGCTCAGGCGATCGAGTGGGCTACGACGGTTACTTTACAATATCATAAACTATGTGTTTTTATTGAAAGCGTATTATAATAATCATTATCATTGCGATATTACATTAGTACCAGTTAGAAATCCACGACTTCATCACTGTCATTGTCCCAATCCGCAGACGTTTCAAACGTATTAAAATCCACTTCAATATTGTACGTGAAACCGGGATCACCAGGCTTCAACGCGGCTTGCTCGAAGCTCTCCGCCATTAATTGTTTCTTCACCTAGAACGTAGTCGGCCATCATTAAATACATCGGTTCACTCGAGCGATGCCAGAGCAACAAGTGACACGAGCTCCCTGATAATAATACGCATTCCGCGAGAGGAAATTGAAGATAGTTAAAGAGTTCGGAAGAAAATTTGTGCTTCGTATATGATGAAGGCTCCGATTTTAGGCTTAACATCGTCATCATGACAAATAATATCGCCGCGCGTTGTGTCTAAACTGCATCTATTTCGATATAGAGATATATGTACGCTGCGTTCGTTTATTGGCTATCGACGTTGAACGACCATACGCTATTCAGATAATTAGCCAGAGGCATTTTATCATTAGCCCTACCTACAGTAAACAATAGACGTCCGTAGGAAGCAATAGGACGTAGGTAGAAGACATGGTCCGCCGCGAAACTTACGCCGCGGCAACAGATAGTACTGCTACACTTTACGTACCTGAAGAGTTTTGTCATCTAATACATTTAAATCTTCGTCAGGGTCCAGTGTGTACCTTTGGGTCGCCGTTCGGATCGAGTCAGCAACAGAGGCCCCGTTTCGGGTCTCCTTTAAAAGTTACACAGATTATGAATGATTTGTAAAGTTGTGCTTGTACTGGTTGACATACGACTGACTTAAAATAATAGATATATGTTAGTATGCTTTTTGTGATCGATCAATGCTACCTTATTACTTTACCCTAGCGGTTACAAATTGAATCAAATTTAAGTTCATCGATACTAAGTACCGCGAAAGTATTTTGATAATTTTTACATCTGGGAAGTTTTATGGGATAATAATGGGTGAAGTGAAATTTTCATACGATTACGTAATTATTGCACGATCGTTACGACTATAACGCACTAGCTAACCTCCTACCTGGTAGCATACCTGTACAATCGCAAGAAGTTTCTCCATTTGGAGTATTGCCAGATGACCTAGAATCGCATGCCTTTTACACAACTCGGCAGAAATTAACTACAATAACATTATCATAGATTAAATAATGAGTTAGATTTTCTAGAGATTTGCTAATTTTAGGTAAAATTGATATCAAATTTTCAGGTTTGTCTAGGCGGAAGTGGACTTTTCGCTTACCACTGATCATCGAAGCTCTTTTTTTTTTTTTGTTACATTGCAGAGGTCTAGAATTCGGAGATGCCCGTTCTAAAGGGATTACGTTGTTTTTTTTTTACATAAAAACGGATACTGTTCTGGTCTGACACGTAATCTAGATAGCATTACGATAGGGTCTTCGCAAATTTTGATACAATATTTGATATGAGAAACGCGACGCTGTATCAGCAATCATATTAAGCTGCAATAATAATGCATTCGTAATTACTTTAGATTAGATAACACATGTATGTACGAGTCAATATATATATATATACACCTATCATCAGCTAGTTTCTTATCTTTGGTTTCCCATTATGATGTTCCTACTATTCGATGGCCCTAATAATAGACCTCAGGGCTGACCGCATTTGACTTGATTGGTTAGTTAGGAGCTGCATCAGCGTGCTTCTCTAGAGAGGAAGTAACTCGAGTTGTTTTCTGACCTTAAGATCGCTGTTTCTGTAAAGGCCCCGAATCGGCATCGTCCTCTTTCGGTAGCGTCGTTTCGGCGAGGAAGTCAACTCCTGCTCATCCTTTTCATAGACAACTACCTAGACGCAGATTTGGCGGACAAGAAAAATAGCCTGGATTATTCTGGAAAAAAATAGAGCTGTGTAATTAAAGATAGCATAGGCGCGTAGTTAATATCTATTACTGTATGTTGCTCCCATCCAGTTAGATGAATCGTGTGAATTAAGGTCCTTGAAAAGGATTTGCCTAGTCCCTGCTAGTGAACGAGGCAAATAACACTATAACGAGAAAAATAATATTACACGTATGCTCGTTCCATTGCTTTTGCCAGTGCTAGACATTTAGAGTTATGTAGGCACACTTCGGCCGCGAATCCGATATGACGTTTACCGTCTGGTAGTTTCTCTACGAAAGTAGCTTACCTATTGTTGATGAATCTTTCTTCAGTCACTTGAATACCCAACTGAGAATTAAATTAGTCCATGTGTCTAAAATGAATGGTATCCAGGCTATCTCTAACGATTTCTGTGTATAGATATATTATGCGGTTATTTAAACGCAACCTGTGATATAAGTGGCTTTTTCTACGACCAGTTTCCCGACCACACTACAAAAGCCAGAGATGGTCTCAGCTTGCCACACGTAAAGATCAACACTCTTTACAATCTTCTACCTTTGTAAGAAAGCCCGCTGTTGTTTTTCACTGATTGCTGAAATTAAAGAGCAATATATGCATAGCTTCCTTTATTACACGCTAAAAACTATCAAATACACGTTACTACAGACACGAGCGTAGACTCGTACTTAAACGAGGCATCTTACACAGACATCCACATACACACACGTGTATACGTTTTGCACACGGCTAGTATACAAGAAGCATTTTCCAATTCAACTTACCAATTTTGGAGTTCCTGTAAGTATGAGGCCAACTTTCTTGACTTTATTTTTCTCAGTTTTACTTTTATCAGCCATAAAGCTGTCGGCGTTAGCCCCAGAGCACAAACAGTTCCATTCAGATTCTATAAACACAGAATGTAAATCGTCGTGGTCATGTCGCTGTGTCCAGTAGGTACCGTTTACCGACGAGGCTTCGTGTGTGAATCCGTTGTCATAGCAATCACCTCACCTCATCTATCCCCATGGCCTTTCCCAAACGCGAACAATGTCCTCGCCTTCGCAGAGGCCGAAGCCGGGTTTGCTGCTGACGCACCCAGTGCGTGCCAGCTAGACGCCAGCAGACTGGTAACTTGGACCAACGTCTATCGCATACGGTTACGAAGTTTGGATCGCAAATTGGCTTGTATTCAATGGGCATCTTACGTCCGTGGTGGCTTGAAGGAAAGCATTAATAAAGCTTTTGCCTTCGAAATTTTGCAACTCTAGCACATATAAGTGATCGTCTATGCGAAAAGGGATCTGTCGAAGTCTTATCAATACTTCTCACAACAAGATATAAGAGGAGCACTTTTATTTTTTAGGCAATTTTTATTAAAGCAAATCGTCATCGTCAATAATAAATAGCAACATCTACTGCAGAATCGTTAGCACAACACTCAGTTAATAACAGGGCTTTAACAGATCTAATAATATTGACTCGTTCGGCACCAATAGGATACTGCGCGCCATGAAAACTTAATCATTCGTTTATTGTCTAATACGATCGGGAACTTGTGTATAGTGTGAATGATATTTTCTCAAGCGAGAAAATTTGTTAGTTCGAGGTCTCAAACACCTTCGAGTTAATTTAACTTATTTTTTTGAAAAACCAGTTATAACGCGCGTACGAAATTAGATTTTGAACATTCGTTTCCGATACGAAACAGCTAATCGGTTATTTATGTTCGGTACTTTTTCTTCCACTGTAATTCCCGTTAACTTAGCAGTTCTGGATACGCATAACGCATCTGGATATGGTTTTTCAAAAGTCTTTAATCACCCCATCTCTGGAAGGTCTCTCTCCTATTAAATATTATGTGGTTAGCTGGCGTTTGGGCTATACATTTCATATTATTATAATTCGTTTACTAGCCCATAGAGCCTGCTGGATAACCAAGTTACACGGTCAACGTACACAACATCAAGGTAAACTAGCAATACAACTTATTACATCGTTGACACTTTGTCTTCGAATTTTGAACGTTGGTTCGTGATGGTCGACCTCAAGACCTATTCTAATACATTCAAAACATCTACCAAATCTAGCGTATAATGAGGGGGCCAACTCTGTCCACAATGACCCTTATAATGAACCCATCAATCTATGTGAATGCATGACTTTGGAGGTGGTTGAAGTTTCTAGTTGTTTTGTTTTCTAATTGATTGACATTGCGATAATATGAGAATACTAGTCGTTATCGGTTTAATACTATTACTGAACCTGTATTCGACATAAAGGTTTTCTAAGCCATCCAGTGTCCAGGGTTTCGCGAAGCCATGCTCGAAAATCCTCTGTTTCCAGAGCCTGAAGAAACTCCCCATAAAATGTCGACGCTCCGAAGCGGAAGCGTTGCTCACGAATTTCTTCAAAAAGTGCATTAGCTTCGTTAGTCATCGTTTCTTGATAACCTTCGATATGATATATTTGACAGTGGGACGTTAAACCACTAACGTGCTGTCGGGCGACGCCTCTTCGCCTCCGAAGGTCAGCCTTAGCGAACTTAATAAGCAAGTCGAGTTGGCTGCATTCCCCCAATAAGGTAGCTGTCTTCTGAATAGTTTTCTCGATGGCTGCGACTGTCTTCGTGATGGTGTCAGCCCGGCCCGTGATCTCCAGCGTAAATCCTGTAGCTTCACCACCGCAAGACCTCGGCAAGAAGCACGATGAGCCTTCATGAAGATGCAATTGTCGTTCGAGAAGATGGACCAGAATATCGATGAACACCTCGGCGCCGTTATGATCTTCAGAACTTTGATGATAGTACAATATCGTCGTGGCGTAACCGTCTTCATTGTTATCTGCCGCAGAACGATATTCGTTGACTAATCTTTCCTGTTTTAAGCGGTAAGGTTCTGGTCGTTTCACAGGATCCGTACTTGTCATTGTTTTTAGTATACGCGCGAGTGATATGGCGTCCTGAGCAGTGGCGTTGCCGTAAACAAAACATTCGATGTAGTTAGATTTTCGCATGTCAGCGAAAAGGCATTGTACCGAGTTAAGCTCGATGACTTCAGCGGCCGAGCGACACTCTCGGAGATCTAATTGGCCATCGTAAATCTGCGCGAACACATTCTCAGCATATGCTGCGTTGCTACTTCGAAGTTTGTAACTGTCCAAGACAGCCTCATGACATTCCTGAAACAGTTCGGCGGTAATTTTAAAGTCAGAAATTAGGGTGACAATTTCGTTAAAAAATCTAGGAAATTTATCGTTAAACCCCGCTATTGCAAGGGATATACCATACACCTTCGTTGATGCAGAAAACTCAAAGCCAGCATCGGCTGATTCTCGACTGCATAGGAGCCTTTCAATAGCTACGCAAGCGACCTCTGCTCGAGTAAAGCCTTTCGGTGATTCCGTCAGATCAGAGAACATGTGTACATAACAATACATCTTCGGCAGGCCAACTGATTTGAACTGATACCAGAGCCGATACGAGTTTCCTTTCTCGATAACGTTCGGATAATGCTCAAGATACATGAGCTCTTGCTGCACATCTAAACTTTGCGGCATAAGTTCATTGGGTGTATATGCTGAAAATTTGATCATGTCGTATAAATTAACTTCCGGCATGGTTGTTACCAATCCAAAATCTTCTTTCGATTTGACGTACGGAAAGATTGCCAGATCAAAATTGCCTTCGAGTATTGCACTGTAACTTCCATACAGAAGTTCCGATACCGTTCGACGAATGCATTGTTCGTCGAATGACAACATTAACCGGTCACCTAACAGACAATCTTTTGGAGCAAAACGTTGGACGGCAATACTCATCGGAGTTACCCGAGCCTGGGCCGTAACTTCGGCAAACTCATATTTCAAACGCAAAGCAGTTGCGGCTTCGTCGTAAATCCAGCTTTGAATTTCATTTTTGTGAATATGCATCAGATATTGAAGTAGCGCACTTAAGATTACGTTTCGTCGTTCACTGCCGAGAGCCGTCACCATAAAGACAACTCGATATAGCTTCCAGCGACGGTTACTTTCCAATTCATTTTCTGGAATGATGATCTAATATAACAACATGCAGAAAGATCAAAGTAAGTCAACTTGTCATCCTTGGTATTTATATTGGGACTGGTGATACCCAAGGGCAACTATTACGGGTCAAGAAGGGAGAGCCTTCATATACATTTAAACTATGTTTTCGAGCATTAGGCATAATTGCAGAAGGGAATAGCGTTCTGCAAATACGTTGTTTGTTCTGAACATATATATATA
>NW_019211455.1:47829383-47906180 GCF_002443255.2 Varroa destructor | reverse complement strand
CACATATATATATATATATATAGGTACGTTCAGTAAAGACAGTGGCAAAAATAGGAACATTACGTATCATTTTATTCTTGACAATGTTCATACATACCTGAATATCATATACCAAACCTTCCCTCTTCAGATGGCTCAGGAGGCCACCTGGACGATTCTGTTGAAGTAAGTATGACACAAAGTAAAGTGGCTTGCAGCTGTAATCACCCAACGATTTAGGACTCAGCGGCCATGTAACAATAAATTTACCTAAGACATTTGAGTTTACTATAACAAGCTTATCAAGTAGATCTCGTGGAAACTCTGTAATATGGGACAATTCTTGCTTCACACTATATTCTTTCAGAAAACTACCGGCTGTGAATTCACGGGCTGGTGAAGATTCTACCGAAGGAAAGATACGAGAAAACTTTTCGGCAATGGTAGCCAGCTCATCAATGCTTTGCTTGCCACTTAGTGCTAGAGAACTATGAGTTGCATTATAGAATGTTTTAAACTGTTCTTCGAGTCCAGTATCGGTAAGACACGTTGAGTCCTGTTGGAACAAGGCGAGCAACTTACTAAACGGATGAGTTTTTCCTAGGAGGCCAGCTAGAACTTCATTTTCGGAGCTTCTAGCATAAATATTAGTCAACAATGCTTTCTTGCCAGCCACTGATCCGAGCTCCCCGACTGCGATGACCTCGGCGAATTTAATTGCAGCCAAGGTCAATGCAGACTGATGCACTTCGAACCCATACACCGTATAGTCTACCCGTACATCAGGAGGATATACGGCACCATTGTTTAGTTTAATGAAGTCCTCGAATCGTGCGAATCTTTCTGAACTTCGAATAGCCTGTTGTAGCGCAGCTATTTCAAGTCCATCAGCTAATCCACATGAAACACATACAGAGAAGCTTGCCAAACGCTGATTTGTATCAGACACAATCAGACATCGAAGGCCGCGCAAATCAATCCGGCGTACATCTCGATTGTCACAAACAGCTCTTCGAACTTTATGGAACTTCCATTGCTCCGAAGCTGAACTATCCTCCATCGCAAACATCTTCCTGTCGTCCGCGTTTTCCTTTTTCCTAATCATGGCTGCGCACCTCAAGCTTAACCTGCTGGACACAACTTAGACCTACGACGAGCACTGCATTTCACTGTTCCTAGTCAATGCTCGGAGACTTTTTCCTGCATTTTCATTTCTTAGACCTATTCTGCTGCTGTGTAGAGGCTTTCATTCACCGCTGTATTTTATCCAGTTCTGCGAATACGACTAATTTTCTACGTAATCTTCGCGCATCGTACACCGTTGACTATACACCTATATTTTGATGTCAATGTTGCTAAGTGTGATGTAGGCGCGCAATCCACCTTACTTTGCTGCATTTGCTATAGCCCGATTGCTCTACACAAATTTGCCGTTTCGTTGAACTTGTTTTCTGGTTGAGGCCGATCTGTTGAAATCAGTTCGGGCTCTTCGAATGTCAGTTTATGTGTCGGACCTTCCCACGCCCAACAGATGTGAACGGGCGACCGATCCGTCTGCTTGTTCTACTGGACACCTTTTCGAGTCCTGCTTCCGTCTTCGCTAACGGCAATCCGAAACTGACTAAACCAGAGCCACACCGAAGTTAGTGGTCAACGGCAGCAGTCGATCTAAGTAGATATCATAGACGTCAATAGCAGAACAGTCATAGCGTTGCCATTGTCCCCTGCCGACAACAAACCAACTACGAACCTCCTTTCTGAATGCTTTCATTTTTTTCGACCAACTTCAGCTGATGTTGGTCTCGAACTTTGTTGACTTCGGCATTGTAGCAATGGCCTCGACAGAACCAGAAACAACATTGACAATAACATTAACCATGACTGAGACGTTGCTGTTGGATGATGGCCGAAGTAACTACAGAGCGTCGTCGTCGTCGCCGTCGCCGGTAACATTCATAGAAAGAGCGGCATGTTGATAGTTTGAAGCTTCCGAAACGTCTAATGCTGGAACTGCATCTGCAATTCTATTCAAGAGCTCTAGTGTGACACTAGCGTCATCAACATCAATAGCACCGACGTCGTCGACAACAGCACCATTATCATCACCGTTACCGTGATCTTCGCCGTAAGCAAGCACTGCTACGCTCGCTAGTTTTATTTTCAGAAGCATATTAAAGGAAGAAAAGTCACATTTTTCGTGCTTTCATCTATATATATATATATATATATATATATATATATATATATATATATATAGGTTTATCCTGTCTCTATGCCCTGTAGTAGACTTCGTCTCCTACACGTTTCTGCGCTATGTATTCGATGGCAGCGTCGGCGAAGCAACGTTCGTTAGGTGGTTCACTTGTCAGCTAGGTCGCAATGGCGTTCTATACCATCGGATAACTAGCGCAGAGATGGCACCGATGACGAGCTGTGGTCTTCGAGCCCGCCACATTGACAACACAATAGCGGAGAGGGAGGGTAGGGCAACGCCTCCACTATCCAAGTTTCACAGAGCAAAGCGCGCATAGAGGCTGAAAAATGCCGTCCTGTAGCAAAATCGAATGAGGCATTGAAGGGAACATCGGCAGATCGGCTTTAGTTTAGATAAGATTTATAAGAAAATCCAGCACTAATTATTATCAAGTATTATTTATCGTGAATCTATGGAAGAACTGTTGAATATAGATTTTCATAGAAGATAGTAAGCGCGTTCTATAAGACGAGTTTCTCCGACTAGAAAACTTCGTTACGCCGTCAGTTGATATGTACAGAACGTACGAAGAGGTCAGTGGATCGTGGCGCAGCACTCGACGCATACCCGTGGTCTCAAATTGGTTGTGCTGCACGCAAAGACTTCCGTATAGATATAGTCGGGTCGAATATTGATCTCCGGCCAGGAAGGTTGATTGTGTGTATCTACGAGACAATTTCAGGCACATCGTCTAGTGGTTAGATCAAGACGAGGGTCTCTTCGTTATAGATGGCTTGAAAGTTTCGAAGAGCTCCCTCACGCCTTCATTCTTACAGAGGACATTGATTTTGATTACGTAGTCGGATACCATACCTCATCCTTGGCCATATTTTGTACTCGAGGCCCACTCGAACGCCGAACGCTCATGCGATAAATAATGTAAATATCACAATCTCCCTATTGAATGGTTTCCTATGCTCTTTTGAAGATAAAAAAAATTACCGTCGACGCTGTTTCTGAACGCAATACACAATAAGATTAGCAGTGAACAATGAGTCGAAAATACGCTCTATTCTTTGTAAAGCTTATTTAAAGAGTCAATGCGATTACTACCGAAAGGCATGTAATAACTTTAGCTAACTAGATATATTTCTTGTTGTGATTTTATACAAAGCCATTTTCGCGCTGCCGTATAAACTTTGCCTATTACAGTCATTACATGTGAGGTTTGTTGTTCCGTTATAAACATTAACATTACCGAGTGATTTGTTGTTCTATTTTAGTTTGGGCTACTGATGTGTCTTGAAATTTTCTCATCTAAACGGATTTTTTTGTCGCGTCATACCTTAGCAAACTTATCCTCAAAATCCAAGGTAATATATTTTAGGTTACGTAGGACGCTGAGCTATAGGCTCCTCAAAGTTGTGCACCTTCGATCACAAAGATAACCGACGAATCCCAAATCAAAAATCAGCTAATAGGTACATAAAGTGAACTTGCGATCCACATAAAATAGGTTCTGTCTCGCCAGTGGCCGTAGACAGATGTGTCACTCAAATCCTCTTAAAGATCTAGTAGGTCCGCTACGCCGCGTTGATTCTTTTCAGTTTTCAGAAGGACCAGCCTTGGGTTACTTGCAGGACACTAAGGGCGCCCAACGATAAAGGCCAGGTCAATGACTACTCGGTTTTTAACTCTGATAATTTATCTGGTGGCTATTTGATGAGACAAAGTAAAATTACCACTTTCGAAGGACAGCTCGCTATTCTTGTCAATTTAATCATGTGAAAAGCTTGCTTTAGCGCTTTTTCCAAAATGGAAACTTTCAATGTTCCAGTGAGAGATGCTAAAAACGACTTTGCATACCTCTGTGCTTATAAGAATCTGTGGTAGTAGGCGGAAGGCCTCGGGCTGTAGCAGAAGCTTGTGATCGTGAAGGGTTTTCGTTGACGATGGTGAAACAATGTGCTTCGAATGCTGGAACAATCAAAAATGGTATACCGTTAAAGCTAAATAATAAAGGAAAGGGAGTGAAGGCAGGTAAAGGTGTAACGTGAATTTAGGTGAGTTAAAGCGGCGGATAAGAACTTAAAAAGATTGTATTACGTTTCAACTTTGTGGTATAGGGCATATGGGCGAAAGTGTATTCTTATAGTTTAACATACTTGATTTATGAACATGATGCTTATAAGTTTTGTTTTTTAGTTAAGTTACACCGAATAACAAAGCGCTCTACCGAGCACGAGTCAAACTCTACATAATATTTTTAGGATACCTGAGCGACAACTTGATTTGACACCAATGCCTTTGTTCACATATATATATATATATATATATATATATATATATATATATACAATGAATAAATAATAACAATTAGCCAATGCTGCTCGTAAAACAACCACAGTCTGAGTTTAGGCATATAGTGAAGGCTGAAACAAGTCAAATGCTTCTGGAAGTAGTACGGTTAAGAAAAATACTTGTGTCGTCATGTCGTGCGCTTGTAATGACAAACATAAGTTTATAAAAATAAGTCTAAATTTAAGCGAAATTAAGCAAATATCTATCGTATGCTTTCTTCCTTTTATAACAGAACGCCACTGTGCATAAAAAACAAGATTATAAAACAAGGACTACAGAAAAACAAGCTACTATTACGGTCATGTCAAATAGATTCTGGCACAACATATTTACAATTATTCAGAACTCATAACTAAACATTTCGTTTTATTCTATAACTTTTACGAGGCAGACGAAGGAAGATTCATCATAAAAGTTAGCTATAAAATTCAGAGAAAGAACTAAATCATCCAGAAATTACTATTTTTATACAAAAACTAACGCTAAAATAGTGCTTCAGGATTTCAAAAAACTCAACATTTTCAAATGGCGCGAGTCTAACGAAACAGACACGTGGAACTACTGAACTAGTAGACGGGATACTTAAGACAATCGGGATAGTTCTACCATCTGGCATCTGCTCAAGCGGGGACTAGAAGGTATTATATACTTAGCTAGGAGTATATAGGTCAAACCTCCGAGTCGACACTCAAATATATAAGAAATAGAAATATAGAATCAGTTTCACTAATGCTGGGGAAATGTTATAAAAGATGATATTGAATTTGTTGCAGACTGGTTCGAAGCAAATAATATTCTAGATATTGTAGAAGGTTGCCTTCTTGCAATGATCTGATAGATTTTATTCATCAACTCAATGATCCTTCAGAATTAGATAGAACTTTCGGCCGTTCACTAATGACACCATCGAGAGTCTTCAATAGACCACTAGAAAAAAAAATCACCAATTAATTCAAATTGATTCAAAGCCATCAATAAAAATCAAAATGGAAACATACAATCATAATAGATTATTTTCGGTAAGCCAAGAGAGATCGGATCTGAGGGAAGTATTCGACAGGACAAACAAAAAGTACCTATTTAGCAAACGACCGCTATTTGGCCTAGATAAGTTAAGCCAAAACGGATCTATTTAGTAGAGAATAAAGAGGTTAAGGTCCCAAACCAAACTAACTGTATAGAAGCGGAGGGCCCGGGTACGGGACCCAATCTCTCGAGCATGTCGACAATAGGCCTTCGTAATTTTTTTTTTAGAAAATCTAGCGGCCTTAAGCGAGACATACATACGTGAAATGTGTAGAGAGAATTAAAAGTGAATTGAGCATTACTTAGTGCATTAAGCAGCATAGTTTCGAGACCAGGTTTCGAAAAAGGACCTGCTATCCATGATGTAATCATATCTTTGCTGTGGAATACTTTATTAGAAGCTAATTTTAGGATGAAAGTGTCCTAAGTGACTGGATTCCGCTAATATGACTTTATAACTGAAGAATTCCAGATTCGTTCGGATTTTACGTATGTAGGGCAATTACCCATGCAAGTACACGGAACTGGTTTAATGGAACAGGGACAAATGGCCATTAGATTTCAAGCACTGAACAAGTACTGGCTCCTCGATTTGAAACATTGCACAAGCTAACTGTAATAGATAAATATCTATAAATACGATATCTCAAAATCCTACCGAAAAGTAATTCAAAATAGATGGCAAAGTCTTACTATCTTCTATTGCGTAGCAGCATCGAGTTTGGCTACGAACTCACAAACTTGTTACCATCATAAACGAGATAATCTTCACTTACATTGAAGCTGTAAAAAATCTTTTACGCAGAGTCGCCTACCGAAACAGAGATATCGAAAGTTAACACTTAGCGAGCTATCAAGTAATAGCTGACAGAATTTTTGCGGGACTTCAGATCGAAAGAAGTTGCTGGTCATCATTAATATCCTACGACAAAACGTAACGAGTTTTTTTTTTTCATTTCTACTCGACATCGTTCCTTCCCGATATAGAGCGTTGCGATTCGAATTGGGATATAAAGAATGTTACCTTATTGAAGGAGATACACACACGCACAGAGAGAGACAAAGAAAGGGTTGATGTGTGTTCGGCCGACATGCTTTATAAATGTCTTCCAAACTGTAGGAAAGGTCTGTAAGCCAAGTAGTCAAAAGCAAAACAGGATACTCGCGTCGGGTCAGGCTGATTATCTAACGGTGACAATAGCCCAATAGGCATTGCTTATATCAGTCGTTTTGTTCTAGACCAATTAAGAGCTGACCTAGGGTTTTTCAAAGATAAGCAATTACATAGACAAGGATTAGAGCTAGCCGAATGAGGTTTGGTAATAGAAAATGACAATTCTATCTAACCCAAAGAAGCGCCTATTTACGAACGAGGTCTTGAAAAATCAAAACAAGTTGAATTTTCTTACAGTTCTCGATGCGAGAATATTTGGTAAGTTTGATAAACTTATTTGTTGAAAGGCTGTAGTCGGCGTAATTATCATCAAGTCAATCGACAGTCGGATAGTACTGAAGTTTATCGATATTAAGTTCTTCTCTATCGCTAACTTGTAAACGAAAAAGGGGCTATTACGATGCATTTCCGTAGTTAGTCAGTTTGTACCTCCAACATCCTTTCATCAATAATAACATATATAAGTATCAATATGATTTAAGCGGTAACACTAATTGTCTGATTATGAATGTTAACGATATTCTCCCTCTGTCTAATAAATAAAAGGGTTAAAAAGGTTATAGTTGAAGGCGGAATTGCATCTCACTAACTTGAGTATGAAGCCGACGACGTTTACTTACGTTTAATTTTTCATAGTGCAGTACGCTACGATCCGTAACAATGTGTTATGATCGGTTCCAGGCAGAGCTGTTACCTGTGTATCACCTTCTAAATCATTTAGAAGCTGATAGGAGAGAATCTCAGATATGTCGTTTCACAGCTGTTTCAATATATTTACAGAAGATGTGCGCAGCGGTGACACTTCTTATCTCTATTAGATTTACTCAGTAAGGACATACCGATAAGGTATTTATGTTAAAAATACCCTTACCATAACTAAGATAAAGCAATCGTAAACTGTCAGCTAAAAAAGTTTTCCATACGTTTCTATCCTATTACAAGTACTGTTTTAAACCCGAAGAGGTTCACTCGAGTCCTGCGTTGCCAAACAAACGAGACTTGAATAAGAGAATAAATAAAACCCACTATCTAGAATCGGCTGAATTCAAAACATCGTTTATTTAAATACAGAGCAGCTTCATATACCGTGTATCTAACTGTCAACTACTTCGTCTGTTCGACGACAAACGGAAATGTTTTGCTTGAAGTGTTCGAAAGAGTATTGTTCACTGCAGCTGGTTATTTTTTTTTTTTCTCTAGGTTGGCCTGCAGAAGGCTTGTTTATGGAGTGAACCAATAATTCGTTCAGTATATTATCTTCATGATACGCACATGCCTTAGAGAACTATTGTTTATTGCTACCGTCTTAGACCTCGAAAAGGAGAATGGACCTCAGTAGTTGTTTGTTGACGGTCGTAATATTTACACGTTTGTTGATAACTTAAGCGGCGTAAACGAGCTTAGCTGTACCGTACGGGTGGCAGTCCTTGTTTCCAATGTGATCGCGTTCGTTCAGATGGCTCTATCACTAATTACACATAGTTCTATGGCTTACGTACTCCGCAATCCAGCCGCTTGGGTGTTTGCAGACAACATTTACAGCAGAAGATATCGGTGCCCTAGGATGAACCGTTCGAAAATTCATACGAAAGACTGTCGATTTCCATTCATCTCTAACTCCAACGCCTATTAAAGGTGTTTTTTAATATCGAAATAAAATGCGACACATTAGATATTATCATTAATCATCTTCGTAGTGGTAGATGCATTCGTACACGTACGGAACATGTACAAATAATTTATTCTACTAGCGTATTCCTCGCCAGCTAGGCTGTAAATGGTAGCGTCTTGAATAGCGGAGCATTTGGCTTGCGTTGACAAACTTAGTCCTTCAACTTTTCCAACATTTTTCCTTCTTTCAAAGGCTGTTGAAGTATACGTGACTGATTCTTGACTATTTCCCAAAACCTTCTACATTGTGAACGCTTTAGTCATCACCTCCCTGCCATAGAATATCAGTGACAAATAGTTAGCTGTCACCCGCCTCGATATCATATAAGAGGAACATTTTTGGCTCAAGCATCCTACGTTTCTTCAGCATAGGATGACACGTAATAGTCTGACGATTGGTTTGATGTGTCCGACGCTACAAAGCGTCAAGTTTTCAAATGAAGGCGGCGTCGATTTTTCCCTGCCTTCATACGAAATCCCATTCGTCTAGACTTACACCTCGGCTTCATATCCGTAACTCTGATCTATCTTGTATCTCGTCTTTCCTCACTCTCGTCTATTTCCTTTAGTAATAAAAATCTTGTCCCATATGATAAGATTAGAATGCCATTTTCTGGGAAATGATGCTAACGACCGATAGATAAGAAACGTAAAACTTTGACGTCTATGTGTGTTAGTGAATGGTGTGGTGTTTTATTTAATGTTGCTGCTACGCCAATTCTGTTAAGATGTTTTCAAGTGAATTTAGACTCACGGAGAGGTTGGTAAATGGATGATGTACCATTAAAACAATGATTCTGGGCTTCATTTTATTCTACATACGATTTGCTGTGACTTTGCCAGTGTTGGCAGTGTTGCTTGGCCTCACTTTAAAAAAAGGCGGCCACCGTTTATTATACCGTGTTGCGCTGAGGTTAGCCCCAGCAGTCATTTTCGCCGTAAACCCGCCACTTGGGTGATGATTTACTCGTCGATTTTAACCACGACACTCCCGCCACACCCAGCGTATTCATGAAAACGCTCCCAACGTAGCGTCAATGAAGAAGGCTCAGCGAAGAACATAGCGTTTTTATCTTCCCGTCCGCACGATCGCTTTCGTTTGTTTTCATGCGCTCGATTTTACTTCGTTCATGTTGGTCTCGTTCTCTATTTCCTCTTCGTCTTCGATTTTAATTTCGTCCAGCTTTACGCTTCGTCGTATCGTGCTTAGAGCTTCAGAAAACTATGGCAGAAGAGTGAGGACGGTCACCTCTCGCGGCACGACGACTGTGCTGCCGGTAGCGGCAGTATTGAGCGCACAAGTGGCATGCCCAATAGTGGGTTGGACCACTCACTGGCTTTTTGACCAACTGACGTTCCAACAAGGTACGAAGTTCGTCTACCTCGGCAGCATTCGCCATTCGCAACGTTGTTCAGAGTGCGGACCGAAACGGGGATTTCTCATGGTGAGCATATAAGTTTAAAAGAACGAATTTCTTATCAGTTGGAAGAGCCATGTAAGTACTTTCAGAAACACCTTACTGCCGTGCCGAAATCAGTTGTGCAGACCCCGATAAATATAGTAAAATAAATTCAATTGCAAATTGTAGCATGTGAATAGTAGATCGTAAATGCTAGACGATGGCCTAGATTCGAGCCAGGTAGCCTGCCGCCAAAATCAATCTCCGGGCATCCGACGCTGCGTTTGTTTAATGTGCAAAAGTTGGATAGTTGTGGCAGTGAAGAGGCGAGATTGACGTCGGGAAACGATATATGCGATGATGTTCCCCCTTTTATTTGATGGCCACCGGATGCTCTTTGGTCCCTTCGAAGAATTTTTATTGACCGCTTAGTTACGTCTGTGTCTCACTTTATTGTGTATGGTTGACTCCGAGATGTTGTCGGTATATGCTGTGCCGTTGACGTTGCGTCATTGCTTTTACGTAAAAAGATGACGTTTCTAGAACTTGTTATGCTATCCGTCAGACATTGCAACGCGTCAGACGTTATTGTCAGAAAGAGAGGAAGCGAGACGTTTGCCAAAAGCCAGTTATTATTTCTATATATTTTGTGCACTGTAAAAGCAAATCAGACGAGAGTAGAAAAAAGTAATTCTGGTGAGACATGCTAATACCGATAGAAACGTTCATGGCAGTCTACTGAGATTTGTGCGTCGCGCTGTGGATCGAAATACAAGCTTATATTAGCGCGTAGACAACAGGGTTCTATGTATTACAGATCATACATAGAATCCGTTGCTAAGAAATTTGAGTTAACGCCATCTGGGTCGGTTCCTATAGTAAACAATCGATTAATATGTTTCCGAAAAAGGTTACCAGTTTAAAATCTCAACTGATAGTGACGCTCGTCTTATTCTGTCATTTGGCGTCTTGTATAACCTAGTCAGTCTTGCTAGAGTGCCCTTTTGCCTTTCCTATAGTACTAAAATAGTAAAAAACAAAAAAACTCTAGTAAAGGGCAAAATATCAACATGTCCAGTTACTAGTCGCTACTGTTCTAACTACTCGCTATATATTCTGATGTATAAAATATTACATCAGAATATATATATATATATATATATATATATATATATATATATATATATATATATATATATAGCGAGTAGTTAGAAAAGACTGGGCAGCGGTTAAAGGTCTAAAGTGAGATATAACACAATGATATATTGTTCCTATGTTTACTTTGTTGTTATGACACAAGCAATAGTCTGTTTTGTGCTATAACCTCAAGCATTCATAAACGCTCAGTTCAGGCATTGATTTTTTGCTTTGTTTAAGTTGCAATATACACAAACGTAGCTGCTAATAACTATAATGATTGTTATTGTTTCTAGCTTGGTAACGGCTGTGGGATGCGCCGCGTGCTAATTACTCTGTTCTTGCCGATTTGGATCTCCCGCGACAGATCAGCTGTTTCCACCCCTACGAACGGTCCACGTAAGCAGTAAACTATCAATTGTTTTTCCCCTTTAAATATGTACCGCTTATTCTGGATGACGGAAAAGTTCATGCTTGACTAGGTACGTCGCTTTAAATAAGAGAGAGAGCGCAAAATACGTACGATATGTAATCATAATTTAAGGTAACCAATTTACTGACAAGTAACGATCAGTAAGATTGTTATCACTAACTTGCTTTATACGTTGTGAGGTGTGTTGAGTATGTAGACCTGCGTTTTCATATTTGGGTACCATTCTACGCAAGCGTACTACCCGAACAGCCATTCTGTCACTGAGCCATTTTGTTGACTAACAGTAATTAAATATCGGTCTCACGTCTAGCTACGTAACCTTCTCTGCGCATTGACGAAGCTATTTATCAACGGGCCTATTTGAAGATGGAAATTGTAGGTAGTCCAACGTCAAGGGTTCGTAATAAAAAAGGACCTAACAGTTGACAGAAAAACTGAATGCATCAACTAAAATAGATAGTATTATTTAGGCACGGCGTGTTACTATCGTTGGTTACACTGGGGAGTAGAACCCGACCAACTTAAAAGTCTCAGCCAATTTCCGCCTACCAGTCGAAATCGTCGAGCGACAAATTCTGTATGCTCACACATCATTCTGGGCTTTGCCAGCGTGGGCAGTGATTTCAAGCCGAATCTCACTGCAGTTGGGGGCCTTCAAGGAGTCTCCAGGTGAGAAGAAGCAGAGAAATTCATATTTATTATATAACAATACTGACGCTTGAAAAACTTACTATTGAACCACAGTGGGGACTAGCGCTTTCTCTAAGTTCAAAATGTTTTGCTCATTGGTTATTGTATTTATTCGCTTGTAGATTCGTAAACGAAGGCCGGCCTTCGCCCACAACTAAAATGATGCTCTCCTTTGGCGGGGGAGGTGGACGGCAAAAAAGCTTTTCGAAAATGGTAGCTGATCGCGCAAGTATTCATTTGTGAGTATGAAAATGGCAAATTAATAAAGGCAGAATAGAGCGAGTCGCGTTGCCGGAACGATTACGCTAGGACCGCCTTGTTGCATTCGTCAGGATCTTTTTTACGGCAAAAACATCATTATTACCACTGTTACTAATATTATCATTGTCATACAAAATTTTCCCATAACTGCATCTGCGCCTTTCAGATTTCAGAAGTCACTTGCGGAACTGATCCGTTTAACGGGATTAGATGGTGTTGACTTCGACTGGGAATTTCCGACATTTCTTCAAAGTGGTCAATTCGGACGTTTCCTTGAACAAACGCGACTGACTCTGAACGCGATTAGCGGAACTAGGGCTATGCGTACATTGAGTCAACGTGACGACACTCCGACAATGGTTGAAACTGAAAGTTCTCAGCTGACTGGTGACCAGATTCAATCGTTTCCAACAAATAGTAATGATACTATTACAGATGAGGGTGGCATAAATGATAGGCCACGCAGAATGAATGGTATGGCTCTTTTAGAAAATGACATGTTGGAACTGAGCGTCGCGGTACCCGGTCCATTCACGCTGACGGCAGGCTACAGCCCCGAGCACCTTCGAGAGTGAGTCAGAAATGTTGCATCGGAACCTGTCTCCTTTCCTTTATACGAATCGTACATATGAAGCACTTCAGTAGGAAAGGACTAAGCCCACCATTGCCAAAAGATAGAAAATCAGCATACTTTTTCCCGAAGAAAATGGAACTAGCCACTTAACTAAGACTAGTAGGCCTAGGCTGCGTTCGTTGTCGGAGCTTAGCGTATTTCGGTATTGTAGTTTCCATCATAGCAGCATTTACTGAAATCGACAGCAGGAAAAACGTGGATCTGTCAACAAGCTTAAGGTCAAAGTGATCCGTCTGTTTTCCGTGTAAAAGGACCAAGTCCTGTTGTTTTCTTGAATTCACGCGGCGTAAGTTAACTCAAATTAAAGGATTTAATATTTTGACTGACGGGTGATCACCAACTAACAACAACATCAACAGCAACAACTTCTAGGCAATACATTAATGCAATCAAAAAGTAAGTTAGCTAGTTTGTAGAATATTCATGTTGGAAGTTTGGTTGACATTTCTCGGAAGGACATCAGTTAGAGTCAAAGAATATGGATGCATCATCTATTTATAGATGACGCGAAATCGAAGAGGCACACACACACACACACACACTTCATTTGCATCAATAGTCTTCTTTAATTAGAAGCACTAAAACCAACTTTATAATACAGGAAATTGAAAGTACATAGATAACGATACGGTGTGAATATCCTGTTCGCTTTTGCTTCTGTGCTTTCCAAAAAGTAACTGTACATTTATCAACGTCATGACGTATGACCTCGTGCTGTACGAGCCCTGGCATCCAATAGCAGCCCTGCACAACGCTCTCTATGGACAAGGAGGAGTTTTGAATGTACTCAATCTTTTCGCTGTTGACTATTCAATGGAGAACTGGGCTAATCTTGGAGTGCCTAAGCATATGCTATTGCTCGGTGAGCTATTTTTCTCTATTCTGTTTCTTAGCATTATGACTTTAGACGCACTAGACAAAATCAATTGTACGTATCTGTCCGCGTGCTTTGTTCCCCTACACGACAACTAAGACGTTACACGAAGAATGACTTAACACGCATAGACCATATTAGCAAGTCATCGTGATTCTTTTCAAAACGATTTCAATGCTACCGCATAGAACATGATATGTATATAGTTTGGAAGAAACACTAAACAATCGATCGGTTGGAGAGTATTTTCTCGCGCATAAACTTACGTCTAACTAGTTTCTCTATTCTCTCTCTCTCTCTCTCTCTCTCTAAAAGGCATCCCCACCTACGGAGTTGCCTACGAGCTCGCTAAGCCTACGCTCGCAGGGCACCTAGCTATCATTAACGGATACTCGAGTCTCGGAGCTAATATCGGCTACGACAAGGTAAATCGTACGTTTGTATTTATAGAACAAATAGCACTCGCCTTAACAACTTCTACATCCCATAGACATTGCAATTGACCTAGAATTAAGGACACTGCATAAATGATCCTGTCCCTATTTAAATTACGAAGTCAGAAAAGTGTAGGGTAGTTATGTAAAACTTTGGCACTTACACTGAGGCTTCTTCATCTGCATCCAGGACATCAAATAGCTTAACGTGAACAAAATGCTCTTTGCATATATAGATATATATATATTTCTTGTTCTTTATTTAAGGTTCTTTGTTAGTGTTTCGACTAGTACTTGGTAGCTTTGAGTGACAATGGTGAATACTCTGTCAATGGAAGGAAATTTGTTAATTTTACATGTTTCGTCCGTGACTGATTGCCACAATCGCGTGCGTGAAGACGTGTGAAATTATTGCCAAGCACCCATATAATGTGCGTTTCCATAATAAGGCGCGAGTTCCATTTGTTCACGACAGCGAGGGGAACTGGATTTCCTACGATAATGAGCGAAGCGTCGCCGAAAAGGTTAGTCTAAATAGGGTTGATCAGCGTGACTGTTCTGGAGCACGCTTAAGCCATCGTGTCACTGAAAAGATTATTTCTTTCTATATACAGACTATATACAAGACTATATCTATACATACTTGACGTAAGTAACACTGATGTTGGCAATGGCCACGAAATGCGTGACACGTGTGTTAGATCTTCCTTTGCACAGTTGTAACCTGAAATCTACTGATTAGTTAGATACTGAACCACTTGTTCTATATAAATCGGTAACACGGAGTCAGCTCGAGCCGGTATTACCACCATTCCGATGGCTTCCATATGTGATACATATTATACCGATTGTACATTTACAGGCGGCCTTCGCAAGAGCACAGCGTTACGGGGGTGTGATGATATTTAGTCTGAACGCGGACGACCCATTTGGTAAATGTGCTAAAATTCTAAATGACCTTCAAGCTGGGAAGAATCTAACTGCTGTCGACGATCCTGAGCATCAATTTCCGGTAGAAGTCTTGAGCGAGCCGTTTCCGCTAACCCGAATTGCTGCGTTTGCACTGCACGAAGCCGCAAAAGCAGACATCTAATTAGTAAAAACAGCTACAATCAACCATTTGTATGTGTATAAACTAAATATGATCTGAAAATTTAATGACATCATACTTCTACTGAGATTCCAAGAAGTGAGTTCCATGACGCTGGAACTAGCAGCGAACAAAAACACGTAATCATCACAGAAGCGTTGAATCTTCATACGTTTTTTAGCCAGCTCATAACAGCAGACGGCCAAATAAGATCATGCTTTGTCACATCAGTCATTTTAACGACATAAATTTGATAGGCAGTTAGTCGGCTGATGAGCTAACGGATAAAATAATTAGAACCTTGTGTATGGTACTATGGGGTATAACAAAGGTCTAGCAACAGGCTGTCAAATGTGAGTTTAACAGTGAGCGACAGGCTGGCCAGCAGAGCCACTAGACCCTGCTAATAATTTAAAACCATGAAACTTACCTTGTACATTACTAACAATAAAGGTGAGAGACCGATTTGTCATGAATCTTTCTTCGAACGATACTTTTTCATACTGTATCTCAAGTTGGAAAAGTATCGAAGTCGTTTGGGTACACTCGAGCTCATCCTCGGGAGACGTAAACTATTGGCCCTTAGTTAATTGATCAGTGAGCACTACAATGATGATTTAACAAACGCTCTGTGATCCGCTTATTCCAATGAAAACGAAAGAAGACGATCTACGAAATAACGATCCAAAGGTGGCTTATAACGAATCGGACGTAAATGCTCATGTTCTGGTAGTTATGTTACAGCAAATAAGTAGTAAGTTGTCATTCTAGGAATATGTTTTGCTCCTAAACACACTCTCATTCACTCGGCGTTTTCCTCCCATAGATTATACCTCGGCTAGCGCCCTGTCACCATACAGCCTGTGTAGACAATGGCAGAAGAAGGTCGACGTTCGTTGCTTTTGCTTGTTACTGTGAGTATGCCACCACGTCACCGTTGCGATAAGACAATGTTAAGATGGCTGTCTTTTTTCTACTGTACGCCAAGGGCCGAATCGACGACGAATCAGCCAGATCTTGGATAAGGCGGTGTGTGGTGTCACTCACTGCAAGAAAGCGATGCTCGTCGCATCGCTCCAATGTCATCTCGGAGCACTAGCTGAGCGCACATCTGCCCCCGTTGCTTCAGGTTGATTCCTTTTTATAGGACTGGATTGGGAAAGGGATGCGGGATGGCGGAAACCAATTTGGGCTTCAGGAAATAGAGGTTCTGCCGGATAAGAGTTATCGAATGAATGAGGCGTCTGCTACAAATATTAAAGGAGGAGAAAAGTGCAATTACAACTGTGGGTAACAAGAACCATCTTCGACTTGACTAACACGATGCCGCATTGTGCTCAACGGGTCTGTGCTTAAAGGACAGACGTTGAAGTTTACAATTTAGACGACACTGGCTTCAATCCCCGGTCAGCATTAGCATCATCGTCGTATAAGTATTAAACAGTATTAATTGCGAACTTGTGTTTTTAATGACACAAGGGAGTTAGGTTTCTGTTATCTCGTAAATGTATAGTAATATTATAACTTCTTCTTATACTAGTACTACACTCAAAGCAAGATTACATGCGTGCAAGTTTGCTGTTGCCGTGTTTGGCAAATAAGAACCATGGTGAGAAAATATTTTTGCTTGTTTAAAAGTACCCAAGCTCGTCTATCGCAGTTCTAGGTTGGTAATTCAAAATCTAGCTATTTACCTATGCTTTCTGTTACCAGATGTGGCTAGCTGACCAACCATTCCTCGAACACAAAGGGCCTGGCGTTTTTCTACTTTTTACAATCGTCATGAACATTTTCTTCGCAACCTTCCTCTGGCCGTTTGGCTTTCCATACGTGTGGAGGTTCCACCTCAAACAAACAGTTCACAATATAAATCTTCATGGCTTTACCTAGCGATATTGACATTCTTGTCTTGAATGCAGTAGGCAACCCAGCGTAAAAACATGCAGCCTTGTGTCACTGCTTTGAAAGATCTTATCTAAAATGCACACCCCAATACTTTTTTTTTTTTTAATTTGAGTTAATGGTAACAAGAGTCTGGTCAGTGTTTGCCATTAAAAGTTGAATTTTCCCCATTTCGACCATAGTCGAAATAACAGAAGTCGCACGCTCCGTACTAGCATTAACTAGAATATCTGACGGGAAAAACTTACCAATGCAGAAGTTCCGAAAGATATTTATCGATGAGAAAAGAGTAGTTTCAATTTTTTGGAAGGTCAGGCGTCTACAGAAAAGCTTGAACTTGAAATAGTTATTTACTAGCAAGCTAACTGTAATGCGTATAGATTATATAGAGGCGGAGTAGTTACGCATAATTTTAATACTCAATAGGCGTAGACGCCTAATGGGATATATCAACGACAAAAAGGTAACAGGGAAAAGCAGAAATATATTCATATGCAAATATATTTCTGAAACATATTTATATATAAATATATATATATAGATCTGGTCCTATTTGGCTTGCGGTAACTGCGAGTCTCTCAAACTACTTCCCCTACAATTGACCGACAGGCACCCACCGTAGCTACACAAAAAGTTGTTCGATAATAGAAAAACGTTTGTCGTGTTTCGACATCGCAATTCAAGCGGGATCCATGTTCACACGGACCGAATTCCCGCTACTGCTGACATCTATTTATGGGTTTTCTTTACTTACCAACCATCTTTTGGATACTATGTAGGATTCAGCGGCGACGTGGGAAGGTACATAAAGGAACAATCTAGCCAAAGCTTCGCCTTCCAGCCAATATAACCGATGGCGAACAATTCCCAGTTACTGAGTATTAGAATGAAAAAGCATGATGAAAACCAGGTAGGAACGAATGAAAAATTTAACGCAAGGAACTAACGTTGGATATATACAACGGCATTGCTATTGTACAAATCTGCCCGAGCGAAAAGCCTATTTAGATCACATCTGGTACTAACTCTTTTGGAACCTAGGTTATCCCTTGTGACAGTTGATTGCGGTTGCGGTTTCGCTATGGGAGAAAAATTAAGATGTTGAAATAATACCTACGGTGCCCGTAGATTCAAAATCAAACACTAAATATTGAGTGCTGGACACATTATTCTACCATATTATCCATAAAAAGTGAACATTTTTACGTTGTTTTTTTTGGCCCTTTAGACTATTTTATAGCATTTAGAGGCCGTGTATTATTATTACCTGATATTATTTTTGATGGTATACAATACACTAGCCATCTACGTAATAGAAAAGCTTTGAAATAAAAATTACGACCGCTGTATCGCTCAGCGATAGTACTATCAATAACGTCGTGACTTTCTCAAAGACGTAATGTAGTTGGATTGGTCACCTTTTTGCAATGGTGTATATATTATGAACCTTGATTGCAGTTAGATGATAACTGTGGCGCTTTCGAGAAATCTGAGAAAATCTTTACGTAAGTACGGACGATTCATGGTAGGGATTGCCCTGAATACGCCAAAACTCGTGAAAAAAGCGTTTCGATCAGATATCGGAAAGTGTTCAATCAGATGTCGGAGTCGTCTATGTAAGCTTCGACGGTTAGCTTGTCTTAGCTTCTTGAGCTTGTTCAGACAATTTAATCCTTCTTGGTTTTTTGCCTCTTGTTTCTTTGGGGTTTTCAACGTATTTCCAATGGAAATTTACTAATCTTTTTTTACGCGTGGCCTGTTTGAGCTAGGCTCCAATGAGTGTAAGCGTGTCAATATCGTTCATGGAAACAATATAAATTTATACACTGATACATTCAGAAAATTTTTACAAATACGCTTTAGACCTTGAATGATAACCATCACTGAAGCTGATGGCAGTTCCATTGAGAAAAAATATGTCCATTAAAACTGTCTCTTTCTAATTTAAATATCTGATGTCGTGTCGACGCAAAAGGATATTAATTTTATCTCAATTTATTTTGGACACCATGTGTAGTGTTCGATTTATGTAACGTCTACTATCTGCTTAGAAAAGTTAGTCGTTCTAGCGTACCAAAGCGATCACATTGTAAAGATACATAAGTAATAACAAGGTCTAGATGGCAGTGGAATATGTTCTGCAGAGGAATTGTCTTTCTGGCTCAAGGTATGCGATGCCTTTAGGTCACGTAAAGGTTGTGTATTAAATGATTTATTAATTTTCTATTGAAAATTGAAAAAACGAAAGTGCAAAAAAAAACATACACGAAAAAAGCGTAGTACACATGTTCATTATCACCACTGCGGCTTCATAATTTTCATTATTGCAGAATGATTACATTACCCCAACAAAGGGCGTAATTTCACGACAGAACGTAAACAATCGGCTCTAGGAGCTCAGTTAACTGACGCTGGGTCATTGCTATCCCTGCTGTCACCGTTTCTGTGTTCACTGTTGTATGACAGGGGACTCGAATGAAAAGTAAAGGGGGGAAAACGACAAAAACCTCGCTATTCTTCACACTAGTGTCCAATATAAATTCAAATGAGGTGGCTGAACATACAGAATCACTCGAAAAAAAGGCAGAAAAGTGTCTTGCAATTCCTTCGAACGTGTGCAGATGGTTCGAGGCTCCGGTGTCAATGCGTGTCACCGAAATTTGCGCGCGGACCTGCACTCATTCTTCTGTTATGTTGCGTCGGAACAGATAGGCAGCGATATAGAAGGGTGTGAGCAGATGATGGCTTGCACTGAAGCTGAACCCTTTAGGGCAACCACAAGCAAGCGTGGGGGAGAGATGAGCGTTTATCGATACGCATTTACACTACGAGCTCATGGAATATCGGACGCTGTACAAGATTTGCAGAACTACACTCGTTTAAGACTCACACGCGATGGTCAAAAGCTTTTTTCCGAAGTACGGCTTTTCGATGAGGTATGGCGTCTCTAGGAACATTAGCTAGCGATATATATTTATCAAAGGTGTAAGGATAAAGCAAATGTTTTGAATATGACATCTGGTGCAACCGCTAGGTACTGTTCTGGAGGACTGGCCTTCAGGACGAAACAAGATATGTCTTGGCCAAATATTTCGCATTTTACTTCGTCAGTTACATCAAACTCCTGGTAGTAATCAGTGCGAAACAAATGTGATTTTTCTACGCATGCAACGCTATGCAACGTTATATTATTTCTATTACGAACAGCTTTAGGGAGGCTCAAGTAGTTGTTCTCTTGCTTCTTGCGTTTTTCCATTTTGCCCCCCTTTCCTTCAAAGAAATAGCGCACCAACAACATATGTTATTATCGCCACAGTCATCACGGTACTCGCCGTCAAATCAACGCTTTCCTGTTAGCTGCTTTTCCTGCCGCAGGCTTTGATACCCCTTTGTAAGCAGTCTTTCAGGGACCACCATGAAGTCTACCTTATATCTTATGTTTTCACGATATGCAGATTAAATATTTCGATCTTGACCCGTATATACAATCCTTGGAACTTATTTACCGGTGATGAATTGCACACAGTCCTATCTGTGCATATGTATCGTGATACCAGTATGGGACTTCTGTCACATATTACGTATGCATATGTCATAGAAACGATGCTTTAGACCAAAACCATTATGTTTATGGCGCATGAAGTCAAAATGCGACGTTAACCAAACCGTCGTGAGCAAGGTTCTATTTCCGCCAAGCTAAGTTTTACAATGTAAAAATCCCTCAGCATTTATCGAACTAATGTGGCAGATGATTCAGACTCGACAATATGCTAGCCTGGGCCCTTAGAAGCCGACAGACAGAAACAAGGGGGACAGATTCTTCAGTGTAGGGAGTCGCTGAACAATTTAGTTAAAAATGAACATGCTCCATGATCAGGGAAAGAGGTCGCTTTTAGCTGTTAGCGGTGAAATACAGGACCAACCACGAATTGCAGCCTGATAACAATTTCGAAGCGCTATCAAAGGCGAGCGTTAGCACGGAGAAATCGACACGTTAGCATACTATTGGCGAAAGTTTACCTCTGAAGCCACTCGTCCTCGAACAAGCAGTAACAAGATTTTCAGTACAGAATTTACGAGGTTTCCGAGGACGGAAGGCTCAATGTAAAACGTCTAAAATGGCAGTTGAATACGCAATTAAGATTAAATAAGCTGTCCTTATGCAAACGAATAGGTTTGCAATTGTAGCGAGTTTATTTTGATTATCAGTTTACTGCAGCCCCCCCCCCCCCCGTGGCATGTCGATCGAAAAGAAAGCCTTCACTTTAAAACAAAAAAGTTGGAAGTTTGGAAAAGTTGACGGTACGTTTTCGAATCTGGTCCGAAATAGTTGTAAAGAAATATACCTTCGCTGCCAGGGATCCCTTTAAATGCAATTTAGCAATCCATTTCAGTATAGCTGGAATTAAGCAGCAGGTGTTGTTTCGGTTAGAAATCGGCCTTCTTTTTTCTTCTTCATAAATGTTTGCAAGGGGTCAAGGGGTCTCACTGTTTTTTTCTACAGAAAAATGTTGTTCGAATATCCCCACATGCGTCAGCTCACCATGAGGTCCCAAAACGTAACGTCACAAGGCGATTTTCATTTATTCGATGCGCGACCGCTCGAGAAACCCGCCAAGAGCCGGTAAGTAATAAACTGTTTTCAGTGTTCCTTTGGTTTTCTGTACTTTTTCCATTGTCTGAGCCATATAATTAGTTCAGTACTATACATAAACCAATTGATAGTAATCATCTATACCAGCTTGAACAGCTTCATACCAAGTGACAGATTCGCATTGCCATACGCCATACAACTAATGATGATTTTAGATGTTGTCACATAGCACTTTCCAAAGACCCTCTAATTAGTATGACCCTGGCGTTCACACGGTCACTGTGAAATATGTTATATTTATGTAGCGGTGGCTTCTGATCTTAGCTGATTCCGCCTCTGATCAGAGCGCCAGATTCATTAGTCCAGATAAGTGAACTCCCCCGAAGACGTTTAGGTAAACGTGATCTAATCTACTTCCAGCTGATCTTGAAGGCTTTTACGAGCGAGACAGCAGTCGAATAAAATGTACGTATATGCGAAAATAGCAAATGCCCATTTTGTACTTCATGCATGCATAAGGGCAAGTTACGCATGTAACTTTGGCTTGGTGTACCGAATTGTCAGCCGCTAATTTGAAACCACGAACGTATTTACGGGTCCATCATAGACCAGACATAACCAAAGCTCTGCTTGATTAAGTTAGTTTTCTCCGCAGTAGGCAGGTTAGCATCTGCGGTCCTAGCATCTTTGATTATGATTTCATACTAAAAGGCATTGCTTTTATGGAATATTTTATCACATATTGCAAACTCATGAGCAGAACCGAGCTAAGGGCTAGCTGTCGTGCAGTGTAAACATTATATACACTATAAACTAAACGACTATTTTGTTCAGGAATAAATTATTATTAAAGACATTTCTATATTTTAAAATTATTATCACTGTGACTGAATGCAGTAGAATACAAAATCGCGTTTCGCTATTAGATCGTTATCCTGCTAGGCCGATCGCAGGAGTTCCGCAAATCCTTCTCAATGATCTTACAGGATAAAGGTCTTGTAGTTCAGCTAATGTTGACACAACAAACTAATCTATAGTACCGAAACAAATTATTGGATATAATCGACCATCTAACGGCGCTGACGATGCCTGCGCTTTTTTCCTGGATCGAAGATGGAAATCCCTATCGCCTTTTCGTCTCCTGCAGACGCTCCTTCTAGCGGCGACGGCTGCAAGTACGAGCGGAAAACTAAAGTAATTTGAATCCAGATGTCTCCGCTCCTACTCTTACATGATATAGACATAGACGACTACATAAGCTAGGCTAGGCTAGGCTAGGCTAGGCTAGTGGAACCACCAGATATTCCGCTGCTACTTCAGCCGCCTGAGGGCAAAAATGTCGAATGGCGACCTGCCAGCCAGCTGCTGCTGGTGGGGCAATATGAGATATTGGAAGAGATCCAGCATGCCGCGTACTTTGGATGAACATTGGCGCTTTGAAATACGAACGGTTCAAGCTCACTTACTAGATAATGACGAGTTTCTGTACTTGAGGAAGCAACAGTTCAACTACCGAGTTGTTTGCTCGCAGGCTATGACAAACGCTTCTGCTTAGTGTATATAAATGTGTATGTGGGATGTTTCAAAAATATATATACTCATGTCGATGAACCCTAAGAGTTTGTTTTACTACACATTAGAGATTAAGTTTTATCTTGTTAGAGAAAAGTCTCTCTACGCCTAAATAACGAAAGCACAATTAAGCATCCTTATAGTTCATTCCTGCTGCTCGTATAGAGAAAGAATGAGCTTCAGATGAAGAGAATAGTTCTGCTTTTCAATGACATTTCGTTTCGATTACCATTCTAGTCCGTCAAAAATGCGTAGATGAAAAAAGGACAAATAGAGGTATTAAACGACAGTTAGTAAATAGCAACTTTTCTTTTTTTTTCTTCTTTTTTTTCAAAAAGCAAATTTTATAAGAACCTTACCAAGGCCACGATGGCGGAGTTGAATTTAGTTATTTCTTTGCCATTTGGCAATTATTAGCAGATGCTAATATGAAAGCAAAGGCACCATGATATGTATAGGTTATCTTCGAGCATAGAAATTGGCAAATTAAAAGGTGTTTATTTAACTATCCTGGTCAATAGGACTTTACGCTTTAATATCTAAATGAAAGTATTGTGGGTTTTATATATATATATATATATATATATATATATATATATATATATATATATATATAGCACCGTTAACATGCGCCAACATCCATAGGCATACTAATGTGAAATGTTGTTATGAGCATTAAATACCTAACCTAACCTAAGTTATAATAGAACAAAGTCGTATTGTAGCTAACCACTCCACCTACAGCAAGATAACATTGGAATATTATTATGCAGCGAAATATCCATTACGTGGTCCTGTTTTTTGCCTGAAGAGAAAAAGGTCCTATTAATTAATAAAAGGCCGCCAGTACGGATCCACTCAGACGGCCGTTCTCATGGTGGGCCTCCGATGTAGTTCAGTTACATTGTATTCCTTTTTTCGCTAATTGACTTTCTGTAGCTGGCCAACGATATTTTATCACGCTGTTGTCCTCGACAAAGCGTAGATTTTTACGGTTTACGGAATTTTTAACGGTGTGCTAATTTTGGACTCTCTGGGAATTACTTCTGGATGTCAAAACTTTAAGGTTACGCAACCTTCGATATTCCGTATCTGCGATTACAATCGACGTCAATTTGATCTGCGTCCAAATGCTTTAACGAGAAAAAAAAATCAATTTCATATACCTCCTATTTTATGTACTTTTAACAATATAAATGCTCCTTTATTTAAAAATGATGAAGCTATATGATATGGTTGTTCAAGATACGACTCGTCTATACGGCAGACCACGCGGCAGGGTTGAATATAACTAACAATAACCTCGCATGGCTGATCCAAAGGGTCGTTTCACCGATTATTTACTCAACTGTGTACCTAATCGAGTATCAACATCACATTAAGGTTTGAGCACGCTGGCAGTGGTGTCCTAAGAAATCTCCCACTATAAAAAAAAACATGCTTTGCAACTTTATCCTGATACACTGCTATAAAGTAACGTCTCTTTGGTAAAAAAAAAATGCGCTGACCGGATCACGTAATCAATCGGGTGGTACTAGGAAGCCACATAAGCATACATACTCAGATCTGGCTTGCATCAAGAACACCTTGAGAATCACGTTATTAATATGGGATAGCTGTTTGGTATAGTGAATTTTCAATAGACACATTCGAATCCCATATACGTATGAAAAAAACACTACCCATTAATTTCTTTGAAATAATAAATGTTGAAATTTTATAAACACTCCACAGTAAATTTGTCGTCTATACATATGAGTCTTATAGCAAAGTCCTATTGCTTGCATCCACGATATTTCTAGTAACGGGTCCACGCTGATCTTTCTAACTTAGCGGGACACCCTTAACACACGCAATGAGATTCCTCTAGATGTATGCACATACTTGGGGCTAACTTTTATGAAGTTCTTTTGATACGAAAGATCCGGCAGAATGCCAACATGTTTCCTCTTACTAAATGTGTTCAAGGTTAGCATAAATGCGCCGAATTAGTTGAAAACAAAGCTCATTGTTTTCTTCTTTGAGGTTCCTTTTTTAACTTCCTTTCATCCAGTGCCTAAAAAAATATCAATTGCAAACATTTATAGGACTATTAGGCTAAATTATTTGAACCTACAGACTTTCCTGATGGTAAGCTCCAAATAGAATACGAAACGAAGTTAAATCAAAGCTTATTTGACGCAGACGTAATAAACGTTGAAGGTTATGCCATCCAAATGCAGGATCTTGTTGGGGAATTCGTGACCTCTATAAAAACGACCTAGCAAAAAAACAAGCATTGGCATTTTTCTGGGCTGTCGGCCCATAAATAAAAGCCAAAAATAAAGCATATATCTAAACATGTTTCAATACATCCAGATGACGTTGACCACTTCATATTCTTTCCAATATGAACAACGACGCAGCATTTAATGAGGCCATTAGTATTCCCTGCAGCTGGTGGTAAATTTCAATAACACAGTGTAGTCCAATAATGAAAACTCATATCAACAGTCACAGTTAGTTATTATGGAAGCCAAAAGGAAATCCCTCCTTAGAGTGCTAAGATTTCTCCATATTCAAGCTTTTATTAAGGATTACTCAAACTATACAACGTATTATCAGCAATCTATCTCTCCTAGACCGATAAATCGTTTGCGTTTTTTTTTCGTCCGAGATACTTTCGACAGAGGTATAACGCACTAGAAATAATAAAGCCGCTGAAGTTTGAAGCTTGCATAGGTGAAGACTGCTGGTACGATCGGGTCTAAAAATAACACTATATGTTAACGATACACTCACCGCAACGATACAAGGCACTCACTGCAGAAAGGCTTTACTTTTCGAAGGCTGCCCTTCAAAGCTGGACTCTCCTTAAAAGGCTGTCCAGGCTAACAACGTAGGACAACGATTCATCTTACTAACATTGTCTTGTTTCTAACAATTTTTTGCACTAACGAAATTGCAGTTTCGTCGGAGGTCTCGTAGGAAACAAGGCTAGAACGCATGACTTTGCTACAGCCCTATTTCTGCTTTCAGTAAGCCTTAGATACAAACCGAAGGAGAGTTTCACAGGACAATAAAAAGACGTTCATTTTAGTTCATGGCAAGCTCGGTTAGGGCTCTAACCGATCCCGCGGTTACCTGTGTGGCGACTGCCGTCGAATAGCCACAAAATCCTACCTAACAAATGATTTCATTGAGATCTAAAATTAGTTTTTAAAAATATGATCCTATGGACAAGACTAATTTTCTGTTTAGTATTCGAATTTGTAAATTCATGCACTTATCGCAAGTTTCACCCGTTTCTGGTAGTTGTTCCGCCATCACTAGCCTTATGCGTACGATTGCTATTAGCTTTACTTATAGATATGCCTTTCACTCTACATTCATTGATTGCCGATAGCTTAGTCCGCTTAATTGGCCTGTTCTTTGACAAATCATGATTTATATAAGTCGGGGTCCAACTGCAGCTGACCCAGATCTATTTGAACCCTTCCTATTTTGTTTCTATATTTTGGCCGACCGATCCGTTCTTCACTCATAGCTTAGATATACATTACTTATATATATATATATTCACATCCCGTCATTTCAGTCACTCGCTGCATCTTTATTGATGGATCGGACAATACAAACTGGGTAGCTAGGTATTTAAAATAATTAAATATTTTTGCTGTGGTTGATAATTGTGACGATATTGCACCGATATAATGAGTTTGTTATAGAATATTTTGTGCAGTGACACTCAGCTTAGCGAGGACTTAAACTGCCCTTCCTAGAATGAGTTAGCTTTTATTCTAACGTTTGTAGAAACCCGTAACCGTGATGGGCAACAGCTCATGCTGCAAAACCAAGGCGAAAGTGGCAGCGTCGCTACTAACTATAGACCTCTCAAACGTTTGAATTATAGTGATCCGATAACTAAACGGAGAACAATCAACATAGGAGAACTCCCGATGTCAGAATAGCGAGTGGATTTAAAGAAAGTGAGTCTTTTTTTTGGAAAGATTTTGACATTGGCCAGAGCGTGTCGCCGTTGTTACGTTAGTGAGACAACGCCATCGGCCACCGTAAGAAGATGCACTTCCCAAACTCATATTTTGCCAATAAATACTTCTACTCAAATAAAAGCTTCAATTGCATGCACGTTGTATGTGCGTGTATTGCAAAAAATAGTTGGTGGTAAGTTTTCGACCAAAACTTCCCTTCAACGGGGCCCCGGAGCAACAGGCCAAACCCTTAGACTACACCGAGGTCAGCCTGTTTTACTACTCCATTCTTAATCCGACCTCGAATGCATCTTACACTTGTTCCCACTGCCAATATCATTGTACCCCATCAACAAACAGCTACTTCCACACGACGTATAACGCTACGCTTCACAGACTGTCCCTCATATTTGCTCAATAGCTTTTTTCATATATTTAACAGAATCCTATTTATAGCGTAGGCGTAAAATACCATATGGATAACAGTAATGGCATGTTCACAAACGTCACAGAAGATGATCTCGATGACTTTTGCAAGCGTATCTATCCCAAGGCGATATTTTGCGTTTGGATTTATCAGCAGACGCCTGGTCCGCAAGGTCTTCAAATGCGCCCATGCCAACACGACTCTGGCTTGATGCGGTCTTAACTAGTTTCATCTGTTGTATTTCAAAATTACGCTTGTTTTCGTCGCGATACGTATGGCCCTAGGTGATGGAACAGTTTATTTCGGTATCCTCTCGTGTGCAGTTGTCAGACGACAACGATGTGCGGCGCAATCCGAGCACTACCTCGACTGCACATTGACCCTATTGTCGTAGCATCCTATCGCTCATCTGTCATATTTCACTGTGAAGAAAATCTCTCTTCTGCATGAAGACTACCTCTCCACCCGTCTATTCAAGTCATCGACAACTACATGACGCAGAAAATCCTGTGTGTACATATGAACACACGGTGATTTTCGCTTTCCTCTGCTGTGTGATCCACTGTTATATACAGCTTCGTTCAAACTAAATACGGTGTAAATACACAGTAGTATTAGCTATATATTTCCTCTCTTTTCACTTCGTCGGAAGAAGAAATGTTTCATTGGTCGAACTATCTTTCTGAAACCCATAGAAGTTAGTAGATAAAAGATTATAGCTGTTAAATGTTATTTACTACTTGGTTGGTGACCATTATGGCTAAGACCGTTCTAACATAACAGGTAATGAAACTTTGTATTTCACCAGAAAAAACTTAAAATTGTTGAAATGAAATAGAGAAGCCCAGGCTAATGTTATGGAGTCCTATTGAAGTTCCACCAATGTAATTTAAAACATCATTTATGAATGTTTTTTTTTTTTTCTAGCTAGATACCATTTTGCTCCCTGGGGGACTATCCGCAAACGACCTGCCTGATGGAGTTTCCTTGAGATCAACGGATTAACAAGGTCTTATATTCTACACCTTTCAACGCTAAAAGCTCCGTGATGAGCCGATTTCTTCTACGAGGGGCCGGGCTATGCTATTCATGTCTTCTAGAGTGCAGCACTCTGTTAGGGGCATCATCGATTACATTCTCGTTTTCGACTATATCAACTGGCTAGATTTGTGGTCGTTCACAGTTTTTCAGATTGAACACAATTCTCCTGATACCCCAAATTTGCCCGGAAGATTCTACCTCAGTCACGAATCACGCCCGTCTCAGGCTGTGCAGCTTCAATATGTTAAGGAAAAACAACGCCGAAAACTGTCACAACAACACGTGCATGTATTGACAACACGTGATCCTGTAGTCCTGCCGGCGACCTCGGAAAAGATCTATGCCGTAACAGTTCCACCAGTTAGTCGCTTTAATCTATCTTGTGTCTGTGCTTCTTATTACGTTCTCCTTATGAGAGCATGTGTTGCTGGTCAGTTCTAATACCCACTGCGTTATGCCTTTCACATGTCAACGTTACTCTTATTCTATCCACTCGTCCTTATTCATCCGTCGACCGTTTTTAGCCACCATCGAACACGGCCGCTAACGCTTTTGACCTAGTTTTTCCCTCTGCTCTATACGTCACATATACGTGGTTTCGAAATTCGTCCCAACATCGACTGTGCTCTGTCTTCCACTTTGGTCAGTGGTCCCACGACATAGTTTTCTTTTCGAAAACGCGTCATTTTTGCCAATGCGGCCGCTCCGAAAACTCTTTGCCTAGAAGATTTACTATTTGCCGCACCTATCTTTAAACTGTCCAAATTTCTCCGACAGAGTCCCGCCTGTAAAACATTCATTGGCGTTCATTTTCGTCGCTTTACTAACCTTCGTATACGGTAGGATCCCGTCCTGTTTCCGGACGACCATATGCATCATCTTATTTGACTCAGTCCTATTCACTTCTTGCCATTCGGTCTACGTTTGTCTACCGCTGAAGTGCGTTGTCCCGTTGACTACTTGGCCGTCACCCAGTGACTGCTCTTGGCCTTCCGTACTATTTGATAATTAGGGACATACTGAGGTTATCCCGTGACACTACAGATCCTAATTATGATTTGTATGTGCGTGTCTGGCAAGTGTACTTAGATACATAAATTCAGCTGTAATTCTTGTTCTAATAGAAAGTATGCAGCGGTGCATTGTCCTCTTCAAAAACAAGGACGCCATTAAGTGCTGCAGTAACCGAGGGCCGTTGATTAGCCTTGCTCGCCTCAGACAATTTTTAAGAGGAGCCCCCCCCCCCCCCCCCACCCGCCTCTGCGGTAATTATGAACGCGCAAATGATATACAAGACAAATCCTGTTCTAGCATAGAAACGATTATCTATGAAGTTACACGGCAAGGTCGGAGCATACTTTGTCGATTGTTAAATTATTTTTGCCGACGTAAAAAATCAAATATTCGATAAGAATTCATCGTACGGTGAAAATTTGTTAATGAGGATCATTGATTTTCTATAATTATCTCTCACTCGAATATCTATGAATATGTTGTGTATAGGCATAGATCGGCCTTTCGTCGCTCGGACAAGTAGAGGCGAAATTATCTCATCAACAAATCAAATCGTCTACTAGCGCATTGCTAAATACAAGTACGTACGACAGTGAGCGTACAGGGGAGAGCACGTCGTGCGATGGTTTCTTCGATACTACTCTAAACCTCGTAGAAGTAATTCGCGACTGCTGACGATGCACTTGCTTCCTTCGAATATATCTAGCAACAGCTTTATTTATCGGATAAAATTTAAGATAACACTTATCGCCCTGCTATATGAAGATAGCGCGCCAGGAGGACACGTCTAAGTAAGCACCACATGCCTTCGAAAATATGGACCATTTTAATGTCCGTCAGAGGGTTCATTAACTGAGCATGTTAGAAAGTGAAGTTAATTAAGTAAACGCGCCAGGTGTCAGCCATCGACTGGGGTGTTTAATATATGTAAGCGCACTGTTCCAACGCGAACATTTTATACCATCGTATTCCAGTATCGACATAAATATGACATAGGCTGCTAGCAGAACCTTTTCTTTTCATGGAATGGTTTTCACGAAGAAGCTGGCAGTGCCTTTAACGAACCTCATTACTCCAGCGGTAATTGTGAATCTCTTGTCCTCCCATATCCGAGTCTAAATAGTCCCATGTATATTGAGTTCCCTTTAAAGAACTAAAAACAGTCGCCTTTCGATCTTCACCAAAATGATGAGCTGCGATAAAGTGGTATCAGGCCCTTAAGTACTGTAGGCTCTTTTCAACACCCTTAGCAATATGCTTAGATAAGGTTTAAAGGTGTGAGGTGTTTCTTTCTTAACACAATCGAAGGCTAGTAACTTGTTAAGCCTTCACGCGTTTTAGTTACTTCAAAATATGTTTTGAAAGGAACATTGAATTAATCTTATTTTCGCCTCTTGTCTTCATGCAGCTAGATTTGGATCCATTTAATTCTGCTGGATGTCAACATTAACACCTTTAACATATTCTTGACAATATTAAGTTGAAAGAGAACCTTCATCTTACTTAAACTTGAGAAAAATAGTTTCAAATCCCAGGAGTTATGTAACAGTGAGGGAGATCTGATTATTAAGGCTAAACAGTCTCTAAAAGTTCTATGATTTTCGAATTATTATGGACTGTTTAAACCTCGCAAATGGTATATTTCACAAATTGCGACTGAAATTTATCCAAACAGGGTGATTTTCTTCAGATGTGTTCAAGAGAGCGAGTTTTCCGAAATCTTTCCGGTCTTCCTTTAGACCGAAAGGGTTTTAAACATTTAGTTCTGGCGAACCCATATAGATCTGTTGAATTGAGCATACGTAAAGCATAGCATCGAGCAGTACCATATTACCTATTGAATTAAACTATCTTAGATGAAAAACAGTCGACAAAACTATTCATTCGTTGTACAGTTTGTTTCTGTATCCATTTCGTAAAATAACTAAGGCGTATGGAGGTTCTACTATAGCCAGGTGTGTCTTAACGCGTCACGTTTCTGTTTTTGTCTCCGCTAAAAAAAGTTTTCCGATATAATGAACGAGCTTTAACGTTGTCGACTATCATCGATACGATGAACCTCGCTCAGCCTAACGATGGGGGCGTTCTTAGCGATGCTATAGCAATAAAGGCGGGGTCTTATAGCCAAATACTTGCTAGATTCTAACGAAGCGAAGTAAAGATCGCTGAAAAAAGAACCCGTTCGTGTTAACAATGATTATTAGCCCATTAACCTTCTATCACCAGTCATAGTTTCGTATAAATTATAATTAGTCGCTAATAAACTGAGGCGGCGCTCTAATCTGATAGTGCTTCCATGTTACAGTGTGCCAATGTGTCGTCAAGGTCACACATTTCGGCAAAGATAACGTCGACGCACTGCTCATAATTCATTGTATACCTCTTCTGACAGTCGTAATCATGACACTAATTGAAAAATTAGGATTGTCTCACAAAGATTGTCTGCCTTTCGAAAGACGGCAAAGTTGTTTTTAGTAATTATGCGAGCAGAGATATTGCACGAGTACGGCTGTACGGTCCAGGGAAATATATCTGGTACACATGTATAATAAATTGGACCCAATTAATCTATTATATAATCAATTATATTTCACTATTAAATTAAATGATGGAAAACATTTCTGTTGACAAGAGTTTATATACTCTTGTTGTTTTTCTGCTTTTATCACGTTTAGACAACACGTTCTGATGAGGTCTTGTGTACCAGCGTGGGCTCAGGACACAACATGGCCTCCAGAACAGCTTTTTCTACACCGGCTACTTTATATTCGTGTGGTTCGCTGTATTTTTCTTACCGCATCCTGCAGCTGGTGCAACTGATACTCGGGTGTTGAAGTCACGCATCTTGCAACAGCAGAATCATTCGTTTTTGGTACATCCTTCTCTTTTGGTTGTGTTCCGATCACGGTTAGGAGTTTTGTGAAGTGGGTCGCGTGAGCCACAGAAGCAGCAAGAGGAAGTTCATCGCCCGTTCGTTGTCTCTTCCACCGCACTTTGTTTCTGATTGCATATACCGCCTGTCCCTGACATATGGCAGTCTTCTACAACCATTTTGCTTTCTGCTTACTGCCCTCGATGGCTGTCTGCTGCCGTACCTGCACTATTGCAAGGATATGCTCGCAGTTCATTAGCGAGCTACACCTGCACAATGAAATATCAATAATGCAGAAAAAGGAGACAAAAGAACGCAGAACGAAATCTGTAGATGGAAGCCGTGGGCACTCACACTCATACATTAAGAATGCAAGTAAAAAGAAAAAGACAATATATGCCATTCTTGTATCAAGCGCATATGTCGCGAATAGAAGCCCTGTCGCATTCAACGGACCTGCTGTACCTTTCTATTCGGCAAAGTTCGAGTAAAACGCTGTAAAAAAAAAATGTAAGACGCTATTCGGCATTCCTATAGACATTTCCAAACCTCTTTCATAACCCCTTTTCAAATAACTAGCGCATTGAGCACAGTTTCATTGTGCGTCGTCATAGGCGCTACCATGTCTGTTTCCTAGTGCGATCCTCTACATCTTCACAGTACGAAGAGGAGATATCGGCGAACCTGTGCATATATGAAGCGCATGCTGCATACTTTTATACAGGGAAGGCTGTTCTACCATCTTATGGTGAATGTTAGATGCGGAGTGCGCATTTCTACTTGCAATACAATGTCTACAATCCTCTAGGCTGAGCTGCGCGAGGGGTACCTCGTTAGTCTCGTCCAAAGTCTCAAGTCAGTGTATCAACTCTTCAATAAGACCGATGCCCCCGTTGCAGCAATAACAAATCGTTTCGCTACAATGATGAAACGAACGGATAGATAACGCTGAAGAAGGTTGCCCGACACAAGCAATAGCTTGTATTTGAACCGCGAACTATAGGGAAAAAAACACCTGGACCGCGGATGTAAAAGCATCTCTTCCATAGACTACACTATCGCTTGCAGTTTCCCCTCCATTGGGTCGTTTCTATCGTGATTTATAATGGACCGCCTCTCAATTGCATTGATTTAGTTTTAGTTTCGGCAAGAAAAACGTATTTGGCGACGTAATGCCCGACCATCGCTTATGGCGATTATAAAAATACCTAAAGTATTTTAAAGTTAAACTTCTTAAAGTTTCTACGTCTCAAGTTGAAGCTTTAGGATTTCTATTAGTTTTCATATATAGTATATTATGTGAGAACTAGTTAGTAGATGCAAATATTTCTGCGGTACGTCTTATTCTTTGATAGCACTATATTAATCTAGCAGTGGACCTCTTGTTTCACACTCTGCTTCACCTATACCTTATCCATTATACGATACGTTGCTCAGTGCAAAGGCTACTGCCTCCATAGCGGCCCATAGCCCATAGCTACGAAGAACGGGTCTAAAAAAGCTTCAAAACTAGGTAGTCCAGTAAAACATTGGACAATTATAGCACGAACTATAGCAATGCGAGTTATGGCAAGAGAAAAAAACATGAAATCTATATACGTACACATGAACGTTGAATGAAAAATAGATGACAATTCTCGGTTTTTCCCTTCTCTACAAAAACGTTGTTAGCCAGAACTTCTTGTTGAGTCTGGCACAGCTCTCAATATGGCCGAGTATTGGAGAGGAGTTCGTGCTCGGTTTCCGAAACAAGGAATGGGCAGCGTACCGTATCATCGCATAGCTTATCGTAGTTGGATTGAGAGTGCGTAGAAGCAGTCTCGCAGAAGTTACCCTATACAGAGCGTTTCAACGGAAATACGCCTCTTTTCAACGATCGAGCTCGTTCTTCGTGTTTCGCAGATGACAAAATGCACGTGGACGTTATCAGCAAGACATGTCATATAGGTGATCTATTGTTTAGATCTACGTAGTCCCTGTAGATCACAGTTGTATACGTTATTTTCTAAAGCGTATGCTTATTTGTATGTTAATTTAGCGACAGGATATGATTAACAATTCTCTATCATCAACAAGTACACAATAAACTTTGAATATTTCGACATTTTGTTCAGCGATCAATACTGCCTAAATTCATGGACTATTCCCTTCGTTTGTACAATAGTTACGTGTTACATAGATCAAATAGTAAACGTAGCTGATTCTAGTAAATCGTTAATAATAAACAGAGCCTATATATGTAAACGAGCTGTTTGTTTTCCTACAGCTAACTAGATAAGTTTTTCATAACGCTAGCGTTACAAATTGAAACGAAACGAAAAATGAGGCTGAGACATTGTCAAATCGTATTACTTGTAAATAATTGGAGATCATAAAAAAGCGGCTGTAAAGCTAGATTGCTAATTACGTCTTCGTCGATACAGAAACGTAGCTTTAAAGCTCACTGAATTGAAAAAAGGAGGCAATATTATCGTCAAAAACATGAAAAACACGGCAGAGATGCAACGTTCTGACTCACGTAGGAAAAACATTTTTGCAAGGCCTTTTTAATTGGTTCTCTTTCTGAAAGGTCATCGGCTGTCTTTGAGTGTCAAGCACCGCCCGAGAACATGTTCTCTTCTCGACAACCCTGATACGACTGCTTCCTATAGTCGAAAGGATCTTGTCGTGAATTATCACTCTGAAGATAGGTGATACAGGTCGGGAAAACAATTTTCAAAAAATTACTTACTGCGTTTTCTTCCACCTGAGAACAACGAAAAGCAACTCCCGAGTTGAAAAATGGTGTCCTAGACCGATAGTACATATTTTGCTCAGCTGGATTTTCTGAAGAAAGACGACCCATAGACAGACAGAGAAGCTGAACTGTGACTATACAGGGATCATAAAGTATCTTTTCAACTGAAAAACCTTGATTCGCGATAATAAACACATCCTGCTATAAAAATGCGTCTCATGTACTTGAAGTTGTTAAGCTGTTACAAGCGAATTCAGAGGTCTTTGGAACTTAATAGCTTTTGAACTACTTGGGCTAGAATGATGATTTCTTTATATATGTTATAAGTACTCTTTTTTTCTTTTTGTTCAATGCTCTGGCAGCTTCCACACAGCCATATATCTATAATTTGTGTTTCTACTTGTAATTTCTCTATTCATGGCTTCTGAAAATAAACTGAAAGCAGGATGTGCTTCCCCACCTGTTGCCCGTTTCATTAGCGCGTTGAACCCAGAAGGTGATTCAGGCATGGCGATAGGTCTGACATCGCTATCAGGTAACAAAACCGGGCGCTTTCGATCGCCGCGCCTGCGGTCCATAAGTTTCTTGAGTAACTCAAGGTAGTGGCCCGCATTCGTTGTGTCATCGTATTCTACAGCGACAAATGCTGCTGATGTTCAATGCAAGCACTTCCATCACCACACGTCTGAACCTATTTGATATTGCCACCGATTCGATTTCTTCGGAGCACGATGCCATTCATTTTTTCAGTACATTTTCAGGTGGAGGTAAAAATTGAACTATACCTTGTTTACCGCGATGGCCTGCTCTAGGCGTGTTTTTTATTGATTAAAGTTCGACAAATTGCAATAGGCGAAGCCCCACGTTTTGGCCTACTGAGGCTATAGACTTCCATGAAAACCCTCCTCGGTCGTGGCAATGTATCCCCGTTTTTCAGGTTCCGACATATAATCTTTTCGCTATCTTTGTAGCACAACAATTTTCGTTCTTGCAACGTTTGCACCATTTACTTACCGTGCTTTTGCGTAAGGCCTTTTACCTAGCGTCTTCACCAACGCTCTATGAATTTCCGCAACGCCGTAGGCTTCAATGAACAGGAACTCGACCACTGATCATTCATTTTCGAGACAAAGACATGTTTTGTCCTGCTTGACTAACTCCTTTCTTCGAGCAAGTTTCTAGAATAGTAGAATATTTACTAGCCTTAAACTCGGTCTAATTCATTTGTGACAGCCTAATATGATTGGTCTGCGACTGACTACTAAGACCTAACAGCAAACCGATAAGAAGCAGACTTGTTATTTATTTAAAGTGTCAGCAGCTTGTGAGTATGCCGAGTCGTAACGAAGAAGGTACTAACAGTACCTAACAGTACCTAAAGCACTGATCCTTGTAGCGTCAATATTGCGGTGAAGTTCCATTCATTGCGGGACGCAATTGCTGCAGATTTATAAAACAGAAACAGTACGCGAAGAACACAAAACTGTCTACGGATGGGGTTGATTTTAGGAACAAAGAAATCCTGGACTAGAAAGAAATACAAAAGAACCTAACAATCTGATAAATAGCAACAAAAAACACGTCATAGCAAATGCCCAGCTTGCATATATTTATATATATATATATATATATATATATATATTATTCTATGTGTACATGATCATAGGACAACAAACATTATTCTCATTCCAAATAGCATCATACCATCTTTGCCATCGGCTTACAATCAGGACATGGGACCTATAATTGGCTTGATTCATCAAAATAACAATCAATCTGGTATAGGTACATTTCAGTGAACAGGCGATGGCAATCAACTGATAGGCGAAATGTTCTTCTGTCTGTCTCGTTGGCCATCCTGAAGCTACTTCGACGCAGCACTCGTCGCCCAACAGGCGCCTCCATTTAAAATTTCACATTTACTCTGTATCTGTTAATTCATTGTAATATAGAAATGGTCGAAATACATTTCTGTCGGTCCAATCCGTAGTACTACACCTTCACATCATCATTTCACCTATCGTATATTATAAATAACAAACTGGCTAACATAATAAACTAACTGAATGGTAAAACTCAATTTGATTGGTTCTCTATATAGTTATTAATGTTCTTTGGTCATAGGTAGTAGTTGTCGACCAGGCATGCCCTAGCCATCTTATGTTCTAGAGCGCCCTCTGTCGAAACACCTCAGAACTTTTACAATGTCAATACGGTGTATAGAAACGACATCAAAGCGCATGTTGTTCCAATGCGCACAATAGTTTGCAACGGGAAATGTACGCAGAGATCAGTATCACCAAAGTACCACTTGCTTAAAGATGACATTTGTTGCCCTTCTCGACAGGTATCTATCTCGTTATATCTTTCGAGGTCTAGTAAACAAACAATTTCAACAAACTGGCTATAAATGAAGGAAACGTACGTAACCTATTCATCGAGCAACGCCATCTTCCGCCATCCGGAAAGTATTATTACAGCATCCTATCACCCAAGAGCTACCATATTACCGAAAACCTTTTCTGTCGTTCCTATTTCTTATCTAAACCTTAGCTAAAGAAATTCAAAGCCTTCCAAATAAACCTATTCATTCACGCGTCAGGTATTGGAGACGTAGGCAAAGGAGGCGGAGCCATTGTTTCATGAAGTAACTTTGACGTTACTTCACTTGTAAACGACGTCGACGGCTCATCATCACAGTTTACGCGGCCCTTTACGACAACAGCATCTGACAACGCGTCTTCATCGTGTGATTCAACGGTAACAGTTATTGCATCCTCGGCGGCAGCAGCGGCGACGGTAAGAGCAATTGAGGCTGTCTCCCTCATCTCTACAGTATAGTGATTAGCTTCGCCAAGGCGATTGTCACTACAACCCGTGAATTTACAATTTTCGAAGTGTTCGCCATCAGTCGAAGCCATGCTGTTATAACTTTTAACATGATGACTTTCACAGGTGTCAGCGTCAGCCGGGCCAACGCTGGCTGTGGCAGACGTCAATACCGGGGAGAATTTTTTCATTTCACCGCCGCACTTATTGAAGCTGTTATTGCTATTCTCATGGTAATGACCTTTATCATGATTATCGTTGTTAAAATTAGTACTAGCTTTAGTATCGTCCAAACTGTTTGTCGCCGCACAAAAATGCTCTTGAGCTGAAGTAGATGGGTTGCCGCTGGAGCAGTCTGTTAGTACCGACGATGCTTGCTGTCGCTGTACCCCTTCTAACAAAAAGTCGTTTTCAGGCTCGGATTGTTGCTGAGGTCCTTGTTGTCGAGAGATCGATTGATAACGTTGTGTTCTTTGTCGCTGTAATGGGTGTGCTTGCCCCCTTTCAGTAGTACTATGGGTGGGCCCAGCTGTCGCGGCGGTTCTGAAGTGTCCAGCATTGTTGGTCACAGTACTATTGTTCAACAGCGTAGGGACAGTGGGGGTGGCGTAAGAAGCCAGCACTTGTCCTGATGTCCTGACCACGCCACTGTTGTCGAGGGCTTGCATTACAACAGAGGTGCGATTGGAGGCAGTTGGATTCGGTGTCGATTGAGGAGCTAGGCCAGATCCGGCAGATGAAATAATCAAATGTGACTTGATGGCATCATCGTATGAAGGGGGGAAATCACTACGCGACAGCGAATAAAACAAGTTATCTTGATTTTCCTGCTGCAAATTAAAAAGGCATACAGACGCATTGGTGAATCCCAGCTTCTTTTAGTTCTTCTAAGGCAATAGGGTATGTCTGGTACAGCCAAGGTAACTGGTTTAAAATCTTTATTAAGCTTTCTTTGTTCGTTTGGAAACTAAGAAAGATACGTCTACGAGAACGGCAGGCATTGCTCTGCTTGATATATAAAAGATGAATTCCTGCTCTTTATCTTTTTCTATATTATATTACATTGGTCAAGTGTATTACGGCCAAACATTTAAGAAAGAGTCAAAAAAAGTAGACGTTCTAGAGTTATTCTTACATTGTTACAAATGCTAAATACTGGTTTCAATTTCTTCAATCGAGAATAGTACAGAGGTGTTACCTAATCTAAAATAGGAACACGAACCGCTTTCTTGGTTACCGTTCCCACCACGATACCTTTATGGTAAATGCATGAATTCTTTACGACATTTACTATATTTCCAATAGAACAGGTAGGTAGGTAGGTAGGTAGGGATTAACCAAAAGAAATTCTAGGCTAAACGCCAGGGAAGTCATGCATGGTAACAGGATGCGACATTTTCGCTAAGACGATAACTTAACCAAGTTTAATTCGTCAAGTGTGCGTGGAACGTAGAACTTGTGAACGGAATCGAAATGTAATTGAGGCCAATTACTTCACCAGACCTAGCTATCCAGCCCTGAACTTGGAACAGTTAGTCGTAATTAAGAGCAGATAGGTAGGTCCAAGAATTGACTTCATATGTGGACAGCGTTAACCAGTCTGTGAAGTAACAAACTCTTGTTTGTAAATGATAAAATTAACCAATGTGACTCTTCGCGGGTTAGTTCCTCTAGCTTTGCTTGATGTAGAACAACTCGTATGAGTCGCTCACAGTAATCGAAAGACCAATCATGGGTAGTGGACATGCGGGTAATTGATAATTTCAGCAGTGGCTGATGTATTCAAGTTTGCCTCAGAAAAAAGATATTGCCCAAACGATCGTGGGAATTTTGAGAAGATTCACAAGGTGCGCAACCAAGATGTGCCCTTGTTTTTGTATTGTTTATTGTATAGAACGTAAAACGTATCAAGTTATCTTCCTAATTAATACGGCAGTCTTGCTGAGAATTGTGTACGCACCAGATGCACCACGGTACTTCTCTAGACACAAATGAAAATGTATTTCCACATCCATATGTCTCCTCTATATTTAACAAAATACCTAAAAAAGTGCCTATATAAAAACGTCAGAGATCATTTATATATGTCCCGTCGCACAACAGTCACTTGATCAATTTAGTCAATTTAGCTAATTTAGTAATTGGTAACCTACGCTTGGCGACAATTCGATAAGCACAGTGTTGAACCTAGTACGAGTCCCATTTCTGGCTTCATAGTAGCATTTGCCCATCATTTGTGCCGACCCCATATTCCCGTTTCAAGCGCTACAGGTTGGTCTGGAGCTCTTTTTGCGCTCTACAGGCCAATCATGTCCCGTCAACACAAGATACTTGAAGTAGTGGAAAACATTATATGTACGAAATGGCTAATTATATATGTTCTTTAAGTCTTCTTAATCAACAACCTATTGCCGAAAATTGCAACATAGTTATTACTGAAGTTATCCATGACAAGGGAAGGGGCATTGGCTGGTTTAAGGCTATTCGTAGCGAAAACCGTAAATTTATTGCGATGCCTCTACATCGTGAAGGGAAAGTCGAAATCCGCCGGAGTCAACCTAAAGATTATTATTTGAGACTGCAATGCATCTATTCTAGAAGAAGTCGATTCTCTCGATTTCAGTCAGAGTGCGCTCTGGCCAAAAATTTCCCTACGTAATACGTACCATGTCGCTCTGTAGTCCATCATTAATCTGACCGCGCATTTCTGCTCTCCGGCGCTCGATGATCGTATTTAAGTTTCGTATATAGCAGAACCGCCATACGATGATAATTAGCCAAAAAAGTAGGTTTAACACCAAAATAATCACCAAGGCCCTGCAAAACGATGAGTCAATCAGTACGTTGGCAAGCAAGAGGCATTATAGAGGGCGTATGAAAACAACCAAAATCCTATGGAACGCAAGATGGCTCTTCTAAATACCTCATGTAAATCTGTATCGTGAGGTGCTTAATTTCTTTAAATCATATAGGATTGCGCTATTTATCTAATTCTCTGTGTCTCAATATAGTCAAGTAGTAAAATGCACCGGTTATGGGTTATTCGCGCCGTTTTTGCCCTCTTCCGTGCTACGCGGTATATATACGTAATGCAACTGTAGTGTAAAGAAGTCCAGCTTACTGAACATCTATATTACATAACTGTGTACGTCTCGTTCGAATATTCTTTAGGTAAACGATAGCTAGGCTGAGTAAGTGGCGCGTCTCCCCAGGTCGATAGCTCTTTTTTGGAGTTATTTTCTTCAGTCGAAGGAATGATAGCTTTTATATACAATAATATATCATTGTGTCAGCAAGCAACTTGAACTTATTTTGTTAACTATAAAATAACGACAGCTGTTGTGTTTTTTGTGAAATTTCGGGTTTGTTATAAAGCGAAATGAAGGACGGGACAACGAAGCTATTTCCGAAGACCAAGTTCAAAGAATATATCATTATAAGAGAAAATACTCATTTCGCAAACTAAAAATAGGCCACTTATCTAAAAATAAATATTAACTGTCTTCAAGCCTACATTGAGGTTGGAAGTGTCATAGCGTTTTTTATAGACGGTGCTTGCCCAAAGCTAGATAGCCAATATGGAATGAGCCGAGCCGTCTAGCTGGTCGTTGCCCTCGTCGATTCGAATGGTCGTAGAAACAGACTCCATATTTTTTTTGTAGAACAGTTGAGACAAGTATTTGTGTAGTATTGAGACAGCTGATTCCGGTAGAATTGCTAATAGTTTCCACTTTTTCCATTTGTAGATATTGATAAGCTCGCTTGATGCAAGAGAAGCCTAGGTTTAATTATTTTTATTAGTTTGAACTTTAACTATCTCGATGTTGACTCTAAGTACATACATATTTAACCCAACCGAATCATGTGTTCAACAATGAGAAGTTCAAGTAGAAAAAATCGAAATTCTCTCGCCAACTTAGCAGTTAACAATGAGTTTATATCGTCTGTTGCTTTCAAGTTTCATGTCCAGTTCCGTCGCTATGTATTTTATCAGTCGACTTCGATCCCCTTCTCGGATTCGAGCCCGAGCCACCACATGTCGCTCAAGTTAACCGTCACAGATATGCTGCAGTAGGCCTTACTTTGACGAGTTTTCAAACCTGATGACATTTTGAGCGAACAAAGAATGGTAAGAGTTGCCCATTCGTATCGTTCCTAAACGGATTCTCTTAAAGGGTTCATTTGACATTTACCCCCTATGTGCATCCTAGATAAAGGGCCCGTTTGCGGTCAACTAATATTTGTAACGTCCGTTTTAAAAGTCAGCCTTCATTCACTAGTATAAATATGATATCAAGCAGTGAGCCAATGAAATTCAAGTTCATCATCACGGGCTCTGGGCATTAATCAGGTTGGGGTTGTACACTATGCTGATCGACTAACAAAGGCATGTAGTGTTAAGTTCTTCAAAATCTGAAACAAGCAAAACTTTGCTAAGCAAGTATTTACATAATTTTTTGATCTTAATCAGGGAGTGACAATGACTAGTGCCTGCCTGGTACAAATTCGGTGACTCGTAGTATTATCCGCAGCAAACACTGATAGGCAATGTCCTCCTGTTCTTAGTTTTAAGTTCTGTTCATCAGATGGTCATCGTTATTACTAACTATATGCATGGCTGTCATAGCTAAGTTGCGATAAAGTGAATGTGACCACCCGGCCAATGTCTATGTTAAGCTTTTAACTATTCTAACACACATTTTCTTTAGATTATCGAAAACGACCGTAGTTCTTTTTAGGGCTTATAATAAATGAAGTTACTACCAGTGAGACTACTTAGGCGTTTCTTACCTGATATATCTACCTTAGTGTTGGCATAGGCTCTATTGACTTTCCCGCTCCCCTACGAAGCCTAGTTTCTATGTGTTTGCTACAAGACGAACATGGTCGTTTTGCAGAAAATTTTCTATTAGACTTGTAAAAAATGTTTGCAATATTTTACGTCAAAAGTCTCCGCCTTCCGCTGGATAATAGCATCAAAATGGATATGTACAGCAATGGCCATGTCGGTAATTAAAGTATGACAACGAGTCTTTCCTCGACAAGATAAGCCATAATATGAATTAGGTGCATGTTCTGATGCACCATCCAGCCGAAGTGTTCGATTTAAAGCAATACTCTAGTGCTCCGTTCTCCGAACAGGGCAAGCATAAAAACTTCAATCAATTAAACCCAGTGGACTAATTTCTGTTTCGCAAGGACCGTATAATACTTTCAGGCGTTCCGTTCATGTTAGGCCAAATTAAAGATGTGCATTTGTCTACGCCATTAACGTCCATGAAATATTACTCATGCCGATCTCAATGTTAGGGCTTACAGATCTTTAGCGGATGTTCTAATGTCAAACGCTCATTTAATATTGCCCGCAACCTTAAGTCGACGAAAAAATAATTTCAATTTAAAATCATCAGGTTGTTTGGCAAGGCCTAAAAAATACACGTACTTGTAATACAATCGGTTCGATGTATTGAATATTAAGGTGGTCTTGTCTTAAATATGTGCTCATCAGGATTCAGCCAGCTAGGTACACCGTCCTGGTCACGATTCTGCGGCAGCTCTGGTTTATTTTTTGCAAAATTTTAGTAGAAATCACAGAACGTATGTATGGACCTGCACTATACTTTTTTCCTACAGCACAGTCTGAGTAATTTTTCCATATTCGTGAAGGGCAATTTGATATTTTAGCCCGCCTCTGAAGACCGAATTGAATCACAAGACGTTAAAAGCGGACTACATTAGAGGATTCGTGTTTGTTTTTTAAGATGCTGTATTTTGAGTACTTCTGTAATAATAAACTTATGCCGAATGAACTTCACCGTAAGTTGTTCCATGCCATACTGTTCCGCCGCTCCAGGCATACGCACTCTATTTATGAGACGACGACGACGACGACGACGACGACGCCTGATAAAATATGATCGGCAGATTAAAGCTTATGCAAAACTGTCCTTTTAGACACTACCGAAAGTTAGTTGTACAGATTACAGAATGCCAATTAAGCAAGTATTAAACAATTAAAACGTTATTAATTAATTGGCAGTCACCCCCGTTGAAGCAGCTGTTTGTGGCACGCATTAGAGTATTAAAACGTATTACCAAATTGCCTCGATTGGTCAAACGAAAGCTTTTCTTCCATAGAGCACGTAGTTGGGCTCATAAATTTTCCTAACTGTCAGACAGAATACGGTGATTTAACCAGACCGCATTAGACGCCTTGAAATACACTTAAATACATGAGCTTATAATCGCTTTGAAAATCGGCCACCCGTCGTCGAACCTTTTTTTACTTAAACACAAGGAAACCTGTGCTTTAAAAATCACGTACTTGTCCCAGCTGAGTTCATCACGGGAGGAGATCTGGACGGCGGTCATCTTAAGAACACTCGACTATACATGAACTAGAGCCGCATAACTAAACAATACTTTTGGAAACTGTAGCACGTATAGAAAATACGAGCGCCCACCTTTACTAGCAATACACATACATAGAATAATAATAATCGATCAATCTAATAAATTGATGAGACGTACATCTGGTACGGGCTGAGATCCATGCTTGTTCCGAACTCCTTACCCATCGTATTTGACGTCACACATCTGTCACCGCATACACGCCACCCATCAAGCTAACGAGAGAGCATTCGATACGATCCTCGAATAAGCTTCATCCTTAACTTCCGCAGGTACAGTGCATAAACTGGCCATAATGGCGACACAACGATCACAATTACATCTTGAGAAACGAAGCTCTCCGTGCAGAAACGAAATTATTGATTTTTGACCAGGGGAGTTCGCCGAACTTTCAAGCTTCCTCGATAGTTTTTATCTATGGGTTGCGGTGTATAACGTACTCGATATCCTGCTTGTTTCATCGACTTACGAACAAGGTAGTGTTCTGAAAGTCACGTGCAATGTTGCGTGTTTCGTTTTTATGTCATTTGATTTAAGAACAGATTTAGCTAGCTTAATAGAATACTGTTTCCATGCTCTTTGTTCGACGTCTGCTGATTGTTGTTTGCCGTCGGACGCCGTATTTCCAACGCTAGAAACAACGCGGGTAGCTACTGCTAACGGCGCGACGCTCAGCTTGACGCCCTTCGATAAGACATGGCCTCTTCGTTGTAGCCGCGACGTTAAATAGCGTTTGCGGCAACAGCGGCATTAGTTGGCACTGTTTTGGCAACGTGAGTCGCCGAGTGAAATATCCAGTGGCTCCGTTCCGTTAGCCTTCACCGCGCGATTAGTGTTAACGCCTGCGGCCGGCTGCTATCTGTCCACTGCCGCCGCCGTCCCTCCTACCGCCACTGCACCATGTCCATAAAACAGCGGCTTTACCATGATCGGCAATGCCATGACAGCATCAATTTTACCCGGCAGATAGCTCCCTCTCTTACCGTAACTCGTTGCCCAGGGGGAATTATGATGCATACGCGCCACTGGTGGCAGGTAAAGAGTATGTAGAGTCGTCGATATACAGAGAGTGAGACAATGTATCTGGGTACGGTAATTGCTCGATGTGAGTCGTTCACAGCTGTTTGCCTACCTGTCTATGTATTTGTTTGTGTTAGTGCCGTCTTCGGCCATTGGTGAATGTGGCCAATGTCAACGTGGACCCAGAGGTGGAGAGCGCCGCGACTACCACCAGTTTTGGCAGCGGTCGATGTCGAACGGAAGCCTTACATTGAAGCAAGAATCTGCTAGTCCTCCGGTTGTGTAAAACTCCATAAGATTGGCTGCTTTTGCTGCAGTCTGTTAGTAGCCCGTTACTGAGGGTCTCGCCCGCAGCAGCGTCAACGCGCTCAGGTGTCAGTGCGTCATAGGGGCATTGTTCCGTTGTTATAATTACTATCGTCATATTCATTTTGTAATCACTATTAACCAGCACAAGCCACAGGATTGTCAATATACGTGAGCCTGTGACACACAGAACAGAATTTTGTTTTGACGATTTCGCTGGTACCTGTTAAACAGACTAGCTGTTATGCAGACGAATAGCAATAGACTCTTGTTACGGTAGAATGTCATTTCTCGCGATAGACTCTTCTCCACACGACAGGTTGTATATGCTCCTGGAATTTTCTAGTTAAGCTGAATGTTTACTTAATTTGCTGCAGTTAACCAGTAAATAGTGGTATGAGAAAGAGCGTACGATCGTAAGAAACACAAACAATGGCAAACTATACTGAACGGAGGTCTGCCGAAGGTGGGGCGAAAAAAACGTACTGGCATGGGGCACTGGAACTGAGGAAAGCGAGACTCTATGTTCTTCTTTGCAGAACTTTCTTTGCAGAATAGTTCAATTGTTAATGTGCAATTGCAATCCGTTGATCTTGTCGGTTGCTGGACGCTTAGTTCAGGATCTTGGATTGTCCTATTGAGTCCGGCCAGCTCCGGAACTGAACAAAATTAGGTGCGGAGCCGGCCGGTGAGTTGGGGCACCTTCGAAGCATTTTTCGTTCGTATCATATTCTATCGTTCCTATTTTTTAGACATAGAAAACATAATAATACTTCGAGTTCGTACAGACACTATACACACTCCCTTCTTATTAACGCGAGATTAAAAATACTGCAATAACAGGGGCGCCTAATTTCGAATTTATTCTATTGTATAATTCAGTCAAGTTTCGAATATTTATTTGTCATTTGGCACTTTTTGGTTACTTCGTTTCCGTCAGTGATATTTTAGTAACACACGTCGGCTACATTTCTCTCTACACACACACACACACACACACACACACAAACAAACGTAAAACGAATAACATATTAATCTTGTCGGAGGTAATTTTCCATACAAAGTACAGGTGTTCATTGCACTGTCTGATACAGATACCTTTTATGTCGTTCAGTTTTACGGGAGAAACAGAAACTTTTAAAGCCCTACGGAGCTTATCTGCCTCTAAAGGATGTAAACAACGGGTTTCCGTATGCGTATATCCGAACCACGGTATATGGGCGATTATTGCATGCACATATACAGCCGCCCTGGGTTAAACGACTCGCTCGAATTTATCATTATTGGTTATTAGTTATCGATTTTACCCTCTTATTTGGTTAGCGTTTATCCGGCACGATAATACGGTATAATCAAAGCCGATCGGTCACAGACACATATCACACGCGTTTGATGGATTAAGTGTTTCTTCCGAGTTTGTTTTCCATCCGAAATTGCCACAATCATACCAGTTAACCAGACAAAATACCACTAAGTTCTCTAGTTAAAATTAAAGCTCATTTAAGTCATTAATAATTTTGCTATGGACGTTATCAATGAATCTACCATAACACGTAAAAGTTTAGGTGACGTATTTATCTGTGCCCACCGCGTTCGCTTAGTGTTGCGGCGTGCCCTTGTACAATAGTTAATACTAGTCTAGCGTTTTAATCTCTAGGTCGTAGCCATGTGTTGTACGCGGAAGAAAAGTGTGGCCTTTTTTCTTTGCATGGGTTTGACAGTTCTTCTATCGCGCACTTACTTAGCGCGAACTTAGCATGCGCGCATGGAGACCAACCTAAACGGGTGTAGTTCGCTGATTACGGTTAAGTCTTGGAGCTAGCGTCTGCTATACGGGGTAATCAGACGCAGATCTCTACCCGATTGGCCTCTGGCATAAATGCCACATTTCAATCCAAGAATCATCTCATTTGGTTTCATATATCGCCTTGCCATCGGCTAGTTATCCAGTATTTCCACTATATTGAAATTGGCTTTTGCTGAGCTTTCTCTTACTGTTCGATCATATTTCTCGCCGTCGGCTACACATCTACGATATGCCGGTATCGATATTTCGCACAAAGTTTCTAGTAGACGGCCTTGAGAGAAGAGCTGAGCTGAAGTTTTTTTTGCTAAAAAAAAAAATCGGACGATCCCTTTGAAACTGTTTTGGCACATCTGTAGCAGTTTTTGAACGTATCGAATAGCAAGGACATGTGGATGTTTCATTGCGGATTTCCTATCGAAAACACTCCGCTAACATCATGCATTCACGAACCCTACTTTAGTCTTTAGTCTTTTAACGCGTATTGAACTAAGTGATTTTACAGGATGTCAGGAAAGCAGACGTCCCGTGGATACACCAAAAGTATCCTTGTGTCCGGTAATAATTCTCTCCTAAAGCATTGCATGCTTGAAATTTCTTATATGTGCATTGGAGTTCTCGTACCGTAGAAATAACAAAAGTCACGAGTTTTTGCAAGCAAATGTATATACCTACATGTTCTACAGAAGTATGGCAGATTTAAAAATATCGATTCAGACTTCACCACACGAAAAAGCTGTGTAGACAGAATACAAGCGAGCGGGTACTGGTTTTAAAGTGAAGGCATCTAGGACGTTAAGAGTTAGCGATAGCACGATAAGGGCTGCGCCATTCAGGGTTGCATAGTCTTGCTCTTGTCGAAACACGCGAGGTACTACATTCTTATTTTGATTCGGGAAACTGCCTGGCTAATTGAACACCGCTCGATAGAGATCACGAGTTAGGTGGAAAGTATCAATCTTATGGCTGTTCATTAGACGGGTAGAGTATCCATCGGGTTTTGTGAATTCCGAAAAGCTTCTACCAGATTCGTCAGTTCAACGTACTACAAAGTTACGTCTATTCAACGTGGAAGGATTATGCAAATTCTATAGTACTATAGCGTTCTAATCTGAGCACGGAACACCGATGCACTTATAATTACGTAGTCATACATCCCAAAAAGCGGGAAAGGTAAACTGTGTATTTCATTATGCCGTATTTGAAGTTGAACGCAGAGGGTTCCCTCATGTGCCCGGCATACGGTTAAGATCTACAAAAATCCATCAGCCAAAATCACTTTGTTCCTTCCAGTTTTAAATGATCGACCTAAGTATCAAGCAGCGTACTGGTTTATACACATCAAAATCCTATTCCCCTTACCGTGAAGCTTGTATACCTCTTTTTAACTATTCATCTCTTCAATCTGTACATTTATTTTGAAAATGCATAAAGTTGTGCTTTTTTTTTCGTTTAACTTCTGAAATCAGTATTCAAAAAAGTGTGTTAGATCCAGCAATGATTTGCGTCTGATATTTTCTCACCAAATGCAGATCTCTGACAGCCATTAAAGATACTGTCCCGTCTAACATTGCGTTATTAGGCAGACTACACATCAGTCCCAAACTACCTCTTCCGATTCGAGAAGATTCTCAAGAAACATTTTATCCTTCCGCTTATCCCCTTTATTGTTGTTCTCAAGCAGTACATGTTTTTCCGTTCAAATTATTCAGTCGTAATTATACTGCTTTTACAGCCAGCGTTCCCGTTAACTCGACTTACGTCTTTTACGTGACAGAGATACGATACGATTTCGACTTCGTCGCTTTTCGGTGCTAAATCGCCCACGGTTGGTTTAGTGACCACTTAATAATAATTCTCATTCGAAATTATTACGTTATTTTTTACTATAAAGCGTAAAATTGCTCCCGTTGTTCTGACACTCCCTTCAGTCTATTATTGCGCTAATATACTACGCTGATAGAAGCAGAATGAACGTGAGGCGAGCTTCATCTTGGCGTAGGTTTAGACGCAATGAGCAGACAATGAATAAACGTCAACGTAATGTTAAACGTAACTGCTATCGAAGATCGAGCTATTGGCGTATTGTTTCGATACGTGCGACTGCGCTCCACCCTGACACGATCCAACGAAGTATCATCGATGATTTCCATGAAGTAAATCTAGGCTTAAATAAATATGTTAACCTTAAGTACATATTATATTACGACTGACAACAATTTATGACCTGTAATTAAATGTAAACAGTCCTTAGATGAAAATGAAAGGATCACCATTTTATTTTAGCGTTTCATAACTAGTGTTAACGTATTATTCGCTTACCGTTCGGCCATTTTTGCCGAGGTGACGTCAGTGGTTTACTTGAAGAGATTCATATCATCCGACTTCTGCTTTATCCGTCCATGACGTAACGCGTCGTTACGAACGAGCTAGAAAGACATCCGATGAGTACTGTTACGTACGTTCACACGGTGCAGCTTTGTCATTTCTGACACCGTCGTAGCGCCGTTTACGTGTTGGAATAACGGCTTCTACTCGGCCTCGCCTATCCCAATCAACAAGAATTGGTACGTCGACGCTTTGCGTTCGTTCCCTCTTGAATCGCTTTGTTTGTAAGCGACTGTGAACAAGTAACGGACACATGTTAGTAGGTCCAGCTGGAAAACTGATCACAATCAACTAGATAGCTTCGGCGCCCTTTTAGGCGTGCTGATCTTGCCCGAAACTCGTTACGCTACATGCGCAATTAAACTATCGGTTGCTTGTCTTAGTATACATTCGCACCTAGCTCATAAGGGGTAAAGCTGATTACGGGAGCAAACGCCTAACCTTAAAGCTAAGCAGTGCCAAAAAATTAACGTCAATCGATCGTGTAGCAAGCGATTCCGGTCCGTGTCACAGAAAAAAAATATGTATATATATCTATACGGGGGAAAGGGGGAGGATCACTAGCTACAGCCTCGATCATTGGCCATAACGCACCCACGTGTTAAGGTATGAGCGACCCAAAGAAGGAAGGAATTAAGTCCATAGGCCCCCGTTTACCCGTGCTTGTCTAAGACCAATGTCATGCACGCACGAGCTGACTTGCTTTGGACTTTCGCGCATTAGCGAGTCACACCTTGAGCCTCTTGTGTTATTGGCCTGCTCGAAGAGCCAGTCATCGCGTGTCGCATGCGGGTTGTTTTTGACGAACAGATTAACAATTGATGACATTGGCATGGATAGTACGATTGAATCAATCGGACTCATTTATCGAAGCAGTGGGCTCATAAATCCGTTAAAAATGTTCTAATCGCTACTGGGGCGGCTGCCAACCAGCAAACGGCATTACATGTTGGTCCTTTGATGATCCTTATGGGTTAGGCGGCCCGAATACTTCGTGATCATTCACAATGACTAGCTGAACCGTCGGACAAACAACAAATCGCTATTCAAAATGACCACATAAGAACTACCAGACACGAGAGGTGTGGATGGATAGATTTTTAATGGCTCTAAGAGCTGTAACAATAACAGCGGAAACCATTGTAATGACATATTCAAGTCACTGTCTCTGAAAAATCCCATGCCCTAGTTATGAATCTATTTAGAATATCGTGTAATTATCTGGCAGTTTTAGCAGTAGTACGCTGTAAAGCAAACATGGACAACAAGTGGAATAATAGTCTATAGTATTGTCTATTTATGCAAGACGTTCGCTCTGATCGTACCTAAACAAGTGCAGTAACAAGGCACACACGGTAAGTACCTAATGGCGCCTACGTCACAGCATCGCCATTGTCGAATCGTATTGTCGTTACCATTTATGCTATCCAACAGCTGCTCAGTCCTTCTCCGTTGTTGCTCTCGTTCTGCCAGCAATCTTCTTGACTCGGGCGTCATTCATATCGCTCAGGACCTACGTCCAATGGTCCCGATACCCTTCCAGAATACTGCAACCAATAGTCAGCTACCGGTCGAAAGCCCGCACTTCCCCTTCAATCGAGCGGTACAAAGAGGCAGAAAGACCTTAAAGGAACTGATGGTAACGGCGATGCTGGAAATAGTGTTGCTGCTTCAGTTGGGTTCTGATAGCGCTCAGAACGTGGATAACTCGATGCCAAAAGACGATCACGTGCCGTTTGCAGAAAGGTGAGGGTGGCAGTTCGGGATAGACGGGTCAGTCATACGAACAGATAGCGTCGGCGGCTGCGGTCACAGGGACCCGGGTAGAGCTGTGAGTATCTCAAGCGTCCGGCAAAAAAAATGTCCATTCTATGGAAATAAGGGTCACAAACTGGAGCCTGTTCAAGCATTAAACAACATTGTCAGTGACCTTAAATGGCCTGGCAGTGCGTCGGCGAGCCAGCGGGGATCAGTGGTACCACAAAACATTAAACCTGTTGTGCTGTCTGCATTTGGACGGCTTGTGCCATGTAAGCCTAGGTAGAGGAGACTACGCAATTGGTACCTACGGGCAACAAAAGCTATTCGAGAAGAGCGGCGCCGCATTGTAAGTTACGCATGGGCGTCAACTGCAATTTGGACACCGAATGACTATTGTTTCTAAATTGACATAGTAATATATAGTATAGAACGCAATATGGAAATTCACTTCAGAAGCAAGTTAAAATAGCAAAAGTTGACGGGTCGAAGTTAACAAGCTAATGGAATAACAGGATGCATTAACTGTTGGTTAATTCGGACAAATGACAAAAAAATTGATGGATTCAATTGCTGTTGGCAAATATCGGTTATCTATAGGCGGTACAGGAACGCAAAAATTAATTAAAACCGGGACCAACATCAGAAGAACTTAAAGTGTTTTAAAGGAACGTTTCGCAAACTTAAATGGTGACAACATCGCTATTTATACCCTAGTTCAAGTCGATTCAAAAGCTAATTTTGAAACATAATTTTGTATTTCAAAGTTTTTTTTCGTTCTATTTTACGTGGTAGAATGATTATCTTCGAAAATATATACAACTATTTCCATCCAGTTTGCAGTACAGCCAGCGTTCTATTGAGGGTAGCCGTATGTGATAAGCGCGCTACGCGGTGTCGTCACACGAGAGCAGTCCAAGGAAAAAGTTATGGAAAGAAAAAACGGCACATAATAAAAATCATCATATTGACAAAAATATTTTTTATTGACAAAAAAAAAAAAAAAATTGTACATTAGACGATAAATCGATCGAAAAACGATCATCCGATTGAATGCAAAGCGTTTCATCTGTTGATCGAGTAGTAAGCGAACCATACAAAAGCAATCCTAACACAATAGTAACTGCTTCGCTGACAGGATTGACTCTTCGATAGTAACAAAATTATCCTTTTAATCCCCTAATAGCAAACCCCGTCTAACCAGCATAGCGATTTCTACGGGTTTTTCACCGTTATTATTTTTTTTTTTAATATAATTTATGTTATTCACTTCGACCTCTTCATATTATATTTTACTATCTAACTTCACTTTTGAAAGTAATCTATTATATTATTGTGAGGTGTCCTAGATATTAACTAGGAATACGTGTGTAAACGTTCTCCATAGGCTTCTACGACATATCTTCTGTAATGACGCGCGTTATACTTCTGCCTTGAATATAAAGCGTTTACTGAGCTTGGAAGCATTCGACTACACCGGAACTGCCTCGTTCATGATTCAAAAACGCAATTTAGGATGTCAGCTATAGGAACAAGTCAAAATGAGTACAATAACAGAATGATTTTGTAGATTGCCACCTTTACCGGGGCTCAGAGCTAGAAAATGAAACAAATATATAGCTCTAGCATGCCCCTATTTCATAACTCTGTCAGCCAACAGAAACGTTTTATACCATAAAAGTTTGTCACAAACAAAAATTATGATTGAACCATATTCATATCGTCCCAAATTTTCCACTGCCGACCTGGCACGTTCACGCAGCTCTCACAATCATACCGCTACCATTTGACTGGTTACAGGTTAGACTTATCTGAGTAAAGGATCCGTCTGACCAGCAACAAAGCACTAATTGCAGTAATACTACGTTGCCTATCCAGTTCGTGGACTCATACCTTTTTCTGGTTTACACAATCCTCTATTTACCTATTTTAGCCAATCTCAGCACCCAAACACGGAAAATCCGCTTTCAAGGACTACGAGAGCTAATTCCACTGGATCACCCCCACCCATCCATTTGAATACAAAGTGAATCACAATCGTTTTCGAACGACCTGGCGCCTGTTATTAGTTATATTATAAAAACTGCCCTACATTTTATTTCAATATTAGAAAGTTGTACGTGCGAGGCGTGTCGCACAGAGCCCTTCTTTGTTAGCTCTGGATATCGGTGTATTTCTAACCAGCATAACTTTTATATATTTGTGGGATGTAACTTTCGTGAAATTCGCATCAATAACCTGTATCGCAAACGTTGTAAAATATATGATTTCTACAGACTCAATACCGAAATCGCCTATCGTTCGTTGACCGGTCGAGTTAGGAACACACGGAAGCCATCCAAAGTGTGTACGTTCCATAATAACGTACGGGAATAGTGTTCGTATTTTACCAAGTTTACTTCAAATTTATCTAGGACCATTGTTTCCCTGTCATTGCATATATCCTCATCGAATCCTGTTGTAGACTCAATCTTATATCTTAACCAAACGCTGTTTTGTTTGCTACTTTAAAGCATACAAGGGATTATCCAGAGGTCATTTGTGCACTTGAGTTCAATCTTGACACTGCGCCTTAGCTAAAACGATCTCTAAATACAACTTATAAGTTTAACCTATGAAGCTATTAGTGCTACTGTTATGATTAGTATATATTATACATGATTTAGGTATCTCATTGACTGAACGTGTCTTCCCAAAGATACACATCAGTTTCTGCCTAAGTAGGACCTTGTTTATACTGAGGGGCTCAGTCACTACAGAATGCCAGCCAGCGGCACGCTGATTTTGGATCGGCTTTTGGATCGGCTTTACGCCAGCAATAGTATTTTAAACATGCTTGTTTCTCTACTGGGCGGGTGCTGCTAAAGACTGCTTGTTGGTAGATGTGATTTTAAGCGACTAGACGGTACATGGTGGCACCGCATGACTACATCCTAAATGTACACGAAAGCTTGCCTCCAAAGTTAGGACAATTATAGCGAACCACTCACTGAAAATGAAGGCAGCTGTATCTAGCGCTGACCGAGCGTCAGGCAGGTTAACAGAGAACCTTTGCGACCTCTCTTTTCTCAGGCCTTTAGGAGAGAGATTTCTTCTGCAGTGGTTCTGTGCTTGTTGGTAATAGATAGTTCCTCTAAGCCCTGGCTGTTCGATCTCTACAATTTTCTAAAGTATTCCGTAGCGTCCTGACGCTCCCCTGATCTTAACTTGCTACTTCTAGGCGTCAAACACAGTCTAGCGGGCAGAGAATAGGCTCTCTGACGAAGTAGTAACAGAGTTACAAAACAAAAAAGTGCATATAAAGCTTTTCACACTACGTTAGAGATTCGACAGGTGATTAGTGATACGGAAGCTTTAAGCGTGATTAAAATGCAATAATCTGATACTTATGTTTTGGTAAACACTGAACGAAAATTTCGATTATTTACAATAGATGTATATATAACCGCAGTCAGCCTCGTCTTATCTGTTCAGCTAAAATCATGCCGCTAGCTTTACTCCGACGTTTTCTAACTGGCTTCTTTCAGTCATATTTGTCTATGAAAAACGTGCAGTAGACAGGCCAAGTTAAGGCAAATGTAAAAGGTAAGATAACTAACACTAACAAACAATACTCATATATTATATATGATATAAGATTGCCTGCCTATAATTTTTTCGAATTGTCACCATTAGTACCTTTGACATGATCGTGCTCTGATTGCTATTGGGCAATTGGCTCCTATGACCTCAAACTATACCCTCGAACTATGCGGGCTGAATAAATGCTGAGCGTCACGAATCACAGATGGCTGAAGTCGGCTGAATCGGACCATTCGTGAAGGTCGTTCGACCTCGTACGCGCTATCAGTAGAACGAGATGTAGCGCATTGAGACGCAATTGTATGGCAAGTACTGATTAATTTACAATTTACTCGATTAGAGTTTATCTAATAGAATCAAATTGAAGCCAAGCTTATTACCACTCAATATGGCAGGTTTGATTTCAGATAGAAACTCGCCCAGAGATAGATCCGATACCACAAAAAAGCGCGCGACATCAAACGGTAGTGTTGAAACAGATACCCTCAGAGAATATACGTCTAGCAATGGATTCTGCGGTAACACATGTTAGTGGGCACGTGCACACTCGTATGTAGGTATAGCTAGGTAAATCTGTCGGTGCTTCATAGAATCTTCAACTTTGTTTATTGTGTCTATTGTATACGACGGTATGCGTATCGAGTTGATAACGAAGCATGCGAACGTTCCCGCTCGGACAGCCTGGATACGCTCATTGTAATCTTTTTTTTTTCGGTGTATCAATTTTTAATCCCTTTGATAAGCGAACGTACGGGATCCTACTGCTAGCCAACCTTTCCATTCCGCAGAGATGAGAACATCCCCCTCCAATTCCAGCTCTTAGAAGTTGTATATTGCCTGTTGCCAATGGCAAACGACCTGAGCCAGGCAAAAATTGAAGAACATAAGAGCTCAATTATCGAACAGTATTAACATATAGAGCTGATTCCTAAAAATTGCCCGTAGACATTTTTTACGTAGTTGTCTTCTTAAAAGATTTTCGTGGCTAAGAGAGAGAAATTATCTGCCCAGAGCCAATGTGGCAAAGCGTCAATTGTATCGTTGTTGGCCGCAGTCATTCCGCTTCCGTAATCACGCTATAAATGATAAATACATCGGAAATTTATCGTTAATTTACGCTGTCTTAGCGATAATGCCCATCGTAACAAAGATATACATCAAAATAAGTGGTAAATATGGCAAAACAAAAAGGTCACGATTATTTAAACAGACATTGTTATACGAGGAATTATTTCTCACAAGTACACTGTCGATTAATGACTGTCGCTCACTTCATTGCGTGAGTACCATCACGACTGGAAGGAAATAGTCTTTTAGCAGTAGAAGATAAATGGCAGCAAAGCGGTATTGTTGAGCTCATTATCGTCGCAGCCCACCGGGCCCTGCTACTCACTAATACCAGACCCACCCACTTAAATACGAGAAGCGGTTTTATATCGTTAGACGGGAAGAAGTGGAACCCTTTCCTCGATTTTGCTACCCGCGAGGGAATATTAGCCGTAAAGCCAGTGGTGGTCGAATCATCTCCATGGCTTTAGACAGCTCTTATTCGAATGGTTGTTAAGGCAGTACTTAGTCATGCTGATTGTCAAAGTATAATGCTACCTTGACAAGCATCAATATAACAATAAGGCCAGAAGTAGCTGTTCAGCAGGAAACCTGGTCTTGAGGCTATGACGAACGATACCACGTAAAAGGGACGTAGGAACATATGTAGATGGTTAAGAAATGTACTGGGACGTTTACATGTAACGTCAACAGACGCTGCAGGTAGCGTACTGCCAACAACTTCCCCTTCACTTTAATGTTGTATTAGATATTTAATAAGGCAGAAACAAAGACGTAATCCTTGGAACATCTGTGAAACCGATAGTAGTCCATTATTTGTTAATAAATGATAAAACTAATTGCCTAGTCTTTTCATATACTCGTTCTTATTCATCTCGACAGAATGGCTAATAAAACGCTGAAGTTTGCGACGGCGTTAAACGATAATTACTAACGAGAATAGGAGGTGTAAGCTTAATTCCCTGTAGATATTGGCAAGGGAAAGCTTTTTCCAATGGATTAGTGAGCTTTTTTTCTTTCGTATACAGAAATCGTCAGGCACTCTGGTCATAAAGTGAGCCATTAATGGACTAAACACGAAATCAGAACTGTTCTACCAACTACACTAAGAATGAACCACTAGTTACACACGATAGATACTAGCGTACGTTGGAAATGACTGGCTGATACTTCTATCTACCTTACTGTCCAGATGTGAGTAAGTCCATGTCTAAAGAATCCGGCGATCCGGGTCCTAACCTGATTTGGATTGTTACCGTACTAAATGGCGACATAGGGGTAATTTTGTAGCCCTAGCACTAGCTCGTTGCTAGGCTATACGACTAAACGCAAAGATGGGTCTCGAGAACCCAGGCAAGCAACGTAAACAGCCCGACATGTCACAGCCTCGTCGTTTTCAAGGTATCATTATGTTGACGAGTGTTCCACCGTGTCTGTGCTGAGCGCTTAGCCAGCCGGGAGGACACTGAGAGCCAGCCGTATGATCGACTGCCGGACGGCAGAAACAGCGATGCTGAACGTTAAAGTTAAAACCTAACCAACGCTCAATCAAAGCTTACTTTATCCCTAGGTAAGCTATCCCGACTTGCGGATTTGAGGGGGGTGGTAGGTTGAAAGGAAACTTACACTGGACACAAACGGTAAAAGCAAATAATAATTAAGTGCTAGCGTAATCTTAAATCGTAATAGAAGGGCGCAGTTTGTGCCAGCGACAGCGAACCGCCTATAATGCTCCTTATGTGTAGAGTGTGATGGTGAATCCAGATAAGACACTCTTAAAATCAAAATTATAGTTTATGCGAATTAGCTATCACATATTGTTGCGCTGTCTTATGACGGACAGAGTGTCCAGTTATCATGATCTGAATGGCGGAAAACCAGTTGGTCAAAACTGGGTAAATATAGATTATATATTTAATAGTTGAAGGGAAATCAAATTTAATCCCTGCGCAGGTCAGAGGTGGGGCACACTAACTGCCGTCTTGTTATTGTTGTGGTGTCTAACAATAGCGGTGGACGCATAGCAAAATACCAAGGATGTTGAACTAATCGTATTGATGACCATCAAAGAGTCAAACGCATGACTGGCAGATCCCATGCGTCAGTCCACTTCAATATTATTACCTTAGCTACTTCTGGTCATCCCGTACCAAACCGTTGGAATCAAGTAATCACCGACTACCAAGCACGGAAACCTATGCACAAAATGCAAACTAAAAACCCATCGCTTGTGTACCTTAGGTCCTTAGGTTTAACTAAACGCGCCCCAACAAACGACCGTTAGCAGTCAACGACCTATTCCGTGCCCCATTTCGAATTAAATGGCTTTTTTTAACTTGTGTAGCTCTTACCATCCACCCAGTGGTGAACAAACGCTAAACTACCTTAGCATTTCCTGTGCAGTGCTTCATCCATAAAATCGCGTCGCTTTTTTATCAAGGAACTTTTGTTTTCGTTTGTCGAGAAAGAGTAACTTTGGCAGCTTTACCCCCTAGACTGTTACATTGTGTTTGTTTCCACCAACCTCTCACGCGAGCGAGTCTGGAAAAGCTTGACACGTTGATTCGATGGCACTATTACCATGGTCATCGTGGCGTCTTTGGCATAGCACGCTATTCCACAACATAGTATCGACTGTAGAGGCTACGCCTCGCGTAGAGTAGTCCTTCTTTGCGACAAGCTTCCGCGACATCCAGCTGTCAAGCGAACGGGTCGAAAGCCAGAACTTTTCGAAAGCTTTTTCCATCTCGGCAGGTGTTGGCCGTTCCTAGTAGCCAGAGGTGCTTCACCTTACATTGTCGTATCTCCACTCGCTCTGCGCCATCCCGTTCAGGAACAGCGATGTTGCGCGTTGTACGCGAAAGAGTTGAGAAGAAGAGTATAATACAAGTTCAGCTGATGACCAAGCCTATCCGATTCAGCCATAGGTTCTTGATGGCCGTAAGCCAGCGGACCCAAGCTGTCCGACTGTGGGTTACAGTGCCCATTTTCTCTCACCGTTTGGATCCGTCTGACATTCGTTCAACCTGGCACTTCCAAACGTTTCTGGCTTGACCTCTGCTTTTATACTCCCTCGCGTGTGACAGCTATGTTCTAATGACATGCCGTACATCTTAGCTCGTCCAAAGCGGAGACTGCGAGGAACGTTCGTAGACTTCACTGTTCTTCCTTCTGCTTTCAGAACAGGCAGCAATGGTTTGTCGACGACCCAAAAGCGGTTGTTGTTGGGAACAGAGGAAAACTGCTGCTTGCTATATGCTTACACACTGTTGCGGTGGAGGGAACAAACGAGCGTGCGATTTTAGATGTGAAATTTCTCATGTCTCGTAGAGGCGCTGACAAGAGAACTTTTGGGATTCTTAGGAAACTTGGCACTTATGGTGAAGAGAATATGGGTAGTTCAAGATATACGAAAGAAGGATAAAGGTGTTGAGCACAGTTCTTATACAGCGTCAACCACTTTCTTGGATTTGACGACAGTGTATGGATAGTATATAATTATAGACGTGTCGCTAAATTGAACAGAATAATGCCTACAATTCTGCATACTTCGTATACGGTGTATGCGCATGACACAGGTCTGAGATATGTGGGTCGGCGAAAGCAGTTGCACGTCGGCCCCAAACATATCTGGTCCGGTAAGCGACGAGTCTATTTTCTGCCGCAAGAAAGAGACGAAGCAGAGAGAGAGAGGGAGAGAGAGAGAGATGTCCTTTATAGTGTTTGGCATAGACTAATCTTTGTGCTTAGGTTAAACACAATTACTTGGCGTAAAACCTATTTTATCAATAAAGGCTGAGCGGTTGACACGTTCTAACGCTCCAGTCGATGACAGAATTCAGTGTATGTGGTATATTTGGGTAACGACTTCATCTTATGCTTAGCAACCAAATGGACAAATTAATATTTATCGTTTATTTTTCTATTGAAAGTAAAGATTTTATTTAATTACGAATAACTACCACGCCTTTTATTATCAATGTTACTATTACCGTCAATTTGTGAAATTGACAGGCATTTCAGGTTTGCCGCGGCGTTCGTCATTGCTGTTTCATAACGGGAACAATATACACGTTGACCTACTTGGATTTATGATGAAATAACAACAAGAAACAGTACGAAAACGAGGCAGAACTCCATATCAAGCAGAAGTTCTGCTGTTGTTTTTGTGACAATCTATTAATTAGTCTATGAAATTTTACTATTGAGCGTAAGCTACTAAACTGCAGTAATAATGAGATATTTTATTAAAAGCTACGATAGTTCATTCACTGCATCATGTCTGTGGTCAGACTGAGTAAAAACAGTTTTCTGAGCGACGTAATCTAGTGACGATGGTAACCGCCAACAGTGATAAAATAGTTATTTTTAAACAATGAAATTTATTATTTTAACAGAAATTGGTCATAATCGCATACCGTGTTGTCACTCGTCTATGCTCCATTGGCCCTATCCTGTACTGGAGACGGCTGGAAGGTTTGTATCTCGCTAGGTTGAGAACAGAGACAATTCTGAATGCGCTCAACTTAGTATTTAATAGTATACTCTTGCGACAATGTAGCCGTGGCTACAGTTATTCGAACAAGCAAAACTGCTTCGGGTAAAGGTAAATTACTTGTAACTTACATATTAACCTTGAGCAGCCTTTAGGAATAGACTCGGCGCGCAGCTATAGATTTCTTTACTAAAATCTGTACGATGGGTCTACGGCGAACGGTCGATCCCGTTGTAAATATGTGTTTCCTCAAAAAAGACAAAAAAAAAAAGGGGGCAAATAGGCTAATCAGCTAATGGTAAAATTATAGCGTTCAACATGCAGTTTCAATATGCCATGTATAACAAACTGTACTGGATGTTACCTACCTAGCCCATTTCCTACACAGATGAAATTTCTATGCTCTTCTAGTGTATGATCTTCATGTAGATTGTCTTTAAATCTACCATGCTCCTTTTTTTTACTAATAATCATTACTGTTTCAAAGAAAAAACTAATCAATTTGGGTTGCCAATTTCATCACATGTCTTTTTTTCTTTCACATTTGTAATGTATAACTAGATTTGGCCTTTCTCATACATGAAAATAGTGAGGATAACCCACGTTCTATCAAAAACAGATACGTATGTTCCATAGTTTAACACATTGTACTATCGAAACCTACGATACATACATACATACATTGTTCGCATGCAGAGAAAATAAGAAAAACATAATAAAGATGAAAAATACACTGCCATCTTTCCAATCATACGATTGATGCGGAAATTCAAAAACTACGAGACATACTGCTTGCTACATAATGGTTTCAATAAAAACCTAACTGATAGCGAATTTTTGGTGTCTTCTATCGTTGCAAATCATTTACGCTACGCATATGATCTTGCGCCTCGTAGGCGCATGTGCACCGTATATTTCGCATGCAGACGTCAACCTAGTTCCAACATAATTCTACAAACAGTTATATTATTGCATACACACTCATATCATATGTGCCATAATGCCACTTGTAAACGCCATGTTGTTGTTTATCCATCAACGACCACTTTTGCACTGACAGGATACGTACATTGACAGATGGCGTTTGTTTACTCCTGCGTTACGTATCAATATCATCTGCTAGTCGTACAACGATTAGTATACATCCTATTTTATTAACATTCGCAGCAATTCACTATCTAACACGACAGGCTGGCTGACGACTATAATCTACAATATAGTAGACAGAATACTTCTAAGTCACGATATGCACCCGTCTGTTTTCTGAGGCTCTGCCCCCCCACGAGCTCCTTAAGAGCTGCACTCATCTATCTACTGCCACTGTATCCTGCAGATGGAAACATGCAAAGCTCAGGGGTCTACCATACGAAATTTCAGGTCGTGTAAACGTCAATGCTGTCTCGATCTTCTGTACAGACAGGTGGTTCTGTGCTACGGAAGCAGCGGCGTTACCCCTAACAGGAAATTCTATTTGTTTTTTAGCTGTCTGTCGGTCTATTATCGATTATCGCACTCTACGAAGACCTAACAGGTTCCGGTGATTTCGTTAATTAGTCAAACGAACCGCCGAGCCGAGGTCTGGAAATGGCGCTGGCTAACTGTATGACGGTGTCTCGCTGGTTAGCGTGATGACTACGCCATGACTGCTTTGTCAGTACGCATATCCGTTTTTGGAGGAAGCTGGTGTCGAATATGACATGGGCAGATATGTGCTATTCAATCTCACAGTCGCTCGAAAGTGAGGCAGGACGAGATTTCATCGAAGGCATGCTTTGTAGAGCATGCAAAAGCTGTATCCTTCGAATAGACAGATGGCTTAACGAAGACGACAAATTCAAGTACAAGCGAGCTTGCAGTCACTTCAGAAATATTGTCGACAGGGAGACTGGAAAGGTTGTTCTGAGAATGTCGAAAGCAAGCTAATGAGGTAAAACCGGATTTGAACTTGACTTAGTTCGAACCGTTCATCGTTTATATGTAACGGAAGATCCCGCGGGCCTGCGGCATCTATGTGAAGTGACCCTTTCATTACGACTATACCCGAGACCTATTTTATCGTCTGGTTCGACATTGTCCACGAACCCAACTTAATTGTCAGAAGAAGGGCAGCAGTAGCCAACAGCTCTTGACAATTGTTTTCCGCACTATTCTGACAGTACAAATAAGATACATGTGTATGAGAAATTGAAGCTCTGGGTATGCCTTTAGCTCAGAGAATCATCGGGTAGCATATATATCGGGTATATAATAATTAAATATATAATTTAATCCAGTCCGACCACAGTCCTCAATACGCTTATCTACCCGATGATTCTCTAAGCTAAACGCATACCTATAGTAACGGTTTGATTATAATTTTCACCTCTGTTTTTTCGTAGAAATTATAGTCACAGCTTGAGTTATACGGATATTAAGTAATAAAGGTTTTAGTAATTTTTTGACTGAAATTTTATGTACATATTGACCTATTTACTATAATCACTATTATATTATGGAATTTCTTTTGTGTTAGTGAGGAGCGAGATATAAGGAATAAAGGTGAGCCTATTGTAACTTGACTAATATATACAGACGCAATAACCAGCAAATAGGAGCTCATAAAAAAAATTATCGTCGTATTGTTGTATCGTAATCGATCGTATCGTATCGTAAACAGAAATGTAAGAATTTTTTGTTTCAATTTCAAAGTATTTTGACTTGGAATGGCTGCACAAAGTAAACATAACACCGATAGTAATACACGTAATGGCCCTCTATCGAAGCGGGCGGTTGGTACGTATTCAAGAAGCTCGCAACTCAGTATTATGTGGTTTGACATTTGTTGTTTCCAGCCGTCTATGATAGCTTGCGATATGATGCGATGAACGAAGACGCTTCTTGGTTTTCAACGAACGCCATCACTTCACGTGGTCTCGTTGTTAACAACTTAATTATGTAAACAGGGGCACCAACTTCATCGGACGTCGAAAATGGACTCGGAAATGGAGCTAACGTTCGATCGCTACAAGAAACCTCATCTGGACTTATGATCCAGTGCTTTTTATAACGAGTTTAATCTTTTTTTATTATCAATTTCATATGGACAGGTCTTAATTTTTAATTTCAGTTTTTTTCCTTTTCTGCCATATCTCCGCTTTTTTTTTGTTTTATCCATTATTTGTGATCCGTCTCTGCCCGACTTCTGGTGGCATACAAACGTTGCTTTTCTTATACATAAACGTAACTGCGGAGATGGGTTGCTGCCTTGATTGTTTTGCTTATTTTTCTGCACAGGGTACTGACTACAAACACGCTGACTGGGCCGCTAGGGGTTAATGATTTGTCTACAAATCAGGTCTAAGAAGGCAACTAACGCTACAGCGTACGTGTGTTCAATATACAACCTTACATTAATATGGCAGCTGGCAGTGATTTGTCTAAACAAAGGCTCTTGCGATAATGTTGCCATTAAGTAACACTGCAGGACCAGGTAAGAGAGAGGTCGAGCGCTCCCTATGTACCATTCGCCCAAGATGCTACTGTTACCTGATGCCTGATGTTTCTAGAGGCATGGCACACATTAGAGTAGGGGATGAAAGCCCTTTGAGGCGGATGGTTCGAGGTCAGACTGTTTCGAATATCGACGCTGTATGGTAAGGCGCGTCGATTAATTTCGTTCATATAAATCTGAGATAGAACAATATCCTCTAGTAAAATGGTTTAGGCAAGTAAAAATCAAGATATTATAGATAGTAAAAAGTAAGACCCTATTGATTTTTCAGCGTTAACGTATTCACAAAAAAAAACAGCTACAAGCCAGTGTAGGGAAGTAGGATTCAATGGCACTATGTGTTATTCTTTGAGTTGAAAAGAAGATTAGAAAAAATCGTGCAATTTATCTTGTGGAGTGATTCCAGTGTCAATAATCTAGTGGAAATCACTAAATCATTGAAACAACATAGTTCACGCTTAGTCACCGTAATTTCCTATTATAATTTCGGCGTATATTTAGCAAATATACGTAGGATTTGTCTAACGATTTTAGCAATACCTTACAACATATACAGGTCGAAGACGGTACACGTAGCAACAAGACTACCGGTGTTATTGTTTTGGTCGTTTCTATTCTATATCCGCTTGTGTGATACAGAAATGGCAATCATTAGGGAAATGTGTAAGGACTACTATTGACCTAGAGAGAAGACCTATCTGAACTCACATAGATTTCAGTACCCGGATTTTAGGAGCCTAGATATGAGGGGTAAGATGTTTATATGCTTGCGGCATAAGTGCGTTTCATTGAAGGAACTACTATTCGAATACTGAGTAGTTGATTTATTGTTGGACTCGAGCAAGACGTTTAATATTAATAGCTGTACCTATCAGCGTGTCTGGAGACAAGGTAGAGGTGCGCGACGTACTATTCCGTAATTCTTCGAAAAATTGGTGTCATTCATCTACCAGAACTATCGTGTTATGCTTAGCTTATACGTCATACATACAGTGTTGCAGACAGAAGAAGCAATGACTCCACCACGATGCTAGCAACAGAGTCCAAAGGTTCTATATAGGCTTGCCAATGTTCGCAGCTGTGAAGTAATTTTCTATAAATAAACGAGAACGATGAAATGACTTTTCTTCGGATTCAGGCTTATCCGATGTCTCGTACGTAGTACGTGTGACATTCAAACTGAAGCGTTGTACCGTTATGTACCATTTGAAGGGGAGAAGGCCGATAGGTGATTTGCAGTACAGATGGCGTTCTTTTAGGCGTCATAAAGGTTGATCAATCCAGCCGGTTATGGCAGTGCGGAAAGCGCCATGCGTGGATATCGCCGTGAATAAAGCAACGCGTTTAGCGACTGGGACAAGCATCTTACAGATTTATTTCTTCCTCACCCGGTATGGATTTAAGGAGTTGACATTTCGCTTGCCAGTGAGCGGTATGGCGTCCGATATTTCAGGGGGCTAGAAATAATTGTATAACAATTAACTCTATTAGCAAATCTGCAAGTATACGACCGCAGAAATTTGAATGTGTTCAACCAGACGAGGACCCTCTGATTCCACCTTAGAGGCGCTGCCGTCTACGCCATCTTGTCGGCTCCTAATCTTCCATCCATGTCAAGATTTCTCTTTGCGCCCGGTTTACTTTTCTTGGTTTGAGTTTCTTGGCCTTGCATGAACATGGACATCAAGAGTCTCTGCATAAACGATCATTTCTACCTTTAGGATGAAATCGCTTGGCCGAGTACTCCATAATAAGCTAGGGTCCATCATAGGGGGCTTAAGATAGACCTTTGCGAAATGCCAGTCCTCTAAATGATCCAAAATAAGAGCGAGTAGGTATAGTTTAATAACTTCAATAACTCTTTCAAGTAGTTAAGTATTGTTCGCTATGAAAGACGGAAGTGAATCGGAAATAGGTATAAAAGATCGCGAGAAAAAGATCTTCTTAGTCAATCGTAGTTTTCATCACTTTTTGGCTCTTCGTAAAGCTTTATCAAATGCTTTTAGTACCAATTTGTGTTCCCGAAACCGTACTGATTTTTAAACGAAGTTCTTTGTTCCTCGGCGAAAATACTCGGCCTTTGCACTGTGATGCCTTTCACGCCGTTTACCACCGTTTCCAGCAAATATATAGGTTCGTAGGGTCCATTCTGCTCTTCCTTTCTGGTCTATTAAGAAGCGACCTGCGCTGAGAACTTCAGTGGCCAGCGAAGTGATAATGCCCGGGAAGACTAATGACTATGGCTTGTACACTCAGGCGTTTTGCCCGCCCTTTGCCACCTCTGCCCGTAAAAAGAGGTGCGATGCGTCGTTTCGGGCTCCAGCCAGTGAACCTAGCCCGGTCATATAATCGGTCAGGCGAAAACAAAGATTTGAGTAGGGTTTTTTCTCTTCTGCTAATAACTGCTGATGGTTAGGTGTAGCTACTGTTAGTACTACGTAGATATACCAACCTCACAAAAGCATTGTGATTGAACCTGCTGCAAAGCAGATTTCCCGGGTCCCGAAATGACACATATATGTACCATCAATGAATATATGTGAAAAATTAGCTACTTTCACTTTATGCTGCGTCTCATCGCCATTAAGACGCATATAGACGGCCAAATATTCGTATACATACATATAGGCATGGAAACGCGTACCGCAATCAGTAAAAACTATTGTATTTACAGTAAAGCGAAAGCACATATTTGTGTCCAATAAAACTTGAAATATTTACTTCGAAACAGAGGCGAAACTGCTAGTGCTGGCATTATTGCATGTGTGTTTACCCAAAGCGAACCCTTACCAACACGAAGCCGTCCCCTGCAGTCCAGCAGGCTGTAGGTATCTAAAATATAGATCAACAATGTCATGGCTATGTTCCGAATCGAGCGTGAGCCTGTAAGCACATAGTTCGGCTATCCGGCATCATATGTGTTTTTTGGTACCCACAAATATTTCAGTTGTGCCCCGCATCGCCCCTTTCATAGCTGCAGCATATCGATTGGCAAGAAAAAAAAGTATGCTCGAGCTTAATCTCCACAGAGGCTTCGTATATATTGGCTCACAATGCGTCTGTGTTGACGTTTCGAGCGCCTTCGAAGCGGCCGTTACTTGCGCACTCTCAGTTGCTGTGCGAAACGCTCAAAACGATGAAAGCGAACCTTTATAGAAAATTTAGCGTAAAGCCTTTAGTCTGTAGGGGATCATGAGGGAAGTTAGAACAAGGTGTCCAACGGTGGACGCCTTATCGAACATCGTTGTTGCGAGAGACGCCGACACATCGCAGGCCAACAGTCAACTAGTTACTACTATACGGTAAATAGAGCTGCAGACGAGATTGTCTATTGTTGCTATTCTTGCCGTCCAAGGGGAGCCGTCGCAAACGATGGGACCGCCCCTATGATCCATAGGACCCCTGCTTCAGTGGAATGTCGTCTTCATTAGGATGCTGGCATACACTGCCATACAGTACATTCTGTTCGTTGGTCTTTTACGAAGCAAGAAGAATCCATCGCCAGGTGCTTATGGCTATAATCTATTAGGGGTACTGCCCTAAGTCGCCTTTGCTGATCAATCCATGCAGGAGGTTCTCGATCAGTATGTTCAGGTAATCACTGAACTGGGTTGACTTCAGCAAGACAAATATAGAGTACTAGAACGTTACAAGCAAAACGTCAAATAAAGGTACTGCCAGTAAAGTTAGGCTGCATCACGAAGGAATGTTTAGCGAGGTGACAATGCTTCGTGTGTGATCAGTAAAAACGGGTGTGTGTACATTAAAATAATCACAACCGACTGTTTCATTTCACTTTTTAGCATATGTCCCGTGTGATCTGGCTGAAATAATCGATTTTTAGTAGACAAAGTGCTGAAAAACAAGATTCAATCCTTTTGATTGTCGGACAAAAAAAGCAAACGACTAATTAATAATGAATTCAATTTATTAGAATTAAGTCCAAAATCTCTACTCACCTTTGTACAATACCAATCCATCAATTTGATGACTAGATTTATGAAAGAGAGCAGGGCAGGGTCCACAGATAACTCTGGCACGGTGCTAATAGGATGGTGTTAAACTCAAATCCAAGAAAGTCTTTTCATAGAAAGAAAACTTTACTACTGTCGGATATTACAACGTCGCTCCGTGTACAGGCACACAGATATCCCTGCAGAGATATAACTGGATCGTTGAGCTAATTAGTTTTCTGTCAACCCTCCAATGAATTCCATGAACAACCGTGAAGTGTTTCTATGCAACGAAATACTGGCTGAAACCTTATCCAGAAGGTGGCAATGCAAAATACACTGTGTCACATCCTCGTTCTATTCTATTCAAGGTGAAAAGAAGCGACTGTGGACTGAGCTATACAGAAATATCACATGACCATTTCGCTAATGCTGAAGTCTGACGAAGTCCTTCTGATTTCCAAGCTCGACGCAAAGTGTGACGGTGTTGTTCTCCCGAAGTTCATCAAAAAGTAGCATTCGAAATCGTCCTTCACATGTGTACGCTGCCGCTCATAATACTGTAGATCACTTTTGGCTTCTCGCTTCTTTTTCTATTAAATTACATACCGCCTGTTCACCTTGAGGTCCCGCCTACTTCCGCACAAACTGCTTATTTACTACGCTGTGCAACGTCTATTATTTTTACTTAGATGGCGATAGCACCATTCTCAAGCCGTTACTTTGTTTGATGAGCAGCAAAAATTGACTTTTTCATAGACCTTTTCTAAAGCAGTACAAGTGACCTCGGCAATACTCCTTACGACACGTTACCTTCGCGTCGCCGAGAAGCTTCCAGCTTCGAGCAGCCAACTAACCTATTTGAAAAGAACGGATACCGTTACGAAACGGTCGATACCCTGAATTGAAGAAGGACGTATTTGCAGCGACAAGTCGTCCAAACAGAGTAGTGTATTACTTGCAGGCCACCTAATAAAGGACAGCTATTGACTATGGAAATGATGGCGATCTCGATTGTGAGGCAGGTCGGAAATGCTGATTTTCTATTGAAATTTGTTCCGAACACTGGCTTTTGTAACTTTCGCCTGTGTAAGGTCGGCCAGGCAGGAATCTGGTTAAGTCAGCCGATTAAAATTGTAGGGGAAAGGTTCAACCTAAGAGAGGATATCGCTGACGCTAGACTCAATTGACTGCTGTCAAACGTCTTTGCCCGTATTGAGAATGAATATGCCTTTTATAACGTAAGTAAACGCTCCATGTTTTTCGCCGTCATAGACAAATGCCGTAAGCGTCCTATTCGTGAGAAGGGCAGACATTTGGGTTTCCAAATCGTGAACGAGCCAGCCTTTTGCAGGAAAACAAAGTTATAATGTGAGAACTGATGGTTCCACAAAAGAATTTAGCATCTTTTTGAAGGTTTTGCACGGTAATTCCAAAGATTTAGTGACAATCTTATGTCTTACATTGGAGTAATAATATGCGATATAAAGTATGGTATTAACCTTTAACGTCCTGGAGCTACTCTATCGATATTGTGAAATTTTTTATTAAATGTCTTAGTTCATGGTAAACACGGTAATCATAAAGATAATAGTAATATATTTAGTAGTAATAATATAGGGAAACAAAAGCGAAAGGGAACCGATGTAGTGTCATTTTGGGCCTGATTTGACGCCGGGTTGCTGCAAGAGCTGGGCTCTGAATGCGTCTTGGCAACAATGGATGATAATTTCCACCAGACCGCAAAGCTGCCTATGCGCTGGTTCTCTTGTGTGCGGTACATCTGTTGGACGATCTTTCTGTTCTAGACGCAGAAATAAAGGGTGTTCATCGGGATTGTTGGTGTGCAATTTCAGAATGGATTTATTACTGCGGTTCTGTCACAGTGTTACTGTCGAGGGTAAAGCACAAGGAGCCAGCTCTATAGACGTACTTCAGGCTATAAAAAAGCCTTACATAGTTAGTTTCCCCATGCCGATATCAAGTTGAAGAAGCCGGCCGACAGAGTGTTAATAGTAAGCTAATGCATGATCTGTCAGATTCTCACCTCACTAACAAAACACCTCAATTTAGGATTTATTGTTCTATCGCCGGTAAAAGAAAAGCTCGTAGACAGTCTGTCGGATCCAATACTGAGAAGTCGATATTTTAAATACTACTGTTTAACATAGCCAGGAATGGCCAATCGTTGTGTTGGGTGTTTGCTGGTCGAGTTGTCTCTTCTCTACTAAAAAAAGCATTGGAACGCGGTTAAGAATTGGTCACCTTGCCATAACACCGCCGATGGGTTCAGCAGGACATGTTTAGCATCAGTAATGCCTGTGCTGTATTTACTGGAGAAAGCTACCCTTCCTGAGTCCGCAGCACCGAAGACTACACAGCGAGGTGTAATAAGCCCTCAGAGCAACAGTCTCGGGTCGAGTTGGCGGTAACGGGCTGCTTTTTTTTTGGTGGATCTTTAGAAGCTACACTTTAGCTGAACATAGTATCTAGAGTATATTTACGGGTAGTTTGGTCTGCGAGTGATCTGGCGCACTATTCGTATGGCTTGTAACAGCATTTGGCGCCAAGGCCGAATGTTTTTGAAAATACGGCTGCTGTCTAAATACTAAGTGGTACACAGTGGATTTGGACAAATGGCTTGCCGTTACAATGTGTGAACACATCTAAAATAAGACGAATAAACCTTTCTTTAACATTTTTCATAGATGATCTCGTGTAAGACACAACGTTATCTTTCATTAAGCAAGGTGGCCCTGGCGAGGTTGTCAGAGCCATTGAAGATCTACTCATCATTCAAGACAGACGAGCTGATAACCTAGGTATAAGCTTCTTGCGAGCAACAACAAGGAATGAACTTGGCGCACTATTAGATGAATCTTTGTTGTGGAAAATGGGGCAGAGTTTAGGGGAATTACCGTTTACGGCTATAGAGTAACACATAAGTAACGTCTTCTCATTCGAAGATTTGTTATTTGGAAAGATTTTTCGTCAGCATGCACTGTATAATAATGCCTCGAATAATTTCTAGTAACTTTGGTTTTTTTTTTTCGCATAAGTTTGTCAATACATTTTTTAGGTATCGCGTAAAATTTACACGGATTGCAATATCGACGCTCCCAACATAGTGCGTCCGAGAACGTGCATTTAAGACAGCGAAATCCTACATCTACCGTTGTAGCAATCCAGCTTAGGTCTCCCAGTAAAGTTTTCTGACTGACACAGTATAGCTCTGAACTATGTATCGTACTACTGTAGTATAATAATTATTAATTTACTTTCTAATGATGTGCATCCATATTATATCATTATTATTACTATTGTTATTAGGTGTTCTCATCCTAATATACAAAAAATGATTCTTCATATCTTTTGTGTTATAGCTGATATTAGACCTCTTCTCAATAATATAGTGCTAAATTATGAGAGACATAGTACCATTGTGTACTGAATGACCCTTGTGTGTGAGCTTTACGTCCGGTATCGACGTTAAGTATACCATCAGGCTAGCTCCTATGTTGAGCAAGCTACGCTCGTAGGTGACCCCTGAATACCCCATTTTATCTGTTCGAGGAATTCAATCTGAACAGGTGCATCAGGGAAACAAGCCTTCAGAAGTATCTTATTCCGAAGGACTCAGTACTGGTGTTCAGCCTAGCTGAGCTCTTTCTGCCAACAGCCCTGACGGCAGCGGCAGATCAACCCCAGGCAAATGACGTAGGGTCGACTTTATCCAGATCAGCCCGACACAGCAACTTTCACCTCTCAGCTTAAAGACACGTTGTCAACCAAGGACAGCTGGCCTTTCGATGGCCGGCTTGTTGTCTAGCATCTCAAAAGCGTTCTGTCAGCTTAGATTTGCAATATTCGATATTTCCGCTTTTGAACGGGGTCCTTGCCATCTCGACAGCTGAATGGAACTTTGCTTGGTCCATTCGTTTGCTTATTTTGTAACATCCTAGTCTAAGAATTGGGCGAAATGTTATCCAAAAAACTGAACTTTATTTGGAGAGCTTCGATTTTATTAGAGTGAAACAGAGAGACACAACTTTATTAGAGTAAAAAAAACATTCTCAAACATCTTTTGCCCGTGATGTTAAGTGTGCTTTATTTGACAGCGATCTGCGTGTCCTTAACCTATTTCGTCTATTTCATTTATAGGTCTGTTCCCGTAATGTTGTATGTGTATATCTTTTGCCAATGGCGTCCTTTCAAGTTTCACAGAATACTGAAAACGATCGATTACGGCCAAAGTTATATGCGTAGAGGCAGTCTCAATGTGACACAATTCAAGTAGAGATCCATTTGTTCTCGCTAGGTACGCTTTCAATCGTGTTTGCTATTTATGCGATAGCTGTTACGATGCCTTCTTATAAAGAGTGTCGTTCAGGAATGGCGCGGTCGTATTGGAAATTGCTTCAATTCTCAGGTAGTAGTTAGTCCTCTAACATTCAAGACGCATCGAACGTACTTAACTAACGAATTCGAAGTACTCTGTGTTACCTTTTTTTGTAGGATTACGTAGTTTTGCAGAAGTTCGTTTATTTCGGTTATTTTCACCGTCAAACGATATTTGTTAGTATGGTCTACGCACCAATAGCCCAGGAATTTTCACAAAACATAACTACTTCTCCATCTTTCGACACAAGCTTATGACTCTCTTAAACATGAACTAGAAAATAGCGCCGTCAGAGATAGCCTTTACTCTAGTGCCTTTCATTCTCTCCTTAAAAGTAAATCTAAATATTTGTTCATACGGTTTGCAAACGACATCCATAGTTCCTATATCTTTCATGTAGGTTCGATTCTCCTCGTGTGTAACTTGTACATTGTCGCTCGGCAACTAAACAAAGTTCATCACGTCAAGTTAACAAAGTATTGAACATAGTCGTTTCAACGATTAGCTTCAACCACTCTCTTTGAAGATGTTCTGAAGAAATACGCATCAACTTAATAAGACAAGTTCTACGGAAAGCTTTGACAGAACGGATGATTCTTGCACATTGATCGTTTACTAACTAGGTAGCATAACTTGTTGAATACTCGCCCTTCACACACTCTTATATCCACAGCTTTCTCTAATTATCCACGTCGTCCTGCTTTTCCATCTCTTGATGACAGCTCGTTGTATTGAATCGTGTTGCAGTGCATTTACTGTCTAAGTTAGTCAGTCACAGTGGCAAGATCGACAAAGGGGCATATTACGGTGATTAGATGGACAGTGAGGAGGACATTAGACAAAAATTCGAGGAAAGAATAAAAAAAAAATATATATATATATATATAATCTAAGGGTCTAATTTGCTTTCGAAATTTAGCCCGCGTACTGGATTAAACGATACCAGAAGCCTACCCAAGACAGCTATAGGAGCATCGACGGGGTAGACGGTTATCTTGCGACTGAGAGAGTTGGATTTGGAAAGCGGGTTTGCGACGTGAGGCCGGCTGTTGGCTAATTAAAGCTCATAAAGTTGTATTATCGCACCTAAGATGCACCGACAGTCCAGGCCGCCCTAATTCTAATTAATAATAATCCTTAGATATATCGAAATTTCGTCGCTCCGTCTCGGCGCGTTAGGGTACATCATCCACACAAGCTGTATAGAGAACGGAGATCGTCTATGCGAAACATAAAGCCTAGGTAAACAGTAAAAATAATGAGCGAACAAAAAAAAAGCCGGTTGGACACTTTAGGAGTACCGCATGGACAGAGCTCCTATTGCAAAAAATTATATATTATTGCTGTTCTCGGCGGTGTCCATAACGATACATTCATACTGGCAGCAAGCGACTAGCGCCTTTCAACCCGTGCGGTGACGGTAACGGCGTCACATATGAACAGCATCACCTCACATTCTCGCACATGATCCGGTTGACCACATGACCCACATGAATGTAGGTACCGGGCGCTGCCTGACACTGCCTTTTTTCATTTTACAATTTAATTTGAAGCGAGTGAAAAGTAGTTTGGCTTAAATTCGAACTGAAAGATCGAATTTGTTGTTATGTACAACTCCCTGTTATCCCATTGCCCCTAATTGTTAAATAATGTTTTTTTCGGATGATTCTGTTACTTTGAGTTACCCCATTACTTGAGCGCACTGTTCGGTTGCCCTATTGTAGTAATTATCTTATTGCTTAGTAATCGCGTGTCCCTGTCCAGATTATTTGGTTACTTCAATTCAACCTATGAGCAACGTAATTGATGTTCGATATTTGCGTGTCCATTACACAGTACATGTAGTAAGCCGTCATCATCTCGATTAACATGTGTTACATGTACAACTGTTTCCCGATTTTCACATGGAACCCATTTCAGTATTTAAAATGTCACGCTGGTATTACGCCGTTTGACAAGCCAATCAAGTGGGCAATGGCCAAATATTAATAGATGTTCTATTTACTCAGCGTAAATCTGCCTAAAGTGATTGGCAAGAAAAGGCATGTATCACCGTAGTCCCTTCTTGCTTAGTCAAGCCTATATGCAAAAGGTTACAACATGTTTTTACAGTCATTTTGGCGGCAATCGGTAGATAAAGGTTCGCTCCCGGAGCTCCTACGCCGCTTTGTTATTTCGGAGGTATTTGTTTTGACGATAAAGTCGAACATCACTGGTTACGAAGGGATAAACGTTCTACGAGCAATAAAAACAACTAACGAAAATAAACCAGTAATAAAATTAATTTTACATAGAGATAATATTAAAAAGGACCGTTTATGAGGCACACCATAATATTCATCCACCTACCATTCTGTTGGTTATAGCATTGCCTAAGTGATACAATCGGATTATAAGTTAAGTGGTTTTTGTACTTGCGTTTTCACTTTTCAACGCGACATAACCTGAACTGCCCGATGAGGAGTGAAACAATTGAAAAGAAAAGTTTGAAAAGTTAATATTACAGCTGGATGGGATAGGTAGGTGATCGTCGGCGTAGAATATAAAGTGATATGCTATAGATAATGACATTGTTTGACAATTTTCCGAGTCTACGAGAACTAACAAAGAATGGGTTATACCAAGCTTCAGTAATGAAAGACTAAAAGCTTGCGATCATAGAAAAGAAAATGAAAAGAAGTTAAATAAAAAAAGAAATGTACATTAATTCGTATTAAATCTTAGAGTAAATAGCGAAAAGCAAAAGCAATTGATAGAGTCAACCGATCTGCACAAAAACAAGCTTCAATAAATAAAAGTTTTAGCCGCTTGCTTATATATCGTCAAGCTTTGCCTAGACATTTTTAATTTGACGGACAGCAGTCGCAACGCGGGTGGTTTGCCTCTGACAGATATCTGGCCAACAGTTTCCGTGTTGCCAGTCTCGTTCGTTGTTTTTAACACTAATCGAATAGGCTTGACTATACATACGGGCCGGTTTCGAGGTCCAATGGTTTCGTCGCGTCCACACCCAAGTCGGCTGCGGGTTTGCCCGCCAAATTATGAATAATTCGGTCGTTGGTCGTAGATTGACAAATGTGTACATATATACACATGACGCCATTAAAAAGCCTGGGCAAAACGTTTCTAACTTTTTGAAGTTTAAAATTTAGAGGTACCTATGAAAGCTACCGTATTTAGTTTTCTTACCCTAGGTACGTATTGAAGATACAAATAGGAAGCCAAAGCTTAACTTGACCCATATCGGCTCAGTATCTATACTTTTGGGCCTTTCAAGTTTAATATTTGTTTAGGACGAGATTCGTAACATTCAGCTTATTAAAGGAATACGTTATTTATGTTGTCTACTTTGACTGGGAACTCTTAGCAGTCACCGATTGCATGTTCGATTTTCTAAAATTCACAAGTAAACCTATTTTAGTATATGAGCCTTTTCCATTTTTCTGTTATCACCGAGGGGCTTTTAACAGTATGAAACAGTGAAAGCTTTCTTCCATATATTAAGACTCAGCTCATTAAACCGATCAGAAGATTGGACTCTTGATGAAAAATTATTTGTTTCATACATTCTTAATATGTATATAATTTATTTTACCCGGAATGCTATTATCTAACCTTTTAAAGAAGCAATCGCCACTGTCTTATTTCATTCAGATATTACTAGAATGTCTATACGGGTAGCGTCTTGCCGCAACACATTCCCATGTTTTTTTTAATGTTTAAAGCTAAGTTAATATGTTATTTAGAAAGTATTGACGATTTGTAACCCAATAATGAAACAAATATATATTTTTTTAATATATATA